>NC_053028.1:694521172-694675887 GCF_003073215.2 Triticum urartu
CCAAAGATCCATCTCCCAGAGAAATCGTGGTGCAATTGGAGAAGAGCTGCTTGTCAACACCATCGCATGGCGCATCTGTCCCTTTCCATGGTCTATCTCTCTCCTCCCATCTGTACCATTCCCAGCGTAATCTCAGGGCTCGGCTAAAACAATCGATGTTCTTTATGCCCAATCCTCCATATTTCTTTGGGGAGCAAAGTTGCTTCCAGTTTACCAAACTTTTCCCGCCTATTGACGTGTTATCCGCCTCCCAGAGGAAATTCTTTCTAAGCTTGTCCACCTTTTTAATCAGCCACTTGTCCGGCTGAAACGCCGTCAAAAAGAATGTCGCAGTAGCCGTCACCACCGAATTGGTGTAGATCAACCTTCCCATTCTGTTGAGAAGCCGTCCCTTCCTTGGGGCCAACTTTCCCGCGATCTTATCAATCAGAGGCTGCATCTCAATCCTCTTTGGCTTACGCACCCCCAAAGGCAGACCCAAGTACTGACACGGAAGGTGCCCCTGCTGTCCACCAAAAACGGCCATTAAGGGCAATAGGTCAAGGCCGGCGCAGGAGATGGGGTAGGCCACCGACTTCTGTATGTTAGCTTTTAAGCCCGATGCATCCACGAAAATCTTGAGAATGGCCTGAACCGCAATAAAGTCATTCAGCACGGGGTTGAGGAAGAGCGCGGCATCATCCGCATAGAAGCTGGAGCGGAACCTCGCCATCTGCAGTTTGAGCGGTGATAGGATGCCTCTTTCTGTGGCCAAGGCTAGTAAACGTTGGAGCGGTTCCATCGCGATGATAAACAACAGTGGCGATAGAGAGTCTCCTTGCCGCAGCCCACATTGATGCGCAAATGGAGGTCCAGGTGTTCCGTTTAGCAAAACTCTTGAGGATGAGGACGACAAAATGAGAGAAATCATATCTCTCCATCGCTGCCCAAAACCCATCGCCTCCAAAACCTCAAGCAAAAAGCCCCAACCGACTGAATCAAAAGCCTTGGCGATATCTATCTTGAGGAACATCAGCGGGGATCTAGCACTGTGAGCAGCTTTGAGCACATTCCTTACGTACAGGAAGTTATCCTGAATTGATTGTCCTCGGATGAAAGCGCTTTGGCTGTGGGTAACAAGGTGATTTATCTCAGGCGCCAACCGCGTAGCAAGCATCTTACTGACCAGCTTGGGAATGCTATGCATGAGGCTAATAGGCCGGAAATCATTTGCATCTTGTGCTCCTTCTCTCTTCGGCAGCAGCACGATATTGGCTGTGTTGATGATGTTCCAATTCTTTCCTCTCAGGCTGTGCACACAGTTAACAGCAGCCAGCAAGTCCACTTTGATTGTTGCCCAGTATTCCTTAAAGAAGGCCCCGGTGAAACCATCTGGCCCAGGCGCCTTCTCACCATGCGTGTCTTTGACCGCAGACAACAGCTCCTGCTCAGAGAAAACTCCCTCAAGGTGGCTTAGATCTCTTGACGGCAGCCCCAGAAAATCCCAGTTTAGCCTGACCGAGCGGCCGAAAGGAGTCCCCATAAGCCCCAGGAAACTGTCCAAGATGATCTTGGCCTTGCCCTCGTGCTCTGAAACTGGACCGTCAGCCCCATTTAGCGTAGGGATGTAATTCTTCCGTCGCCTTCCGGAGGCTCTTAGATGGAAAAACCTCGTGCTGGCATCCCCCTCCCTAATTTCAGTTATTCTTGATTTTTGGCGCCATCTAGCTTTGTCCACTGCTGCGAGCCCCAACAACTTTGCCTTTAGTCGCGCCCGCAACTGTCTCTCCTCCGTCGAGAGCTCCCTCTCCTCTTGAGCCAAGTCCAGATTGAAAATCACATCATTAGCCAATGCCGATACAAAGACAGCCCATCGGGTCCTTTGCTTATTCCAAGCTTTGAGAGCCTTTGCAGTTCTAGAGAGCTTTGTGTGGAGCACCCGTATGGGATCACCAGATCTGACCTCCTTCGCCCATGTGCGCTGCACGATCTCCAAAAATTCCGGGCACTTCAACCAATGGTTTTCAAAGCGAAATGCTTTGGACCTGGTTATCTCCATCCTTTTCAAAACCAGCGGGCAATGGTCAGAAACACTAGTCGAGGCAGGGGACAACTGAAAGTGAGGAAAGGTGGCCTCCCAGTCACTCGTCACCATGATCCGCTCAATCTTGGTGAGCGTGACATTTTCGCGCTCGTTAGACCAAGTGAAACTTCTTCCCAAAAGTGGAAAATCAATCAATTCCAGATCATCAATCGTAGCCCTGAATCTTCCCATCATCCGCAAGTTTATATTGTTGTTGCTTTTGTCTCTCGCTCTGCAGATCATATTGAAATCTCCGAGCGCCATCCAGCGAGGTAACATGTGCTGCTTGATCCTCTTTAACTCTTCAATAAACTGAACTTTGTCCTCCTCAGATTGAGGTCCATAAACTCCAGTGATCGATCAGCACATCCCATTGGCCCTGCTCCTCACAATTCCTGACACGGAGTGCAGCCCGGCTGCCAGCGGCTCAACTGTGATCTCGTGGTCGTCGCAGCAAGCAATGAGAATCCCTCCTCTGGATCCATTAGCTGGCAGAGAGATGAAATTATCAGCGAAACGCGGCCCCAGGGCTTCAATCACCAGACCTCTAGTCATGTCACCAATTTTTGTTTCTTGCAGACAAACAATCTTGCAATTTTGCTCAGCAACAAACAGCTGCACTGCCCGTCTCTTCGCAGGGTTATTCAATCCCCGCACATTCCAATTCAGGACGGCGAAATCCATAAAGGATCCAAAACACACTTAGCTCTGAATCTGACAGACATACATTCAGTGATGGGCAACACAAAGCCCGACTCCACATCACGGACTTGGGAGACAGGAACCTCCCTTGTCGCGCTATCGCGCCTACGACAGAAAACAGCAACATACACTAACATGGATCGAACACAAACCCACACAGCCGAACACCCCAAGCAGGTCAGACACGGATCGCTTGACCTGCCCCGCGATCTTCCTTGCCTTTGCTCTTCCCAGCGGCTTCAACTAGCGATTCGATCGCCGCAATGAAGCCACCCGGTAGCGGCTCCTTGTACAGCTCCCTGTACCTCTGCAAATCGGCCGCGGATGCAGCCACCTGCGGCGAACCCTCCTCCCAGATGCCACTTTTCTTGAGCAGAACCAGCTTCACTTTGTCCACGGTGGACCAGCCCGCGGTAGGCTTGGCAGCCAGCCTGCCACTGCTTCTTCTGGAGGGTGGTTCCGCCTGGCCTTCTGTGCGGCCGCCGCCCGCCGACGTGGGAAGCAGAGCTGTGGGTGGGGGAGCGGAGCAGGAGATGAGGAAGTTCGTTAGTGGATCAGGCGGCGCCGCGTTTTCATCCTCAGCCTCGTCCGGCCCACCCACAATCCCATCAGCGGCCGACTCTGAAATGGGCTCCGTTCCATCTTGTGACCTGGATCTTCCGGACTCCAGCTGGCGGCCCAGGAGCAGAAGGTCCCCAGGCGGTGCCTCTCAAGGCGAGAGCGCCCCAAAAAAGCCCACTTGCTCCACGCAGCCTTCCCCACCTCCCGCCGCCTCCTCAATCATGAAGCGAGCATCTACCTCCTCCTTTCCATCTAGCCCCACCGAGGTGGGCGCCTCTGCACCACTCTCTGCTGTTGCATGGGAACAACCATGCACGTCGCTCGCCGCGTCGCCTGGCATCGTCCCTCCTTCCTCTTCAGGCTTTCCTCCCTCGTTTCCTCCCATCAGCGGGACAGAGAACTGCTCCGGCTGATCCTCGCTCAGCTCCCGTAGACTTTCACGAAAGGGGGCAAGCAGCTCTTCCTCCACAGCCCGCTGACCATCCTCGCCCATGCCATCTTGAGCTGTGGGCACCCCAGGCGTGGCCAGTGGCCCCTGCTGCAGCAAAACAGAGAGGCCCAGGATGCCATGAGCGCACGCGAACGGGTCCATAGCCGCCGGAGCCCCGTTCGCCTCCACCATGTCAATCAGTGGCGGCACGGCCAAGCCCTCCTCCGGCCATCCGCAGCGTCTCCGGCCTCCGCCTCCAGCTCCTCTACCTGAACCAGCCCGCCCTTGGTGAGATCTTCCACCTTGCTCGGCCTGTTGCATCCCAACACTTGCCTGCCTGAACCCACTGCCGCTGCCATAGGTTCGCCGCCCTCCTCCTCCACCATTGCCACCGGCGTCAGGAAAGCACAGCCTGGAGTGGACGGAGTCCCGCAGTGGCGGCGGCGGGAAGTCTCCATCTTCATAGTTGAGGAACCATCTGTAGCCCCACCTAGCTGGCCAATCCGGCACCATTCCGTCCTCCGATGGCATCCCGCTGATCCCACTGTCGCAGCTCATCCCACTGTCCGGGCTCGACGGGCAGGTGAAGTTGATGACATGATCAAGGTGGATGAGCACCGGATGCCCGAGCATGGCCACCTGTCCCCAGCGCCGCGGCACCTCCTGAGTGATGTTGAGCTCAGGGAAATGCATCCCGGGTGAACCCTCTTCCATCGGCTCTTCCAGCCGAAGCACTCCGCGAGTCTTGAGCTTCTCCACAGCGTCCATCCACACCCAGAGCCGGAAACAGCCCATCTCCTGCTCCCGCCGCACCTCGTGGTCGATGCCGTCGATGAGCATGGAAGGATCGAACAGTGAGGCCACGGACTCAATGTCCCAAGCATGCTCCGGCACCCCCTCCAGACAAACCCGCACCTTGTAGAGCAGCTTGGCCGGCGACGCGCGTTGAAAGCGCGACCATGGCGCCACCAGAAGCGAGATCCTCCAGCACGAGCGGCCCACGGCCAGCAAGTACCCTGTCGCAGACGGCCGCGTCATCAAAGAGAAGCATCTCCCCTAGTGCCCGGAGGGACACCTTGACCGCCTCCTCGTCAATCCGGAACTTCATGGCCACCGCCCTCTTGACGTCGACGATCTCAAACTGCCTTGCCGACCCCACGACCACCGCCACCACCGCGCATCTGGTCAGCCTCCGCTCCACCTCGGCCTGCCCCGCCGACCTCCTCGACGTGGCGATGACGAGCCCACGCCTCACCGCCGCATCTGCCGCAGGTGCCTCCATCGGAGCCCGGACCGCGAAGCTTGGCGGGGGGCCTGGTGGAGGCGGTGGAAGGACGACCACCGGCTCAGCACGCTCCTTGTCTTGCTTTGACCTTGACGGTTGCTTGCCGCCACACCACCTCGCCCTATGCCCCACCGCGCCACAGAGGAGGCAGCGAGCACGATTGGTGCAGCCTGCGACCCGGTGACCAGGCTCGAGACACCTGAAGCACTTCCCCCTTGCCTTGGAGAACAGCAGCTCTTTGAGGTGGGAGAACTGTGGCTTGGGACGCGGCGGAGGTCGCTGATAAAAAGGGGGGCGCCTCCCCCTTCCCACCATCTTCCACCCACCACCATCAATGTGCTCTCGACTGTCGGTGGCCCTTAAAGACGACTGCGCAGGCACGACAGCAGCGGATTGAAGCCGGCCAACAGGCCTCCCCGCCACCCGCAGTGCGCGCATTGAAGGCTCCCCAGATTCCGGCCGGGAAGGCGCATCCGCACGATCCGCCGGGGCAAGCAGGGCCTCCAAGAAGGAGACCGGAGATGGGGAGGTTGGACGCGGAACGTTGGCCATCGCGGTAGCCATCGGAAAGGACATCAGGGGGGAGGGAGCACTGAGCGGGCGACGCGGCGCAGGGGGAGCGGAGCGGAGCGCAGAGGTAGCGGAGGCCGTGCCAAAATGGTTATTATGAAATGTACCTTCACCTTAGAGAAGATCAACTGCAATATGGAAACTGGACGAGCAGCAAATCTAATACATATGATCCATAGTAAGTCGTAAGTCCAAAAATCCCTGCCAACAGGATATGTATCAGTTCTCCCACATCTTTGATGTTGGAAATATGCCCTAGAGGCAATAATAAAAGCATTATTATTATATTTCCTTGTTCATGATAATTGTCTTTATTCATGCTATAATTGTGTTATCCGGAAATCATAATACATGTGTGAATAATAGACACCAACATGTCCCTAGTAAGCCTCTAGTTGACTAGCTCGTTGATCAACAGATAGTCATGGTTTCCTGACTATGGACATTGGATGTCATTGATAACGAGATCACATCATTAGGAGAATGATGTGATGGACAAGACCCAATCCTAAACATGCATAAGATCTTATAGTTCATTTGCTAGAGTTTTTCCAATGTCAAGTATCCTTTCCTTAGACCATGAGATCGTGTAACTCCCGGATACCGTAGGAGTGCTTTGGGTGTACCAAACGTCACAACGTAACTGGGTGACTATAAAGGTATACTACGGGTATCTCCGAAAGTGTCTGTTGGGTTGACACGGATCAAGACTGGGATTTGTCACTCCGTATGACGGAGAGGTATCACTGGGCCCACTCGTGAATGCATCATCATTATGAGCTCAAAGTGACCAAGTGTCTGGTCACGGGATCATGCATTATGGTACGAGTAAAGTGACTTGCCGGTAACGAGATTGAACAAGGTATTGGGATACCGACGATCGAATCTCGGGCAAGTAGCATACCGATTGACAAAGGGAATTGTATACGGGGTTGCTTGAATCCTCGACATCGTGGTTCATCCGATGAGATCATCGAGGAGCATGTGGGAGCCAACATGGGTATCCAGATCCCGCTGTTGGTTATTGACCGGAGAGCAATCTCGGTCATGTCTACATGTCTCCCAAACCCGTAGGGTCTACACACTTAAGGTTCGGTGACGCTAGGGTTGTAGGGATATGTATATGCAGTAACCCGAATGTTGTTCGGAGTCCCGGATGAGATCCCGGACGTCATGAGGAGTTCCGGAATGGTCCGGAGGTAAAGAATTATATATAGGAAGTGCTATTTCGGCCATCGGGACAAGTTTCGGGGTCACCGGTATTGTACCGGGACCACCGGAAGGGTCCCAGGGGTCCACCGGGTGGGGCCACCTATCCCGGAGGGCCCCATGGGCTGAAGTGGGAAGGGATCCAGCCCAAAGTGGGCTGGGGCGCCACGTCCCCTAGGGCCCATGCGCCTAGGGTGGGGGAAACCCCAAAGGGGGGGCGCCCCCTTGCTTGGGGGGCAAGCCCCCCACCCCTTGGCCGCCGCCCCCCCCTAGGAGATTGCATCTCCTAGGGCCGGCGCCCCCCCTAGGCCCCCTATATATAGTGGGGGGGGGGATGGAGGACCTCTTACCTTTACCTTTGGTGCCTCCCTCTCCCTCTCCAACACATCCTCCTCCATAGAGCTTGGCGAAGCCCTGCCGGAGTACTGCAGCTCCATCACCACCACGCCGTCGTGCTGCTGCTGGAGCCATCTTCCTCAACCTCTCCTTCCCCCTTGCTGGATCAAGAAGAAGGAGACGTCACGCTGACCGTACGTGTGTTGAACGCGGAGGTGCCGTCCGTTCGGCGCTAGGATCTCCGGTGATTTGGATCACGTCGAGTATGACTCCCTCATCCCCGTTCTTTGAACGCTTCCGCTCGCGATCTACAAAGGTATGTAGATGCATCCGATCACTCGTTGCTAGATGAACTCATAGATGGATCTTGGTGAAACCGTAGGAAATTTTTTGTTTTCTGCAATGTTCCCCAACAGTGGTATCAGAGCCAGGTTTATGCGTAGTTCTCTTTGCACGAGTAGAACACAATTTGTTGTGGGCGTAGATGTTGTCAACTTTCTTCCGCTACTAGTCTTATCTTGCTTCAGCGGTATTGTGGGATGAAGCGGCCCGGACCAACCTTACACGTACGCTTACGTGAGACCGGTTCCACCGACTAACATGCACAAGTTGCATAAGGTGGCTGGCGGGTGTCTGTCTCTCCCACTTTAGTTGGAGCGGATTCGATGAAAAGGGTCCTTATGAAGGGTAAATAGAAGTTGACAAATCACGTTGTGGCTTTCACGTAGGTAAGAAAACGTTCTTGCTAGAACCCTATTGCAGCCACGTAAAACTTGCAACAACAATTAGAGGACGTCTAACTTGTTTTTGCAGCAAGTGTTCTGTGATGTGATGTGGCCAAAGTTGTGATGAATGATGAATGATATATATGTGATGTATGAGATGTTCATGCTATTGTAATAGAAATCACGACTTGCATGTCGATGAGTATGACAACCGGCAGGAGCCATAGGAGTTGTCTTTATTTTTTGTATGACCTGCGTGTCATTGAGAAACGCCATGTAAATTACTTTACTTTATTGCTAAACGCGTTAGCCATAGTAGTAGAAGTAATAGTTGGCGAGCAACTTCATGGAGACACGATGATGGAGATCATGATGATGGAGATCATGGTGTCATGCCGGTGACAAGATGATCATGGAGCCCCAAGATGGAGATCAAAGGAGCTATGTAATATTGGCCATATCATGTCACTATTATTATTTGATTGCATGTGATGTTTATCATGTTTTGTACATCTTGTTTGCTTAGAACGATGGTAGTAAATAAGATGATCCCTCATAATAATTTCAAGAAAGTGTTCCCCCTAACAGTGCACCGTTGCGACAGTTCGTTGTTTCGAAGCACCACGTGATGATCGGGTGTGATAGATTCCAACGTTCACATACAACAGGTGTAAGACAAATTTACACATGCAAACACTTAGGTTGACTTGACGAGCCTAGCATGTACAGACATGGCCTCGGAATACAGAAGACCGAAAGGTCGAGCATGAGTCGTATAGAAGATACGATCAACATGAAGATGTTCACCGATGTTGACTAGTTCGTCTCACGTGATGATCGGACACGGCCTAGTTAACTCGGATCATGTTATACTTAGATGACTGGAGGGATGTCTATCTGAGTGGGAGTTCATTGAATAATTTGATTAGATGAACTTAATTATCATGAACTTAGTCTAAAATCTTTACAATATGTCTTGTAGATCAAATGGCCAACGTTGTCCTCAACTTAAACGCGTTCCTAGAGAAAACCAAGCTGAAAGACGATGGCAGCAACTATACGGACTGGGTCCGGAACCCGAGGATCATCCTCATAGCTGCCAAGAAAGATTATGTCCTACAAGCACCGCTAGGTGACGCACCCGTCCCACAGAACCAAGACGTTATGAATGCTTGGCAGACACGTGCTGATGATTACTCCCTCGTTCAGTGCGGCATGCTTTACAGCTTAGAACCGGGGCTCCAAAAACGTTTTGAGAGACACGGAGCATATGAGATGTTCGAAGAGCTGAAAATGGTTTTCCAAGCTCATGCCCGGGTCGAGAGATATGAAGTCTCCAACAAGTTTTTCAGCTGTAAGATGGAGGAAAATAGTTCTGTTAGTGAGCACATACTCACAATGTTTGGGTTACATAACCGCTTGACTCAGCTAGGAGTTAATATCCCGGATGACGCAGTCATTGACAGAATCCTTCAGTCGCTTCCACCAAGCTACAAGAGCTTTGTGATGAACTTCAATATGCAGGGGATGGAAAAGACCATTCCCGAATTATTTGCAATGCTGAAATCAGCAGAGGTAGAAGTCAAAAAGGAACATCAAGTGTTGATGGTGAATAAAACCACTAAGTTCAAGAAAGGCAAGGGTAAGAAGAACTTCAAGAAGGACGGCAAGGGAGTTGCCGCGCCCGGTAAGCAAGCTACCGGGAAGAAGCCAAAGAATGGACCCAAGCCCGAGACTGAGTGCTTTTATTGCAAGGGAAGTGGTCACTGGAAGCGGAACTGCCCCAAATACTTAGCAGACAAGAAGGCCGGCAAAACAAAAGGTAGATGTGATATACATGTAATTGATGTGTACCTTACCAGTACTCGTAGTAGCTCCTGGGTATTTGATACCGGTGCAGTTGCTCACATTTGTAACTCAAAGCAGGAGCTGCGCAATAAGCGGAGACTGGCGAAGGACGAGGTGACGATGCGCGTCGGGAATGGTTCCAGGGTCGATGTGATCGCCGTCGGCACGCTACCTCTGCATTTACCTACGGGATTAGTTTTAAACCTCAATAATTGTTATTTAGTGCCAGCTTTGAGCATGAACATTGTATCGGGATCTCGTTTAATTCGAGATGGCTACTCATTTAAATCCGAGAATAATGGTTGTTCTATTTATATGAGAGATATGTTTTATGGTCATGCTCCGATGGTGAATGGTTTATTCTTAATGAATCTCGAGCGTAATGCTACACATGTTCATAGTGTGAATACCAAAAGATGTAAGGTTGATAATGATAGTCCCACATACTTGTGGCACTGCCGCCTTGGTCACATAGGTATCAAACGCATGAAGAAGCTCCATGCAGATGGACTTTTAGAGTCTCTTGATTATGAATCATTTGACACGTGCGAACCATGCCTCATGGGTAAAATGACCAAGACTCCGTTCTCAAGAACAATGGAGCGAGCAACCAACTTATTGGAAATCATACATACTGATGTGTGCGGTCCAATGAGCGTTGAGGCTCGCGGTGGCTATCGTTATGTTCTCGCCCTCACTGATGACTTGAGTAGATATGGGTATGTCTACTTAATGAAACACAAGTCTGAAACCTTTGAAAAGTTCAAGGAATTTCAGAGTGAGGTTGAGAATCAACGTGACAGAAAAATCAAGTTTTTGCGATCAGATCGTGGAGGAGAATACTTGAGTCACGAATTTGGCACACACTTAAGAAAATGTGGAATAGTTTCACAACTCACGCCGCCTGGAACACCTCAGCGTAATGGTGTGTCCGAACGTCGTAATCGCACTCTATTAGATATGGTGCGATCTATGATGTCTCTTACCGGTTTACCGCTATCTTTTTGGGGCTATACTTTAGAGACTGCCGCATTCACTTTAAATAGGGCTCCGTCGAAATCCGTTGAGACGACACCGTATGAATTATGGTTTGGGAAGAAACCTAAGCTGTCGTTTCTAAAAGTTTGGGGATGCGATGCTTATGTCAAGAAACTTCAACCTGAAAAGCTCGAACCCAAGTCGGAAAAATGCGTCTTCATAGGATACCCTAAAGAAACTATTGGGTATACCTTCTACCTCAGATCCGAAGGCAAGATCTTTGTTGCCAAGAATGGATCCTTTCTAGAGAAAGAGTTTCTCTCGAAAGAAGTAAGTGGGAGGAAAGTAGAACTTGATGAAGTATTACCTCTTGAACCGGAAAATGGCGCAACTCAAGAAAATGTTCCTGAGGTGCCTGCACCGACTAGAGAGGAAGTTAATGATGATGATAATGAAACTTCAGATCAAGTTGCTACTGAACTTCGTAGGTCCACAAGGACACGTTCCGCACCAGAGTGGTACGGCAACCCTGTCTTGGAAATCATGTTGTTAGACAACGGTGAACCTTCGAATATGAAGAAGCGATGGCGGGCCCGGATTCCGACAAATGGCTAGAAGCCATGAAATCTGAGATAGGATCCATGTATGAAAACGAAGTATGGACTTTGACTGACTTGCCTGTTGAGCGGCGAGCCATAGAAAATAAATGGATCTTTAAGAAGAAGACATACGCGGATGGTAATGTGACCATCTATAAAGCTCGGCTTGTCGCTAAGGGTTATCGACAAGTTCAAGGAGTTGACTACGATGAGACTTTCTCACCGGTAGCGAAGCTAAAGTCCGTCCGAATCATGTTAGCAATTGCCGCATTCTATGATTATGAGATATGGAAAATGGACGTCAAAACGGCATTCCTTAATGGTTTCCTGAAGGAAGAATGGTATATGATGCAGCCGAAAGGTTTTGTCGATCCTAAGAATGCTGATAAGGTGTGCAAGCTCCAACGCTCGATTTATGGGCTGGTGCAAGCATCTCGGAGTTGGAACATTCGCTTTGATGAGATGATCAAAGCGTTTGGGTTTACGCAGACTTATGGAGAAGCCTGTGTTTACAAGAAAGTGAGTGGGAGCTCTGTAGCATTTCTCATATTATATGTAGATGACATACTTTTGATGGGAAATGATATAGAACTCTTGGACAGCATTAAGGCCTACTTGAATAAGAGTTTTTCAATGAAGGACCTTGGAGAAGCTACATATATATTAGGCATCAAGATCTATAGAGATAGATCAAGACGCCTCATAGGTCTTTAACAAAGCACATACCTTGATAAGATATTGAAGAAATTCAATATGGATCAGTCTAAGAAGGGGTTCTTGCCTGTGTTACAAGGTGTGAAATTGAGCTCAGCTCAATGTCCGACCACGGCAGAAGATATAGAAGAGATGAGTGTCATCCCCCATGCCTCAGCCATAGGTTCTATTATGTATGCCATGCTGTGTACCAGACCTGATGTAAACCTTGCCGTAAGTTTGGTAGGAAGGTACCAAAGTAATCCCGGCAAGGAACACTGGACAGCGGTCAAGAATATCCTGAAGTACCTGAAAAGGACTAAGGAAATGTTTCTCGTTTATGGAGGTGACGAAGAGCTCGTCGTAAAAGGTTACGTCGACGCTAGCTTCGACACAAATCTAGATGACTCCAAGTCACAAACCGGATACGTGTATATTTTGAATGGTGGGGCAGTAAGCTGGTGCAGTTGCAAGCAGAGCATCGTGGCGGGATCTACATGTGAAGCGGAGTACATGGTAGCCTCGGAGGCAGCGCATGAAGCAATTTGGGTGAAGGAGTTCATCACCGACCTAGGAGTCATACCCAATGCATCGGGGCCAATCAAACTCTTCTGTGACAACACTGGAGCTATTGCACTTGCCAAGGAGCCCAGGTTTCACAAGAAGACCAGGCACATCAAGCGTCGCTTCAACTCCATTCGTGAAAATGTTTAAGATAGAGACATAGATATTTGTAAAGTACATACAAAACTGAATGTAGCAGATCCGTTGACTAAACCTCTCCCTAGAGCAAAACATGATCAACACCAGAATTCCATGGGTGTTCGATTCATCACAATGTAACTAGATTATTGACTCTAGTGCAAGTGGGAGACTGTTGGAAATATGCCCTAGAGGCAATAATAAAAGCATTATTATTATATTTCCTTGTTCATGATAATTGTCTTTATTCATGCTATAATTGTGTTATCCGGAAATCATAATACATGTGTGAATAATAGACACCAACATGTCCCTAGTAAGCCTCTAGTTGACTAGCTCGTTGATCAACAGATAGTCATGGTTTCCTGATTATAGACATTGGATATCATTGATAACGAGATCACATCATTAGGAGAATGATGTGATGGACAAGACCCAATCCTAAACATAGCACAAGATCGTATAGTTCATTTGCTAGAGTTTTCCAATGTCAAGTATCTTTTCCTTAGACCATGAGATCGTGTAACTCCCGGATACCGTAGGAGTGCTTTGGGTGTACCAAACGTCACAAACGTAACTGGGTGACTATAAAGGTATACTACGGGTATCTCCGAAAGTGTCTGTTGGGTTGACACGGATCAAGACTGGGATTTGTCACTCCGTATGACGGAGAGGTATCACTGGGCCCACTCGTGAATGCATCATCATTATGAGCTCAAAGTGACCAAGTGTCTGGTCACGGGATCATGCATTATGGTACGAGTAAAGTGACTTGCCGGTAACGAGATTGAACAAGGTATTGGGATACCGACGATCGAATCTCGGGCAAGTAGCATACCGATTGACAAAGGGAATTGTATACGGGGTTGCTTGAATCCTCGACATCGTGGTTTATAGTCGGAAGTATTTTTGTTCTGGATAACATAAATAGATTATTGAATAGTTTGCATTAGAAATCACCTGACAAATATGCATGTATGCAATATTTTTGGTCGTATCCAAGGTAGTCATGTCCTCATCATCCTCCCCTTTTTGAAAATAAAGCCGTCCTCGGCGTTGCTTAATCTGAAATGTGGCTAACAAAAGAGACAAGGTGTACATGTTGTATATGTATATGTCATCCAGTTTAACTTCCCTTGATTTTCGCACGTATGACACATGTATACATGAGTAACTTTCATAGTTCATAAAAACTAAAGCCAAAAAATTGTCACAGGAAGTAGAAGGCATGAAAATATTGGAACTCAGTTTGCACATATAAGTGAAGCTCTTATTCTCTTCAAAAGATTGGCAATGTTCATCATTAAACCATCCTAACTTCGATGAATAAACCTTATTTGCATCAAATTTACATGCTACAACATGCTTAAATAAGCAAACATGCAATAAGTCATTGGACACAGAATCATCATCAAGATTAGAGGTCATATCAAAATGATTAAACATTGGTTCTTTTGCATCAACAGTTAATTCAATGGGTGCACTCAAAATTGTTGATATTTCAGTTGTTTGATCACATGACGCATTCATGACAGTAACAAGAGTCTCTAAAATAGGTGGTGTGCCGGCGCCCCCCCCTAGGCCCCCCTATATATAGTGGGGGGGATGGAGGACCTCTTACCTTTGCCTTTGGTGCCTCCCTCTCCCTCTCCAACACATCCTCCTCCTCCATAGAGCTTGGCGAAGCCCTGCCGGAGTACTGCAGCTCCATCACCACCACGCCGTCGTGCTGCTGCTGGAGCCATCTTCCTCAACCTCTCCTTCCCCCTTGCTGGATCAAGAAGAAGGAGACGTCACGCTGACCGTACGTGTGTTGAACGCGGAGGTGCCGTCCGTTCGGCGCTAGGATCTCCGGTGATTTGGATCACGTCGAGTACGACTCCCTCATCCCCGTTCTTTGAACGCTTCCGCTCGCGATCTACAAAGGTATGTAGATGCATCCGATCACTCGTTGCTAGATGAACTCATAGATGGATCTTGGTGAAACCGTAGGAAATTTTTTGTTTTCTGCAACGTTCCCCAACATTTGATAAATATGACGACCGAGAGGCTAATGAAACGTTTGTCGTACCTTAGTGATAAGTAGTCCAGCAACCAGCTAGAAGCAGAGAGAATTTCCAGGAGACTACCTGATATAAAACGCAGTGGTAACGGAGCACAGAGGATGATGACAGGAGAGGTTTTCACATGAAGGTGGTCTCTTTCTCCGTATGGCCCACCCCTATGCTTTTGCTTCTTTTTTTGCATCAGAAACTTCCAATCTATTCATCTTCAGTCATGGCATTACAAAGAAAACCAGAGAAAGATCAAACTTGTAACACCGAAACGAAGACAAACGAACACCGGATCCAAACAGATCCATCGAAGACCAGCACTGACCGAATCACGCGAGATCCGATGAAGACACACCTCCACATGTCGTTCAACGACGTTGGACGCACCATCGGGACGGGAATGGAACGTAGGAGACATTATTTCTATTGAGGGATATCGATGTCACCACACAGCCCCAACAAAGATGCTCAATCTAACAAGAACAAGCACAGGGTCCCTCCCGCAGGTGAGGGGCCGAGGTCCTCCGCACCTCCATGGCCCTAAGGCCATCAGAGATGGGGCAGACCGACGGCGGCGCCGACAGAAGGAGGAAGAAACCCTAGGTTATTTTCTTGTGGAGGAGGAAACAGGGCTAGAGTTTGCTTTTGCTTTCCTTTATAAAAGCTGATATGAATCATATTGTTTGCTTGCGTCTGGAGGAAGATGGAAACTAAAAGGACAAGACAAGATGATGCCTGTGTGACAAAAGGTTACAACTATGCACCAAGTAAAGAAGGTATTTGACGTGTTACTCGGAAGATAGTGTCCAGCCCAACCCACACGTTAAGTTTTAGCTGGACATTAAATGCATGCATCGGATGCAAGATGATATATTAATGACATACACAGACGATTCGCTCAGAAAAAGTGATATGCATACTAAAGGCAACTCTGTTGCACTGAAAATGATCAAAATACAGTTGCCAAACACCTAGGTTTTCATTCAAAGACAAGTTTCTAATAAAGAGAAGCCCAATATGTAGAAAGAAAAGGCTAGCAGATAACCAAAAGCGCAAAGCAGCTCTTACTGGCTGCTTTTGCTTTACCATTCTTTCCTGGTTACTTATCGTTCTTTATGCTTTGGTCTGATTTGTCATGCATGTGAACCATATCTATTGTGAGCGCCCCACTACTAATTCACTCAATCAACATGGTTCCGGTTACAACTCTTGAATTACAGAGGGACCTCAAGGAGGAAGAGGGATCATAGAGCACTTCTCAGGAACTGATTTCAGCTACAGCAGCAGCTATCGCGTACATACCATGCATGTTGATCAATCATGCAAAAGACGAACAACTTAACAAGATTGAAGTAGCAAAATATCTAAAGGAAAAGCAGTTATCTGTGCAGAAGCGAATATCTAAAAGAAGAGCAATTGAGTAGCATGTAATTCATACCATGGAAAGCAAGGAGGCGGCGGAAAGAGAGATTTTACAGTGCATCATACTACACATGAAACTGTGTAGTACATGACCTAACAGCTAAAACGGATTGGGCCGGTTTGAGGGCCAATGACAAAAAGGACTTTACGCTGTGACGGTTCTAAGTATAGAATTGACCATTCAACTGTGATTAATCTTACTTCTGCTGCTTGGTGAGACGCACGCCCTACCGACGAGCGTCGGCACCCCGACTTGCCACCGCATGCCCTCCTGTCACTTTGCGGCCTGTGCACGTGCACGGATGTGCAGGTGCTCGCATTCCCACCACCATCCAGTAAACTCTAACCATATTGCACGGCGCCACGCAACGGGTTCCGCCGGCTCAAGTTGCGCCGCCGCCATGTACTGCACTACGGGCCTCCCGAACGTGTTCCTAGTGCGCATGGTGTTCTACATCGTGGCACAACAACTGGCTAGAATCAGCATCGTGCGACGTGGTGAGGGCTTCCGGACCGCTATCACCATGACGCGATTTCACTCCCTAGTACACAAAGGACACTAGTATCGCCGCCGCCATCATCGTCATCTTCATGCCTGTCTACCCTATTGCATCGCTTTCTCACCTATAACTGACCACCTCTGCCTCCTCATGAATTCTCATTTGTGCATCTTATACTAGTGATATTTTGACAGTAGTCACAAGTCCATAGGTAGGTAGTTTCGTCAGATTTACAGAAAATATGATATCAGAAAGTTTCATAATTGGGCATGCATTATCGATCACTCCAAGTGGTTTAAGATTAGGTGATCAGTCCATCAGAAAATATGATATCAAAAAGTTTACGGAAGAGTTGGATTGAAAGTAAGTTGGTGGAACATTGGATTAACCTATTATGAGTGGTTCCGCAAGAAATATGTTGGTGGTAGATGAATCATGACTTAGAGTTAGTTCAGCCAGACATTCAAATTTTAGATGACGCCGGTCCTTGAACATGTCATGCTGTATTTGGGTTGCCCCATGACGTGATCACCAGCGATCCATGAAGGGAAGATGATACCGAATGTTTGTGGAGCATTATGGATTTAGTAAAGAGATATGTGATTTATCTAAGGGTACACTTATAGATTTTCAAGGACTGGTGGGTGATTGAATTATCCCTGATTGGAGTAATTAAGGAAAACAAATATGGATTTAGTTAGAAGATATGTGATTTATCTAAGGTTATACTTAGTTAGAGATTTTCAAGGGCTGGTGGATGACTAATTATCCCTGATTGGAGTAATTAAGGGGAAGTATTGATTTAATTAGTAGATATGTGATTTATCCAAGGGTATACTAGTTAGAGCTTTTCAAGGACTAGTGGCTGATTGGATTGTCCGCGATTGGAGTAACTAAGGAAACAAATCTTTGGAGATCAAGAATTAAGTGATATCCGTACCCGGGAGAAAGAAGCAGGAATGGATTTGGGTAGATGAAACCGAGCTGAAAAACAATTTAAATTAGTTAAGCAGATAGTACATAATTATTTTGTATGACTTGCATTTGTAACATGGTATGTGTTTTGATTGGTAGCATAACGACATGGATGATTAAGCATGGACATAAATGCTAAAGACATATACATGGATGAGTACATGGATTGCTTGGCGAGAGGGAGTACAAGGCTGGGCTCTAGTTGCCAAATGAGTTGATGAACTGATCCCTTCTACGGTTGCACCTCGCCCTCTTCTTATACTGCCTCCGGTCCTCTTCCCGCGAAAACACATGGCAGGAAGGGTTGCGACAATGGCCAGTTTGAAGAGGCGGGGGGGGGGGGGGGGGGGGGGGCGCAAGGTTGCAACTTATTCTGACTAAAGGTGGTCTTCGTCTGCAAAAGCCTTCTACCGTGACGCGCCGGTGGACTCGGTGGTGACCTCCGTCCTGGCGCGCCCGTCGTTCTGGTCTTCTTGCACTGGCTAGGCAACCTTTGGGGATTGCTTTGGGAACCGACGCGCTGACCTTGCTCTCTTAGAACAAAAGAGAAAAGCCTCCTCATTCGCGCCGGCTGGCGCGCCCTGCTGTCCTTCGTTGTCGCGCACATCATCCACGTGAAGGCGTAGGCCCGCACGACCGGGCTGAAGATCCCTCGAGCCATCTGCCTCGGGAGGCAGACTCAGGGGGTCGCCTCGTCAAGGGGCCTCGCGAGGCTCCTGGTGGCACCCGCTTGACTGGCTCGGGACGGCCGCTGACGTGGGCCTCGCGGGAGGCTTGCTCGTGAGGGGCGTTGATGAAGCCCTCATGAGAGGGGCTCTGCTGGCGCAGTTCTTTGGTGGGCCACCCGACGGCTCTTGGCACGCGCCGCGTCCTGGGCCACAGTCAGATGGGTCTGAGTACCCGAGTCCCACGGGCCCGACAACCGTCTATGTTGACACAGACCCTACTGCCTAAGCCAGTGGCGATAGCCTGTTATAGCCTATCGCCGGATCGGGTGACGGCAGGAAAATGGTCAGATCTAAAAAGAAATTCACAGATGGGGTCACATCGTGCTAAACTATGCCAAAAAGGTCAAACAATGAATTTGGCCAACGAACGAATATGGTAGAGAAGCACCTAACTTATGATTGGATCGGCCGGTCGTTTACCGCACCGTTGCTGGCTCCAGCTCACACAAACAAAACAGGAAAAAAAGACTTCCTTCAATTGCTGGTTGGCTGGCGCTACCTGTCAGTCAGCCGTAGCGTCCCTCCAGCAGCTTAACCCTCCCGCCGCCGCGCCGCCGTCCGTCCGCCATGAACAACCTGCTAACCGTAACTTCCCTCTCCATCCCCTCTCTCTCAACCCTTTCATCTCCCTACGACGGACCAGCTAATCTCCAGATCTGGCCTTCAAACTCCTCTTTTCGCAGCTCCCTCCCTCCCTCCCTCCCTCCCTCCTAGCCAAGCAACCCTTTTTCTTGTTTAATTTGTCCCTCCTAGCTTTGTGCTAATTAGCAAGCACTTGAGTCGAGTCTCAGAATGTCATTCACTCTTTGCTAGGTTGAAAACACATGATGATGATGATGTTCACACTAGTTAGTTCAACGGCCCAATTAGCTGCAGGTTGGGAATTTCTCTTCTGTGCCGCAACACTTGAGAATTAATCTTCTTTCTTTTGCCATCACATTACATACCCTGCCTGCTGTAATGGATGGTCGCTGCCAACACGCGCCGCGTTATCAATTGGAGTACTTGCAAACGATTACCAACTCTTTGATTCACAAAGTGACAGCTACCTATAATACTCTGTTTGATACCCACTAGTCTGCTAACAACACAAATAAGCTGCTTAATAGTGCTCTTTATTGGGCAACAATCCTATTACTTTTGACTGTGATGTCAGATCGGAGGATTCATAACATTTTCCAAGTTTGAAAGTTTTCACATGTACGTACATACATACGGACATAACAGTTACAAACGATCCGCCTGTCATAATTTATCTACATTCATAATTTTGAATTCATAACTTCAGAGGCTTAGTTTGGCCTTACATACCCTGATGATGGAAGTAGCACAATTGGCTATAATGTCAGATTGAAGAAGAATTCATAACAATGAAGCCAGACATCACCTAAACATTCGATTTTGCAGGATTCCTTTGAGCTTCCCCGGCGGGATTCCTCGAGAGATGAGGGGGATCTTGAAATGGGAATGCATCAGCCCGATGCTTCTGATAATTTACAAGCCTTCTTGAAGAAGGTGCTCTTCTTCTGTTTACCTTGGAAACTCTCTACTAGTCTCTCATGTTATTTCTCCATTAGTTTGTCCACTTCAGATTAATGATAGACATGATGCTTTCATACACACAACAGGTTGATGGAATCGACAGCCTGATAGCTAAGCTCACGAGCCTCTTGAAACGGAAATGTGCATCCTAGCTTGTTCCTGAATGATTCTAAAAAAAACTTATTCCTGAATCCATTTATTGCATTTTTTTTCACCATACTACTAAACTTTTTGCTGTTAGTTGCCAGGTCTAAAGCTCATTCATCATGCCTCAAATATCATCCTTTAATTTGTCAGCTTGTTCTTGTACTGCACTATATTTGATCTCATATTGATCGATACTCTGTTCCTGTACAACAGAGCAGTAAGAGGGTAAGGTTTTTTTTTTGGAACTTCACCTACCAAAGAATAAGCTGAATCAACCGAGTTTTTGGCTGTAGCGCTCGTCATCATCCATCTCAGAGAATAAGAGCATGTCCTTCCTTTAGCAATAAACCATCTCTTCTAATTTGATGAGATGGAGGTAACAAATCATCTAAATACAAACTTTTCGCTCTCAGCTTTCACACTGTCTGAGTATCTGCATTGTGTGAGAAAACCATTCAATCAGGACATGACAAGGAACTAATCTTCAAAGTAAACATGCCGTGCGTATATTTAGCTCCATCAGTCGACGGTCGATTTTTTCGCACTCATTCTCAAGAAGTCCTAGTAACCTGATCCTTCGCGAACCATTTGTAATATCACCATACATAAGAGGTAAAAATTAGAAATCTATGGAAAAAAGGAAGATGGTGATGCCGTGAATTTAAATGCTGAACTATTTGCTCCTGGTCAAGCAGTAACTGCTACAGCACGAATAAACCTATTTACATGGCAAACAAGGACCCCTCTGCTGCAAATCTTTCAGCATCTCAAACAAGTTAATTTTCAGCGCTGAAACTTGAGATGCATAATTTTGAGTACAGGGTACATCTATACAAGTTGTCGGTCTACTGAATTTAACTAAATCACACACCGATGATAAGAAAGGGAATATGTTCATCTTGTCAATTTTCCTACACCAAATTCTCTTTCATTCCCCAACATCAACCTCGGAGACATCAATCTGGAGAGTAATATGGACACTGGCTTTCAACAGGGGTAGAACAAGCATGAACATGCATGGGCAGCAAATGTCGGTCAAAATAAACACAACTGTTGTGTATATGGTTGTGCCTCCATACTGAGTGTTCCAGAACATGCAAGCAGATGTTAATGGGTGATGGTTTCCTGTAAACTAACATTAATGTTCATAAACCTGGAGTTAATACCCAGGACAGGTTTTGACTGACATTTGTTTATAAACTGGAATTATTACACAACAAGAAAATATGTGTTCGCAAACCTGGAATAAATAAATAAACAACGCTGAACTTTGCAGAATCTTCAAGCTGTGATGGAGGGCGCCCGCCCCAGGAGAAGAGCAATCGCCCAAAGAGAAGGCTCCTAGGTACTGGACCAACAGTTCACACTATCACTGTTCCAGGATCATAAGATGCCTTTCTAGAAACATCATTGTTCTTCTTTAGAATAGCTAGAATAAGGTTTTTGTAATACCGAAAAAGGCTTTCGCCCCGTTTTATATATAAAGCACCGATCACAACAAGCATCCAGTACAAACACATGACACCGCAACACACGCACACACCCAGGATAGGATACATAGGCGCTGAACGCAGCCACACCACCCCTAGCACTACCATCACGAAGAGATGAAGCTACATATGACGGACCATGTGCTCCAAGGCGGCGCCTTCAGGAAGGGTACGACACCGGAGCGCCGCCACCGCCCGATCCAAGGATCAGAGTTTTCCCTGGAGCCGCATGATGGGCAATGAGAGCCGCGACGACGCCTTCAAGAAGGGAACGATCTCCGCCGTCGCCGGTCCGTCCGAAGATAGAGCAGGTTTTCACCTCGGCCAACACTCACCTGTTGGCGCCACCTCTCATCGCAGCGCCGCACTTCTTCCACAAGCTGACTCACACAACTCTCTCTCTTGTCTCACACAAGAACACACACAAACACCATGTGAAAGACTCAACGCAGACGCACACACACGCCAAGAAAGAAAGCCAATTAACTTTGCCAAGAGGCCTTTCTCCTTGGTCACACGAGAGACTACATCTTTTCCTCAGCCCTCACGGCCTCATCATTTCATTACTCCAATACAGTACATATATATATACCAGGGGTAGGACACACCCACTAACCCGACCACCACGTTGGCCACTAACCAACTAACGCTACGTACTTCATGCAGACCCATGCACTAGCCAGCCACTACCTTCGGCAACTAATCCTATTGAAAAAGAATTCTATAAGACCAGGTCTCACGCAAGACCCATCCTGATGGATGACACGTGACATTCATAAATCACAAAGTATTTCCAACCCCCACTTAAAATCAGGGGGAGAGAGATTAGATGCTTTGTGATTTGTAAATGCCACGTGTCATCCATCAAGACGGATCTCATCTACTAACCGTGAGATCTGGTCTCATATAATTTTTTTCCAATACCACTAGCCCATGGCCTTATCTTTATCCCTGGAATCGCTCCAACAAACAGACGACTCAGCCATACAACTAGCTACTCATGCATGCTAACAAACTCATCCATGCACTCTACGACTCGGCCGTTTCACCGCACACCACGGCCAGCTCTCCGGACGACGTACACGTCAAGATTAGTGCTAAGATCACCGCCACCAAACGCCACACCCTGGCAACCACGACGCCCACACGGCCATGATGACCGGGCAGCACCAAGGCACGAGCTTTGCCCAAGAGCACCGCGCTACCACCACCAGGGCCGCCGCCCCGGCATCCAAGACCTTGACACCACCTCACCCGAGACCCGCCGCAACCCCAACTAAAGAGACGAGCGGAAAGGTCCCACCTTTCGTGCCCCTAGGCGACCCCCAGTGTCGAGACCCGATAGGTCGGCCAGAACTGGCATCCACCAGCCCGTCCTGCTGCCCCGTGCGCGAGACGAGCTTGGTCCTACAACACCGAAAAGGGGACGAGTTCAGTCCTGCTGCACCGTGCACGAGACGAGCTCAGTCCTGCTGCATCGTGCGCGAGACGAGCTCGGTCCTGCAGCACCGGGCGCGAGACGAGCGATAGACCGCAGCTAGGAGAGGACCAGCCCTTTGATGGGAGTAACGCCCGGGCAAAGAGGAGATGGGGTGAAGGCCGAGACGGCCCGAACACAGATGAGCCGACGCCGGAGAAGCCGGCCGCCGCCGCGGGCAGATCCGTCAACCACCGTGAAGCTACCACGACACCGGGAGAGCACCACCGTCGGACCTCCCCACGCCGGAGCCCACGGCCGAAGCAGCGGCCACGCCCAGCCGCTACCCTACCCGCGTCGCCCGGCGAGCTCCAAGCGCCGGAGCCGCCAGGCACACACCACCGGTTCCACGCGCCGCCGGCCGACCCCCAACGCCAGATTCGCCCGGATCCAGCAAGAGACCGGCCGTGCGCACACACCCCCCGCGTCTCCATGCCCTGGCCAGGTCCAGCCGGTGCCCGGCCACCCCACCGGAGAGGAAGAGCCCCGGCTGCAGCACCACCACCTTAGAGGGGCCGCCGGTCACCCCTGCAGCAGCCAACCGCCAGCACCCGCCGGATCTGGGCAGGGGGCGCCAGATCCGCCGCCAGCACTCCCCCGAGCCTCCAGAGCCCCACGAGCCGAGGTGAAGGGGGGAGGAGGAGAGGAGGCGACGCCGGCAGGTCGCCAGGGAGCGAGGCGAAGGAGGGAAGCCGGAGCAGAGGCAAGCCGGCGCCCGACGCCACCGAGCAGGGGAGGCCGCCCCGCGACGTCCGCCACCCGCGCGAGGGAGAGAGCCGCCCCGCCGCCGCCTGCGCCACGCGGCCTTTGGCCGGCGACGCCACCGGCGGCGGCGAGGGAGTGGGGAAGGGGCGGAGGGACGGGGGCGGCGGCGCTGGGGTTCCCTCCCAGGGGCGCCCGCGGGAGCGCCTCGAGAGGGGAGGGGGGCTTCCCGACCTTTTCTCTCAACTCGACACCTGTCACTTCAGGTTATAACAGGAACAATGTATAACGATTATATAGGGAACTTCCATACTGCTACATCCTCACAAGCAGTAATCTGGAGAGTAATGTGGACAATATGGGCTTGTCAACTGAGGCAGAACAAGCATGAACATGCATTGGCAGCAAATGTCGGTCAAAATAAACACAACTACTGTGTATATGTTTGTACCTCCATACTGAGTGTTCCAGAACATGCAAGCAGATAGGGTGACGAATCATATCCTCTGGTTTCCTGTAAACAAACATGATGTTCATAAACCTGGAATTAATACCCAGGTTCTGACTGACATTTGTTCATAAACTGGAACTAATACACAGCAAGGAAATATGTGTTCAGAAACCTAGTACAGGGCACAGCTACAACACTGAACTTTGCAGAATCTTCAAGTTCTGACCTTCCTCTTGAGAACATCAACATTCTGGAATTAATACCCGCCCCAAGAGAAGGCTCTTAGGTACTGAATTTATTGTAACCGGAATTCTTGGTAACCTGTTTTGTTTGCCAAATTCTTGGTCATGGTAACCAGAATTCTATTCAGGATCATAAAATGCCTTTCGAGAAACATCAACATTGTTCTTCTTGAGAACAGCTAGAAAAAAAAGGTTTTAATGATAGGGAAGGCACAAAGCAATGATGTACAACGCAACTAATGCACAGATAAATCTGAGGATAAAACGATTAGATAGGGAACTTGCACTCTGCTGCATTGCTGCATTGCCAGATCATTACACCTGAATTTACAGACCAACCACTCCATTAAGATACAATTTGCCCATCTATTGGATTTTTCTGATTCAGCAAATAGGAAAATTATACAGATGACAAGATAAAAGCAAGACACACAGGCTACAATCTCTTTAGAGGATCCCTTATCTGCATAAGAGTGCCACATCAGGTCTAACCGATGAGCATGCATACCATGTGTAGAGTGTTACTTCTGCTGGTTCAAAGCATTAACCTTGGCAAAGAGCTCCTTCAAAACCGAGGGATAGGTCGAAACTACATAATCCTAGCCATCAGTTGCCATTACTGCTTGCAAACACGAGGGGGGCTGGACTTGGATAAACTTGAAGCACGCCTCCTTCAATCCTTGGCAGTGGTGCTGCTCGGCTAGAGCAAGAGTGGACATCACCATCCTGACAGATATGTGCTCAGATAACTGCTCCTCGCAGATGCATTTGAGACGTTGGACATCATATCTGTCAGCTGCTACCAGCAAGTTTTGAAGCCACTGCAGCCATATTTCATTCTCTATTACTTCTTCGTCTTCTTGTCCCTGTTCCACAACACGTGACATTTCATCCTCTGATGCTTCCACCTCTTGTCTGTTGTCCTCCTCCATGTTGTCCTCCTCCATAGAAGGAAGCGAGTCTGTGTAGATAAAGCTAAGCAAAGCCCTGAACACGCTTGCTTCCATGTCTTTGATGTGTATGACACCGGTTTGAGCAGTTGCCTCCTTCATGGGGCCAAAGAGCTGTGCCATGAAGACTTTAGACCGGGCTGCAAGCACGCATCGGTGTGTAGCCAACTTGTTGCCGCCGACCTCGAATGTCACATCAGCACCCGCCTCGGTTTTGAAGAGGATGTTAAAATCACGGCAAATGTCAGGCAAGCGCGCCTTGGTAATGGTGGCAGCGGCATCATCATCATCATCCCTGGGGTTGGTGTTGCAGACCATGACGTCGCACCGGACGGTCAAATAATCATCCTTTAGCTTCACTGATGATCGCTCAAGGGCATCTCTTCTAAAATCCTGCTCGATGCTCTGAGAACAAGGATCGAAGCTGCATGCTTCACTTTGAGCAATGTAGACTGGATTCTGCAGCTCAACCTGACCGATGAGGCTAAAAACGACCTTGGCTTCCACAGGCTGCTTCTCAGAATCGTCTTGGATACAGGAAAGACGGACAGAGACGACGTCGGCACAAGTGTGGTTTTCACCGTGGGGGCAGTAGAAGAGGAGCCAACAATGGCCTCCCACCATGAAAGGACGGGAGCTGATGCTCTTTTTGGCTCGCGAGTAGTCCTGGACCACAAGCAGATGGTACCCGCAGTCTGCGCTGGTTCGGACGGTCGACTGGGTGTCGGGGCACAGCTCGTCGTTGGCCACGACGGACACGCCGGCGAACGAAGACATGACCTGCGAGTCCACCGGAAATCTATCTACTCAGCCGCCGTCGACACTTGAAACCTTCAGAAATGGGATCGATGTGCTCGGGGGCTAACCTGGTCACCTCCCCTCGCTGCGTCGCGCACGGCGTTTCTCCCTGGGAACAGAGTTCGCGCCGCCGCCCGCGTCGCTCCTCGCCAGAAACAGAGGGAGTTTGCGCCGCCGCACGCTCCCCGCCGCCGCCCGCGTCGCTCCTCGCCGGAAAACAGAGGGAGTTTGCGCCGCCGGCTCTTCGGTGACTGCGGCCTGGGCCTGCTCGGCGGGGAGCGTGCGGCGGCGCAAACTCCCTCTGTTTTCCGGCGAGGAGCGACGCGGGCGGCGGCGCGAACATGCAGCGCGCGCTCCGATAGAAGGGCCTGCGCTTCAGCTTCCTCAGCGGACATGCAGCGCGCGCTCTGCTCGAACAGCGAGAAGAGGACAAAACCCCTGTGGTCCCGCGCGATTGCTCCAGCGTGGGAGGCGCCGCTGTCAGCTAGGAATGATGCGTCCGTGTTCAGTTTGACAGATCCCGCCACTGGGGGGCTCCAATGATTGGCCATAGGTATCTCAGTGGTTTCCCCTGACTGTCCTCCGTCCATCGCTGCGGGCAAAGGAAACAATGGAGTCCGGCCAGCCAATGCATACCCGGCTTGCAGCTCCGCTTGTTTACCCTTTGTATCAGACTCTCCCCTCGAGACGCCGTTGATTAGCCCCTCCTCGTATTGTTTTAAGAAGAGGACGGATCGGCTGATTAGCTCCTTTCCTGCATAATTATGGGTGCAATCGTCTCGTAGGAACCAACACCGCCATATCAGCAGTAAGATTTTTGTTCTAGTCTCTGGGTTGCATGGGCTGAGGAGATTCTGGAGCCAATCAACGCCTGTGTTTCTGAATTGTTCCTCGCTAGGAAGCTTCCAGGCTGTTCCCATTTCATGTCTCAGTGCCTTGCTTTTCGTGCAAGAAATGACTGCATGAAATTCATCTTCCTCTCCGTTACTGCATATATTGCATGTGCTATTCACTTCCAGGGTCCGCTTCCATTTGTTCTTTTTTGTGGTCAAGGTGCTAGTGGCCACTCTCCACCCAAATATCTTAATCTTTTGTGGAACCTTTGCCTTCCAAATGACGTCCCAGATAGTACGATCATCAGCCACATTTACATAGCTAGAGGCTGGGGTACTAGCTTGGTTTTGGATAGATACCGCCAGCCTATAGGCACTCCTGACCGAGAACACTTCGCAGGCCATGGAACAAAGGTGGCCGCTGACTGCTTGGCTGGTCGCTGGGCTGGCGCTGCTTTCAGCCCAGTCTAGCTATAAAAAAATAGGTATATATTTATGTATTTACAGAAAACGTATTTGGGACAATTATTTGACCCAATGAAATTCTAAATTATCAGAAAATTTGGAAAATCAAAATACTTATATATAGCCTACGAAAATTATTTCCAGCTCCAAATATTTTATTACTCCTTTTTGTTACAAAGAAATTTGGCCATAATGATTCTAGAAATTAAGCCTTAGGGTTTATTAAATATCCAAAATATTAATTATTTTTCTGAAAATTCCAAATGAATATTCCAATTGTTTTCCAACCATTTTATAATTGAATAAGTCAAATTATCTTCTCTCACTGATTATCTTTTTGAATTGGAAAGTGCTCGAATGTTTCAAAATCCAAATAAAATTTCAAATATAGCCAAAATCCAAATGGAAATTTTTGGAAAAAGTAATTATTTAACCTCTCTATTAAAACTCAAATAAACTCTCAGAAAGTTTTCAAATTATTCCCGAATTCAAATAATGGAAAACATTCATTATTATCTAATTATATAACATTACATCAATGTTCAACATGAGTTAGATTGAATGATTTTCTCTTCTTTCGTAAACACTTGGGTGACTGCTTGAGAAAAAAGGAATCATTGAAATACTTCTGAAACTTAAAGTGGCATGCCTGCGTTTTACTCCCGTTTTCTCTATATTAAAATGAGAGGATACATTACATCCCATATTTCCTTTCTAGGTAAATGTACCTTATGCCTTTGCTAAAATTTCAGATTCAGCTGGCTATCGGATGCATGACCTTACTTGTGAGATTTCTTTACAGACGTGTGTGGCTACTCTTGCATATAGAATATTACATGTTACTCATTCGGGCTCTAAATATAGGTCTTTTTAGAGATTCCAATGCGGTCTACAACGAAGAAAAATGAGTGAATCTATACTCTGAAATATGCCTATATACATCCATATGTAGTCTTTATTGAAATCTCTACAAAGACTTATATTTAGGAACGCAGTGAGTAACCATCCGTTGGTTGTTCCCTCCCATATACTAACAAAAACTAGATCCTTTTAATCACTAGATGGTCTTATAATCAAATATTGGGTACCTCATTCACATACTATATTTATGCTAAAACATGAAAAATAATTCACATGATTAGTTTACTTCGGTCTTCAGGACTACTAGAAAGAGAGAGAAATAACAAAGAGGGAGACACTAGGTTCCAACGCCCACTATCACTACTAGAAAAAGGGTCAAATATGAAGCACATTAGTGCTGGTTTGAATTTGAGCCGGCACTAAAGTGTCCATTAGTTCCGGTTCCAACGGCTAGGCGGGCGGGCGGACATCATTAGTACCGGTTCATGGGCAACCTTTAGTACCGGTTCAAGCCACGAACCAGTACTAATGAGGCTGTGTCGGGCTGTGGTTAGGCTGGGGCCCCATGAACACCTTTAGTACCGGTTCATGGCATGAACCGGTACTAGAGTTTCTTAGTAAGCTGATTTTTAGTCCCACCTCGCCAAGAGAGAGGCAGTAGGAGCGGTTTATAAGCCGTGAGTGCAGAGACGATGAAGGAGAGGCGCAATGCTCACATGCATGTTGCTTAGCTTCTAGCCTTTCGGAATAGCATAGATTGCACGGAGCTATGTGTAGTGCGGTCTACACTATTCCGAAAGGCTTGAAGCTAATTAACCAGCATTGCACCTCTTTTTTATTTTTAATAACTTATTTGAAATCCCGACTTCTTTTGCGTTCATTATGCAACATTCAAAGCGACGTCATCAATTTCCAACACGTTCTGACATCATTTGCTGTTTTTCAGTCATTTACCGATTTGTTTAGAGAGCTAAATGACCGTGAAATTGAAAATCACTACAAAATGAACTCTGAAAATGTTGAAACTTGGCATGGTATCATCATTTCACCCGCATAGCATGTGCGAAAGAGTAGAGAGGGTCACGGCAAAAACTGGATGCACTTCGTGTACAAACTAGACAATCTCTTTCGGAGTATCAGGGTTTCGGACGAGAACTCATCTGTTACACGGGCACTTCAATGTTTTGTAAACTTATTTGAACTCCAGATTTTTTTGCATTCAGTATGCATCATTCAAAGCGACGTCATCAATTTCCAACACGTTCTGACATCATTTGCTGTATTTCAGTCATTTACCGATTTGTTTAGAGAGCTAAATGACCGTGAAATTGAAAATCACTATAAAATGAACTCTGAAAATGTTGAAACTTGGCATGGTATCATCATTTCACCCGCATAGCATGTGCGAAAGAGTAGAGAGGGTCATGGCAAAAACTGGACGCACTTCGTGTACAAACTGGACAATCTCTTTCGGAGTATCAGGGTTTCAGACGAGAACTCATCTGTTACACGGGCACTTCAATGTTTTGTAAACTTATTTGAAATCCATAATTTTTTTGCATTCAATATGCAGCATTCAAAGCGACGTCATCAATTTCCAACACGTTCTGACATCATTTGCTGTTTTTCAGTCATTTACCTATTTGTTTAGAGAGCCAAATGACCGTGAAATTGAAAATCACTACAAAATGAACTCTGAAAATGTTGAAACTTGGCATGGTATCATCATTTCACCTGCATAGCATGTGTGAAAGAGTAGAGAGGGTCACGGCAAAAACTGGACGCACTTCGTGTACAAACTGGTCACTCTCTTTCGGAGTATCAGGGTTTCGGATGAGAACTCATCTGTTACACGGGCACTTCAATGTTTTTAAACTTATTTGAAATCCCGACTTCTTTTGCGTTTAGTATGCAGCATTCAAAGCGATGTCATCAATTTCTGACACATTCTGACATCATTTGCTATTTTTCAGTCATTTACCGATTTGTTTAGAGAGCTAAATGACGGTGAAATTGAAAATCACTACAAAATGAACTCTGAAAATGTTGAAACTTGGCATGGTATCATCATTTCACCCACATAGCATGTGCAAAAGAGTAGAGAGGGTCACGGCAAAAACTGGACGCACTTCGTGTACAAACTGGACACTCTCTTTCGGAGTATCAGGGTTTCGGACGAGAACTCATCTGTTACACGGGCACTTCAATGTTTTGTAAACTTATTTGAACTCCAGATTTTTTTGCATTCAGTATGCATCATTCAAAGCGACGTCATCAATTTCCAACACGTTCTGACATCATTTGCTGTATTTCAGTCATTTACCGATTTGTTTAGAGAGCTAAACGACCGTGAAATTGAAATTCACTATAAAATGAACTCTGAAAATGTTGAAACTTGGCATGGTATCATCATTTCACCCGCATAGCATGTGCGAAAGAGTAGAGAGGGTCATGGCAAAAACTGGACGCACTTCGTGTACAAACTGGACAATCTCTTTCGGAGTATCAGGGTTTCAGACGAGAACTCATCTGTTACACAGGCACTTCAATGTTTTGTAAACTTATTTGAAATCCATAATTTTTTTGCATTCAATATGCAGCATTCAAAGCGATGTCAATTTCCAACACGTTCTGACATCATTTGCTGTTTTTCAGTCATTTACCTATTTGTTTAGAGAGCCAAATGACCGTGAAATTGAAAATCACTACAAAATGAACTCTGAAAACGTTGAAACTTGGCATGGTATCATCATTTCACCTGCATAGCATGTGCGAAAGAGTAGAGAGGGTCACGGCAAAAACTGGACGCACTTCGTGTACAAACTGGTCACTCTCTTTCGGAGTATCAGGGTTTCGGATGAGAACTCATCGGTTACACGGGCACTTCAATGTTTTTAAACTTATTTGAAATCCCGACTTCTTTTGCGTTTAGTATGCAGCATTCAAAGCGACGCCATCAATTTCCGACACATTCTGACATCATTTGCTATTTTTCAGTCATTTACCGATTTGTTTAGAGAGCTAAATGACGGTGAAATTGAAAATCACTACAAAATGAACTCTGAAAATGTTGAAACTTGGCATGGTATCATCATTTCACCCACATAGCATGTGCAAAAGAGTAGAGAGGGTCACGGCAAAAACTGGACGCACTTCGTGTACAAACTGGACACTCTCTTTCGGAGTATCAGGGTTTCGGACGAGAACTCATCTGTTACACGAGCACTTCAATGTTTTTTAAACTTATTTGAAATCCCGACTTATTTTGCGTTCAGTATGCAACATTCAAAGTGACGTCATCAATTTCCAACATGTTCTGACATCATTTGCTGTTTTTTAGTCATTTACCGAATTGTTTAGATCACTACAAAATGAACTCTGAAAATGTTGAAACTTGCCATGGTATCATCATTTCACCCGCATAGCATGTCCGAAAGAGTAGAGAGGGTCACAAAGAAACTAAATACAGAAAAAAACTACTCAGAACTAAATAGATGAAAATAAATAAAGCAGAAAAGAAAAAAATTATATAAAAAATTACTCAAAAATAATTATAAGAAAATAAATAATGTAGAAAAAACTAATTAGAAATAAATAGAAGAAAATAAATAAAGCAGAAAAAACTACTCAGAAATAAATAGAAAAAAATAATAAAGCTGAAAAGAAAAAACTATGTAAATAATTACTTGAAAATAAATAATGCAGAAAAGAAAAAAACTATATAGAAAAATTACTCAAAAATAAATGGAAGAAAATAAATAATGCAGAAAAGAAAAAACTATAAAAAAATTGTTGGGGCGCTGCCCAGTGGGCCTGCCAAACCTAGGGTGTGCAAATTCAGGCCCAGAAGGTCCGGAAGGCTCACAGGGCACCGCGCCATAGTTAGGCCCAGAAGCCTGCTATATAGAGGAGTTTGAAGGAGCAGCCGCGGCTGGGTTTATAAATCAGTGCGGCTACCCTTCGCTCGGCGAGGTGGGACTAAAATTGTGCACCGCGGGGGGCAGCGCAACCCCTTTAGTACCGGTTCGTGGCTCGAACCGGTACTAATGGGGGGCCTTTAATACCAGTTTGAGCCATAAACCGGTACTAAAGGGGTCCGCTTCCCGCCGCTTGACCTGGCCAAAATTGGCCTTTAGTACCGGTTGGTGGCTCCAACCGGTACTAAAGGTCCCACCTATATATATGGCACTTACGAAAAATTCAGTTTTAATCCGTCGCCCGTCTTCTATCCAACTTCATCGCCCGATATCATTGCCGCCGCCGCGCCGCCGCCCATCGCGCGCCGCCCTCGCCGCCCCCGCCGCGCGCTGTCACCCCCGCCGCCCGTCGTCGCCGTCCCCGCCGCGCACCGTCGTCCCCGCCGCGAGCCGTCATCCCCGTCGCCCCCGCCGCCGCCCCGTACTACGTCGCCGTCTCGATCGCGCCGTCGCCCCCGCCGCCCGTCGTCGTCGTCCCCGTCGGCGTCGCCGTCTCGCGTCGCCGCCTGTAGGCCGTCGCCCAACGCTCGTACACATACACACACATACACACACACATACACACACAAACACACATATTTTTTTTTACTTATTTTTTGTTTTCTGTTGCTTAGATTAATGTTAGATGAATTACTTAGATAAGAATGTTAGAATGTTAATTAATGTTAGATGAATTAGATAGAAAAGTTGTTAAATATTCATGTCAATTGTTAGATGAATTAGCTAAATATTAATTAGGTATATATATATGAGATTTGAACTAGTTGAATTAATAGAACTAGTTTATTTTTAGTAAGAAAATTTAGGTATATGAGATTATTTGAACTAGTTGAATTAATATAACTAGTTTATTTTTAGTAAATGCTTAGCTAAACTAGTTCAATTAATAGAACTAGTTTATTTTTAGTAAGAAAATTTAGGTATATGAGATTTAATGATTTAATTAAAATATTACTATATATAGCTACTTTATATATTTTAGTAAGAAAATTAATAGAACTAGTTTATTTTTTAGTAAATTCTTAGTTGAATTAGTTGAATTAATAGGACTAGTTTATTTTTAGTAAGAAAATTTAGGTATATGAGATTTGATGATCTAATCAAAATATTATTATATAGAGCTACCTACTTTATTATATAGAGATTTGATCATCTAATTAACATTTTACTATATAGAATAGCTACCTTATATTTTTAGTAAACTCTTAGTTAAATTAGTTGAATTAATAGAACTAGTTTATTTTTATTAAGAAAATTTAGGTATATGAGATTTGATGATCTAATCAAAATATTAGTATGTAGAACTACCTATTTTATTATATATAGAATTGATCATCTAATTAACATTTTACTATATAGAACTAGCTACCTTATTTTTAGTAAGAAAGCTAATAGAACTAGTTTGGTTGAATTAGTTGAACTAGTTGGTTGAATTAGTTGAACTAGTTAGTTGAATTAGTTGAGCTACTTTATTTAGGTATATTTTTCGTAAGTGCTTAATTGAATTAGTTGAATTAATAGAACTAATAAGTGTTTAATGTTTCACTGATACGTCTCCAACGTATCTATAATTTTTGATTGCTCCATGCTATATTATCTACTGTTTTGGACTATATTGGGCTTTATTTTCCACTTTTATATTATTTTTGGGACTAACCTATTAACCGGAGGCCCAGCCCAGAATTGCTGTTTTTTTTGCCTATTTCAGTGTTTCGAAGAAACGGAATATCAAACGGAGTCCAAACGGAATGAAACCTTCGGGAACGTGATTTTCTCACCGAACGTGATCCAGGAGACTTGGACCCTACGCCAAGGCATTAGAGAGGCGGTCACGAGAGTGGGGGGCGCCCCCCTAGGGCGCGCCCCCTGCCTCGTGGGCCCCTTGGAGCTCCACCGACGTACTCCTTCCTCCTATATATACCTACGTACCCCCAAACGAATAGAACAGGAGCCAAAAACCTAATTCCACCGCCACAACTTTCTGTATCCATGAGATCCCATCTTGGGGCCTGTTCCGGAGCTCAGCCGGAGAGGGCCGTCATCACGGAGGGCTTCTACATCATCATAGCCCCTCCGATGAAGTGTGAGTAGTTTACCTCAGACCTTCGGGTCCATAGTTAGTAGCTAGATGGCTTCTTCTCCCTTTTTGGATCTCAATACAAAGTTCTCCCCCTCTCTTGTGGAGATCTATTCGATGTGATCTTATTTTTGCGGTGTGTTTGTTGAGACCGATGAATTGTGGGTTTATGATCAAGTCTATCTATGAATAATATTTGAATCTTCTCTGAATTCTTTTATGTATGATTGGTTATCTTTGCAAGTCTCTTCGAATTATCCGTTTGGTTTGGCCAACTAGATTGGTAGTTCTTGCCATGGGAGAAGTGCTTAGCTTTGGGTTCGATCTTGCGGTGTCATTTCCCAGTGATAGAAGGGGCAGCAAGGCACGTTTTGCATCGTTGCCATCAAGGATAACAAGATGGGGTTTATTTCATATTGCATGAATTTATCTCTCTACATCATGTCATCTTGCTTAAGGCGTTACTCTGTTTTTAACTTAATACTCTAGATGCATGCTGGATAGCGGTCGATGAGTGGAGTAATAGTAGTAGATGCAGAATCGTTTCGGTCTACTTGTCATGGACGTGATGCCTATATACATGATCATGCCTAGATATTCTCATAACTATGCTCAATTCTGTCAATTGCTCAAGTAATTTGTTCACCCACCGTAGAATACTTATTCTCTTGAGAGAAGCCACTAGTGAAACCTATGGCCCCCGGGTCTATTCTCATCATATCAATCTCCATCACTTTAATCTTGCTTTGCTTTTTTACTTTGCTTTTACTTTTTACTTTGCATCTATATACCAAAAATACCAAAAATATTATATCTATCAGATCTCACTCTCGTAAGTGACCGTGAAGGGATTGGCAACCCCTAATCGCGTTGGTTGCGAGTAGCTATCGTTTTGTGCAGGTACGAGGGACTTGAGCGTGGCCTCCTACTGGATTGATACCTTGGTTCTCAAAAACTGAGGGAAATACTTACGCTACTCTGCTGCATCATCCCTTCCTCTTCGGGGAAAACCAACGCAAGCTCAAGACGTAACATTCACCTACATAGGAATGTCGTCTGACGATGAACATGATTTCATTATGTGCGAATACTGCGAAGACCAGCGCGGCCTGTGCGGCAGAAATTTTCTAGTTGATGATATGCGCTTCAGCATCAAGCTGGATGAGAACTTCGAAGTGGATACAGTAAGTCACAACGACAAGTCTTTTTTCGTAATTAAGCATGACTTATGCTTCATTTGCTTCAACTTTTAATTTTAATTTTTCACTATTCACTAGCGTATCCCCTGCCATGCAAGAATTTTTGTCTTGGATAAGATAGGTTTCAGTCCTAACAAAACTATGGAGGTAAAAAAAGTTTACTTGAAGACCGAACATGGTTATACCTTCAATGTCAAATTATACAATGCAGACACATACACCTATTTTGAATGCAAAACTTGGCAAGCACTATGCAAGGCTTATGCATTTGAGCCTGATATGGTTATCACCTTTGACATTCGTCCGGAAGATGATATTGAAGGTAATAGAGACATCTGGGTCGATGTGCAGACGCCTCCAGTTCTACCATTATGTGAGTTTCTCAACCATATTTATGTCTTCGATATTGTTTATTCAGAAATAGTTGACAAGTAATTTTTATTGACAACTTATTTCCAATCAAGCAAACATGTCCGGCGCTTGGTAGATAGGACCGTCCACTATCCCAGGGCTGAACTAAACTGCAAGGAGACAAGTCATTATGTTTCATGGCTTGAGGATCTTGATGCTGTCAAGACAAATTTCTTTCCTGCACTTAGAAATGTTAGTACTCAAAACGTGCGACCAATAGTGTTCGTACTGAACTACGGTCACATATATTTAGGAAAGATGGTAAGATTTCTACTATTTCTCTTCAGTGCATCTTTTGCATACATTATTTTTTAAGCTAAACTTCATTGCTAAGTATGTTACTATACGATGTTCTTCAACAGGGACTCCCGATGAATGTTGTGCCTGATTGAATCGAGACTAAAGGTACCATGAATATTGTTAGCTTACGGCCAAGATATCCTACAATGCACTTTAGTGCATTTAGGTTTTCTAATAGCGAGGAATGCTTAATAGTAAAAGACTGGAGCAAAATTGTGAACGATCGTAGAGAAGTACTAGGGGGCAGCAATCAGAAGCGCAACCCACGATTAGGAGACAAGTTTATCTGCATGCTCCAATATGATGAATCAGAAAAGCTATACATGTTCTATGCTATTTTACCTGAGAGAGAGAGAGAGCAGCAGGAGTGATTAGCTAGTTCATGCTCTTAGTACTTGTCCTCTCATGTCCGTGTTCTTCGTCCTAAACTTAATCTTAAAGAGTGATTTTCTTTTGTGGTGTTATGAACGCTTATGATATCATTACCATGTTGAAATCGATGATATCTTTGCTTCTGGTACAAGTGAATGTTTCTTCTTTAAGCTAGTGTTGGTGGTGATTAGATAGCGGTAATGACTATATGATGATTAAGTAGTGGTAATGAGACGACTATATATGATGATTTTTAGCTAGCTAGTATATACTGTTGTTAGTGATGATATATATGATGCAAGAGTTCTTATATTAATATGATGATGATGAGTTATTATATCATTTATGAAAGAAACCGCAGATTAGTTTCAACTAGATGGATTCTAGCTAAGTGATCAAGTATATGCCATATTCATATTACCTCGATCACTTAATTAGGTGATCAAGTATAATATGGATATGGCATATACTTGATGACTTAGCTAGGATCTACATGCATCCAGTCAAACTTATCTGCGGTACTTTCACCTAATGATTTAACAACTCATTATAATGTAAAACAATCACTAAATTAAATTGAAAACACAAAATAAAAGTAAAAATAAAAAATAAAACCAAAACACACCCAAACATTTAGTACCGGTTGGTAACACCAACCGGTACTAATATCCTACGCGCACCCGGGCCTGGCTCGTGCCACGTGGTGGCACTTTAGCACCGGTTCGTGATGAACCGGTACTAAAGGGGGGGACCTTTAGTCCCCACTCTTTAGTGCCGGTCGTGGAACTGACACTAAAGCCCCTTACGAACCAGCGCTAAAGCCCGGTTCTGCACTAGTGTATTCTGATCATGTGGAGAAAAAAGAGAGATAGTTGGGGAAGTGAGAGGGCACAGATAGAGAGGTGTCGATTGCTACACATTAGATACTTTATAATTGCTCCATGTTTGATTGAACTCCATGCTAATTGCACCTACGTAGAATCATATTGTGTGATGTTTAACTTCAAGTTTTCTTGTCATTTGTAGAAAATAGATTTATACACTAACTTGACCACAGTTGAGGATTTTGATTACCGAGCTTAAAAAGCAAAATGTATTAAATACAGTTTTTCAGAGCCATCACCTACTTCACCAATCATATCAACATTATCTACCATTTTTTAACATTTTGAATCGGTGGTTTCAGAATCAAATAGTCAAATAAATACGGATCCATTGCCATCACCTCCGTCAGCAATCAGCTCAACATTATCTGCGAGTTCCAAATTACCCATGAATGAAGTAAATATTAAACTAGATGATGATAATCAAACATAGAATTCTGAATTGCCGCTAAATGAAGGAAATATATCATTATGACAACCAAATAGAGGAACGTAAGCAGATGAAAGTAGATGAAACATATTATGACTATCTCCCACAAGGTAATTGCTGGATATATATAATTTTTACTTTTGTATCTATCATCTTCAGTCCTTTTTATGGAATAATATTATTTGTGTATGGGCACGGCTAATCCACATTAACACATATATTTATTCAATATTTCTTAAATTGTTTCACTTCTTGCAGATTATGCATTGCCCGACGGTGATCTATGTGCTCATACAACAATAGGAACATCTTGTGAAAATAAAAATTACTAGTGAAGATAGATGAAATATCTATGAAAAAGAGTACCCTTACAATGAAAGAGTCCCTGATTATTGATATCCATTAGTAATGCCTTCTAAAAAAATCACTATAGGTAATCAATGCAAATATATGTTGTCTAAAGTACCAAGTACATGACCATAATGATAGTAAAGTATACTTTGAGAATCCTTTTGTTATTGCACTTTTAAAACGGGATGGAAAGCTTGGAATAGATAAAGTGGTACCTTTATGACAGAGATTGTCAAAAACTATGTGATCATGGTTACATTCATATCCATAATTTTCTTCTTCTACATTTCATACATTTTGATTGGTATTTTTACTAATTATCTTGCTTAGAACTTCCAATAAATATGAACAACACACACTGGCATTTAACTGTCGTGAATGCAAAAAACGTGTGATTCAAGTACTTGATTCATTGTGCTACCAATTCAACCGAGATGATCTCACTGCAATGGTTAGTTACTACATCATTTATATGTAAAATTTCATAAATTGATCTTTCACTTATATATATATATATATATATTATTTTTTATGACTAATTACGTTTCAGTTATAAGGACTACAATATCATTTGGACATTCTTAAAAGTCAAAAGTTGATCAGCCATAATGTGGAAGTTTTTTATGTTAGTGAATGGAAGATTATGGAACAACTACATGAGCACCTGTCGGGCATTTGCTCGGCGGGCCAAGCGCTTAGGCCTTGGACCAACTAGGCGATGGCATTGCTCCCGTCGGGCACCTGCTTGGCCGGCCAAGCGTTTGCGGCTTTCAAGAAAGTTCATTGATTTGAAAATTTCCCATTTTTAAAAGTTTGTTCACAAACTCATAAGATGTTCCCTTTTTCATATTATATTCAAAAAATTCAAAAAAAATCAAGAAGTTTCAAATAATGTTCACTTTCAAAATTGCTTTGTAATTTAAGCAATGTTCATGTTTTCAAATCTTTTCCACGCAAATACAAAAAAAAGTTCGGTGAAGTTCAATTTCTGATTTTTTTTAAGTTTCATATTTGTTAGTGTTTTTCAAAAAATGTTGGTGATTAAAATTTTGTTCACTCGTTTAAACAAATGTTTGCATTTTGTCATTTTGTGCAATCTTTAAAGACACAAATATTTTCTTTGGATTTTATGTACAATTTATTCAAATACAAAATATTTGGAACAGATTTCGATAAAGCAATTTTTTTTGAAATTTGAACAAAATTTTAAAAGTGGCGGAAATTATTTTTGCAAAATGAAACAAAAAAAAATAAAAAAAATAAAAATTCAACAAACAAAAGAAAAAGATGCAGGTTTTCTTTAAAAAAGTTGATACTCTCAAGAAATATTCACGAATTTGAAAAAAAATTGAATTTGAAAAATGTATATGTATACGGGTTTTGAAAAAAAGTTGCAAATAAACGGTAAAGAATGTTAGCGAAAAACTGAAAGAAATTTTATGGATTTGAAAAAAGTTTGTGAAATTCAGATGAAAGGTTCATGAAGTAGAAAAAGATTCATAAATTTGTTTTTTTTGGATTTTAAAAGATTTTTGAATTTAAAAAATCATATAAAAGGAAAGGTAAAAGAAACAGGAAAAGGAAAAAAGAAAATAAAATAAAAACCCAAGTAAAACCGAGAGAAAAAACCGGCCAAATCAGCTAGATAGGAAAAGTAAATCGGCCAGTCCCGCCTGAGAGCAGGTGAGGTTTCCCAGGTGGTTAATGCGTGTGGTTCTAAACCATGAGGTTTTCAGTTAGAGTCTGACATAATGTGCTTATTTATTTGAAGTTGGTAAAAAGATAAAAGAACAAAAAAATGGGCCGCGTGCTTATTTTTTGAATGTTGCTAAAAAGGAAATAGGATTAGAAAATTGGGCCCAGCCCAGGTCAGATGGGGTGTGTACAACGTATACGTTCCGATGGGCATACGGAAGTGGATACAATTTGAGAAAGGTCCATATTGCCCGTTATACGTTAATTAGTAGGGTGTGTATCGAAGCGGGGCTCAATGATTTATGATATTTTCCACGCAAGAATTTTGGTATGTAACTCTATTTTGCCGAAATACCTTCTGTAGTCTTTTTTCTTTTCATGGAGCTTTGAGATTCCAAAAAGGGCAAGGTTAAAGAGCACGCTTCGGAACTTTCGAGACGAATTCAACAAGCTCAATTGGATCCACCCCCGCCCTCCCACCGACCGTCCAATCGACCTTAATCTTTTGCTTACAGACTTGTTTTGACCTAAAACTACCTATATATACTCTCTGGTATTTCATTTTGCGACGTACAGAGGTGGAGATCACAAACCAAAGAGAGGATGTGCAATCCACCACTGGAGGAATATTGGAGGGGTGGACCACTACCGGAATCGCCTTCGCCCGCCTCTCCTCCTTCACCAATGCCTCCACGTCGCTCTCCGCCATGAGAGGGTAGTAGTCCAACTCCTAGATTGTGGGTTTGTGGTGTTAACTTGATCGAATGTCCCCATCGATTATGATTGTAGTAATCCGTATGAGCTGCCCTGCAAGATTACGATGCTATTGATGTAATTCCTATGGTGGATGTTGTGTATGAGATGATACATGTTATACACTTACCGTTGTGTTGGGACGTTTATAGCTTATCATTCTCTAGAAACATATTATTGATGCCTAATGCATAGGTTTGCTTATTGTAAGTCATGAGATTATCATGGTAATTCCTTGTTTGCCCACGTCATGAGGTGCTTCACATTCACAACGCCAAGTGTAGGGTAGATGAGAGGGATGGGAGATGCATGACAAATAAAACCTTTGCATTAGTGTTGTAGTGTGTTTTTACATAAGGAGTATGATGTATGTAGATGTGTGTGGTATTGGAGGGTGTAGCGAAATGGTACTGCTATGTGACGACAACCACCACCATGTCGATCTACTGTAGAGTTGATGTGTGCCTATAGAGTGGCGGCGTGGAGCTTTATTGCGCTCGATGGCAGTACGCCGACTTCCCGTCTGTCTACTACAACAAGTTTTGCCTGGGTCCGACGAGGGAGGGGTGGGCGCGCCTTCGGCTTGCTTAAGTGCTTGTAGTCGTCGCTAGGTGGTCTACGGATCTGGATGTAGTTTTTATTATTTCTGGTGTTAATTGTATTGCCATGATTGAATATGAATAGATCGAAATTTTCCCCACAAAAAAAAACTAAAGAGGGTAAAGAGTACCCTAATGTTGGCTCACTCACGTCTCTACTCTCTAGCGGCGGGGCTAGTTGAGGTCTTGAGGAGGAGCAGAGCAGTGGTGGTGGAAGCGAAAACGATCAACGGCGACGCGGAGGAAGCCGCGGTTGGGAGACAAGAATAAATGTCATTTTGGTACTTGCATGTGTGCCAAATTGACCTGTTTGCAAATGTATTCAGTTGTCTAAGGTTAACTCCTGTGCAAAATAGACCTGCCTGCAAATGTATTCAGTTTTCTAAGGTTGAATAATCATAGGATAAGACAAAACATTTTGGTAGTCCTAGCTAGGTAGGATCAGTGTTCAGCTATCAGAAATCTTCACCAGCAAAACAAATTTTGAAGCTAATAATGTTGGAGAGCCACGCAACCTTCAACCATTCCATGAGTAACAGAAAGAAAGAAAGAAAGAAAGAAAGAAAGAAAGAAAGAAAGGGGTAGTCTATTTAGGCAGCATGACTATGCTTAAAATTGGTCAGAAACAAATTAACAAGAAGGGCAAAACAAATATGATCTTCACAAGCACAGCTAGATTGATAATGTGAGACGGAACATTTATTTCAGTCTATCTGGTATCGCAGTACCAGTACAGCAGCGATGGCCTTTATTTCAGTCTAACAGACAGAGCTAGCTACTGCCACTCGGTACATCTGGGCAACTACCACTCACTCACTACATCATGCAATGGCCATTCTCAGGCACATACCTCACGATTAAATGAGATCTCCATGTTTGCTAAATCATACCCAACATTGGTATTACGTTGAGCAATCATGCCTAACACTGATTTCCTGTCATCGATAGAAATTCCCAGACAAATGTAATCACCTGCGTACCCTTCGTAGAAGAGTGTGTCGCCAAACAACTCCAGCTCCGCCCCTCCTTGGAAGCCCAGGGTCACCGACACACCCTCCACATCCGACATCTCACCATCGTAACAGTTGATGGCGGGGTTATTAGTGGGATCGTACACCCTTGTGAGTGTGAGTTCATCGTCGATCCTCTTCAGCAGAGGGTCGAAGATGAGTCCAGGAAGGTAGACCAGGGCGGACCCTGAATCCACCAGAATGGGCAGGAACTCCGCCGCCTCTTGCCGAGTAAATATGGGCACTGGCTGATTTTGATCTAGACGGCTTCCTCGCTGGTACGTCACGCTCTTGAGGGAGATGATGAAGTGGGCGCCGTCCTGCTTGAACGGGACAATCTTGCCCGACGTGACAGCATGGCTGCCGAATCGGAGGTAGCTTGTTGTTTTCCTCCACTGATCCCGGAGGTCTCTTCTCTCCGGCGATAGAGCGCAGTAGGAAAATTTGTCGACGCCGGCCTGAGCGACGAAGGAGAACGTACCCATGCCGAGGCCGAGAATGCCGGAGCTGTATTCCCGGACGGCGGTGGTACGTTCCTCCTGCGCGCAGCCAAAGACGATGTCTTGCTCGAAGTTGTAGCCGCCGTCGTCCCCCGCCATGCCGTTCCCAAAGCGGAAGACGTCAGATCCCAGGTAGCCTGACACCTTGCTACCATCGCCGTACCGCTTGTCGAACTTGCACAAACTGTTGTCCGCAGTGGGGTAGGTGTGGCTGGACTGGCACCATGTGATCCTCCCGTGCTCGCACATCGGGTCTTCGCAGGGAAGGTGATGGTAGGTGCTTGACTTGACTGGGTTGAACGGAAGGTAGTAGCTCCTGGTGCAGTTTTTGCACGGAACGCACTGCGTCCATGACAGGTCGTCGCCGGTGTCGAACAATACATATCTGGAACGCGCTTCATCTGGTGGTCCGCCGCCAATGCGGAGCTGCACCAGATACATGGAAAACTTCCGGCGGTGCCGAAACGGCACCACAAACTTCTCCTCCTCCATGGCGGCCGCGGCCGCGGTGGCAGTGGCCGCCAACTCCATCTCCTCCTCCACGACCTCTGCCATGCTCTTCCAGTGAATGACGGGGAAAGAGAATCCAGCCTCCTCCCCGTCACAGGAAGGAGCCACAGCGGCCGCGTCTGGCTCGTGGATGCCCGCAGCGTCGCCGGAGAAGAGAATGGCGATGCTGACTACCAGGATGAGGTAACGGGAAGCCATTTGCAGAAGAGTTGAGCTAGAGGTGGAAGGAGGTGTGTGTGAGTGCGATGCTTTTTGGCCTTCTCACTACAAGTGAATGCAGGTGTGTGTGATCAGTCAACCTCCAAACAACCCGGCGGCAGTTCGCTCATGCATTTCTTCATTCGCATTCTTTCATTTTGTGCCCCTCAAGTTATTCCGTCTCCGATTGATTGATTTTATTTTTTGTACGTTCAGAATACACAGATGATGTATTCATCTACAGAAACTGTCAGAGTGTTCAACTATGTATATTTAACTTTATTGAAAACTCAAACTATTCCAAACTTTGACCAAGTTTACACAAAATATTATATTACAATAATTATGAACCCAAATATCTACATAATTAAAATATATTTCATCATGAATCTAACGATTCTAATTTGGTTGACATAAATTTTGGTGTGTTTTTACTAGGACAAACGCCCGTGTGTTGCAACGGGGGAATTTTTTATAGCAAAAATGCTCAAGTGTGGCACCGGAGATTTTTTTACATGCTCCTAACCCAATAATCATGACTCAAGGCTCTCCACATCTTTAGGCCCTCTATTTCAACACGCCGCCTCACCTATATTATCGGCTATCTGCCTTCTCGCTCTTTCCAACAATGCTTGCTATGTCAACCTAATCGCAATGTGTCACAATATTGGACATCCCTATCTTCATCACCGCATGACACACATCTCATTGATCCGCGCAAGCACAAGGAATTTTTAAAACTTATAAAATTAACCCATACGTGAGGGCCGCCCTCCGCCTATGCACCCTCTCGTATACTCACACTCACTTTTAAATTGCATAACTTATGTTCAATATGTGTGAGCATTATTTTTAAAACACATGAGTACTTTTTAACGGCACGGACTTCTTTAAAAATATGGAATGATTTTTAAATTATGACCATTTTTTAAACATGCAAAAACATTTTGAAATTACATGAACACTTACTAAAAAGAGCGTGGACATTTTTCAAAGTTTATCAATATTATCTTATTACGTGAGAAACAAATCATCGCATGGCTCTAGCACAGTAGTGCCCCATACATGTTACCAAAAAGGAGCTCCTGGTGCATCCTCACATTTGAGTGGCTAGCTTTCCAGTAAGTAATTATATGTACTGGCATTCAGTACATGGTCATAGTATATCACAGCAATACCCAATGTTGTACCAATCAAATCCACAGTTGTAACAATCTAAACCAAAATCCTTATAAGTTTTTCTATAGTAGTTTATGTAGTTTTGATTTAACATCCTTAGTTTTTTTTGGAACCTCTATTAGGTTCATAGAACACTTTACATTTTTTTAGGGGTATAGAACATTTTACATTGTTTTGTATGTAAGACACATCCACCGCCAAAAAAGATAATTCCTTTGTGTGCTTTACGATATTTCATTTGCCCATGAATGTGTGCAACCATCTTTTTTTTTCTCACTTATTTCTCCACTATATGACTTATATCCATCGTGTGATTATTTACTAAGATGGTGCATTTGGAGTGGAGCGCTTGTTTTTTGTACAGTTTTTATTTAAAAAGTGGAGGGTATAATGTTACTTGAATTGCCATTAATATTCCTATTTTATTTGTATTTTGACTGTCACCCCTTAATAGCTATTATTTGTACCTTCATTTGTTAATGTGAATTTTTAGACATTTTCTTATCGCATCATAGTATTAGTAAAGTTTGCATTATGTCAGTTTTAATCCATCTTTCAATAGAAAAAAAAGTCCATTTTACTGCCCTAAAGAAACTTGATGGTTCAAATTATCCCCAGATGTTTATTTCTGTTCCCTCACCCTCCTCAACAATCCCAAACCGGTCAAAAATCATCCCTGGCTGGTTTGGCCTGGCTGGTTGCTGGCATGGACATGTTCAATGGCGGTATTTGATCAGTGGGGCCCAAGGCCCACACACCACCAGGCCCATCCTCTTCCTCAACTCGTTTCCTATGTCGGTGCCGCCAGGAGGAACAGGACTGCGCCCATCCGCCAGATCCCACGGCAACACCCAATCACGCCAGCCTCGGCCACCGCCATCGAAGGGGCATCGCCCCTGCGTCCCGGTTCCCCGCTCCTTCCTCCTTTTCCCACGGGATGCTGACTACGTAGCCAGCACGTGACTCGGCTTGCACCCCGCCGCTGGAGCGCCAACCCGCTCCTCTGGCCCACTGTTGGAGCGCTGGCCTGCTCCAATGCCCCGTCGTCCCTGCCGTCCAGCTATCTCCCCATCCCCCCCCCCTTAGCCTTTGCTGCCATCGCCATGCCCATCATCTGCCGACGCCGCCGACCGCCCTGCCTGATGCCGTTGTGGCCCCTGTTGTTCGGGGATCCCTTCGATGGTCGTAGCTCCACCCGGGGTCGGCCTGTGTCGCCGAGATGAGCGCCTGAGCTCCTCTCTTTCCAGCGGGTGAGCGACGGGGGAAGGAGACAGACCTGCCAAGCGGACCTCGCCTCTTTTATGCCCACCCGTCAATCTCAACCGCACCTGACAAGGGAGGCCCACCCGCAGATCAAAACCACCGTTGACCCATGCCACATCAGCAGCAAGTGGAGACAAACCACCCAAGGGTTCTTTCATCCGGTATGGGTTTGTTTAGGGGGTGAAAGGAATAGAAAAATAGATGAGGGGGTAATGTGAACCACCAACTTTATTCATGGTAGTAAAATAGACTTTTTTTCCTTTCAATATCAAATTCTTACAAGGTTTCAATCAACTTTTCCAATATAAAATTTTGTAGTTCTTCGATTGAAAAAACACTATACTTTATTGTACCCTTGAAAGTGCTATCTATCTCTTCGTTTCTTATTCTGGAGAAAGAGTTAAATATACTGTGGGTGCCTAAGCTTGTCCTGTGTGGTCAGTTTGATGTCTAAACTCATAAAATACACGGAAGTGGTGCTCGAACTTGTCCGGCCGTGCAATAGGTACGCCATGCCCGTGTGGCACCCCATTGTAGTGGCGGCCCGCATGTAAGTGGCTGGAATCACTTTTTTGCAATAAAGCCCCATGGATTTTTTTAATTACACATAATTGTATCGTATACGAATGCAGACTGATGGGTCCAAATTGTCAGGTGTGGGTCCTGCGTGTCAGCAGATAAAATAGTAATAAGAAGGAAAAAAGAGCGAGGCATGAGGGGGATTCAAACCCAGAACCTCGCGTGCACAAGAACTACATATATGCACTTGATAACCACTACACAAAGAACAGAGGTATGTGTAAATAGCAGATACCATATTATTTATAATAATGACCGTGTGAAACAATAAAGAAACTAAGAAAGAAAAAAAAGAGATCCGAATTTCAAACCCAGGAGCTCAGACAAGCCAGGCTTGTAAGCTAGATAGTAGATCAATCATGTTTTATGTTCAATTTAGAGAAACCCTATCTTGTATAAAATATAAATTACCATATTTATTTTTGGTCTTGTATCAATCATTTTTTAAACCTGTTGTATCAATCATTTGTAGTATTCTATTCTTTTTCTTAATACTAGATCTCGTGTGTGCTGTATGGATCCATGCACAGGTCAATGCCAATTTTTTTTGGTGCATCTAAGAGGGTGTTTGGATCCAAGGGACTTATTTTAGTCTAACTAAAAATAGCCTATTTAAGAGGCTAAAGTTCCAAGCACCCCTGACTAAAGAGGGGCTAAAACTAGTCTTGAGACTATTTTTTTTTAGTCAGGGGTACCCCTACTAAAATGTGGATTAGTCCTCTCTCTCCTCATTTAACTCCTCTCCTTTAACACAGGCGAGTTCTGTATTGGAGGGTTTGGAGGATAATAAATGTTCATTAATTTGATTTTAGTCTCTTTAGTATTGGATCCAAGCATGAGCGAGGCTAGCAAGTTTTAGTCCCACTACTTTTAGTCATGAGACTAAAACGTATCCAAGCACCCTCTTAATTTTTCACTTGTTACCGCACTTAAAAATCTCATTAAAGTATAAACTATATTTATCCCTTTCGCAAATAAAGGAGAGAGTCAAATTGGAAACTTGGAATTTCCTTGTCGATTTATTTGTCTCGGCTACTAAAAGATGTAAACAATATTATTTCTCTCTTTTAGGCATCACACGTGGTGTCCAGCTTGGTGGTTACCTTAGGTTTGTCATACATTCACAAAATTGACACCATGGATTTTAAAAGAAATTCAACATGCATTGAAAAAATTATTTTGTAAAATTATTCATACATTCACCTGCAAAAAAATGTCTAAGAAAATTGCCCGCAAAAAATATTCTTACATTTCTACAAACAACTTTAAGATGTTTTAATACATTTATAAAATTACTATTCTTATGCAATAATTTTTAATACATGTTGAACAGTTACATTGCCATTTTTTCATAATTGTGTATTGTGAAATTTCAATGAAGATAGGCAATAGTTGTCCGTGATGGTGGTCCTGCAAGAAGATACATAAATTGAAACTAGATTTTTTAACATATGTTGCACTATCTAAATCCACATAATTTGTAGGAAAAACATAAATTATACAATAATGGAAATAGAACAAATAATTAAAGTACACAATAATTGTTTAGTGATAATTATTGTAATTTTTATATGGTAAAATTTACATATCATGAAAACAAAACAGGAAATCAAAACAAACATGCAGAAAAGTTGTGAAGGAATTGCAGAGCGATACGTCGGATTGATATACATCCCAGCTATTCTGCAACCCACATTCCTGAATAAGCTATTCAGGAACCCTTCCTAACTGCGCGAGAACAGACAACTAACTGTGCGACCTATACTAGTTAACTGCCGGGCAGACTTTTTCTGACACTATTTTTTCGCATTGTTTTTTGGTCGTAATTATTGAACCGTTCATAGGAATGATGCAAACGATATACTGTTGGATAGCTATTGAAAAGGAGCAAAAAAACTCATGTTGATCATTTTTCCCAAAATCAATTCGGTTTTTAAACAAAATTCAAAAAACTAGAAATCCATCAAACAAGTTTTCAATGCTTTTGTGAAACAAATTTCCAAACCATTTGTGGGAATGTTGCATATGATATACCGTTGGAAAGCTATGGATTAGCCCGAACTTCGGTATATAGAACTCGTTTCAGATTCACTACGGTTTAAGAGCAATTTTCAGAAAACAAACATCATTTTCGTCATTTTTGCCCGAACTACTACAGTACACGCTAACTGCCCGACTGGAATAGCTAACTGACATATGATGATCATGCTAACTGCCGGTACCGAAGAAACTTTTTTTCCTGGTTTTTCCCGGATCAAGCTAACTGCCGGTATTAAAATAGCTAACTGTCGGGGATTGTGGTTAACTGCCGGACTGAAGATACTAATTGTTTTTTTTACATTTTGTCCCGGGTCGAGCTAACTGACAAACACCCTAACTGCTCGACGTAATAGCTAACTGCCCTATCCAGAGCAAGGTAACTGCCGGACTGAAGAAACTAATTTTTTCCTTTGTTCTTTTTTTTCGGGGTCAAGTTAACTACCGGGACTGAAATAGCTAACTGTCGGATTGTGGTAGTTAACTTGGTGTTAACTATCAGGACTGCAGATACTAATTTATTTTCTTTTGTTCTTTTTGTCAGGGTCACGCTAACTGCCATGAATGTTGAGGTTAACTACCATGTCAGCCGATATTAACTGCCACTATGGACGTTTTCCCCATATTTGTTATCTTCTTGGGGAAATTGTTTCATAGCTAATTGTGGCTAACTCGCAGAAAGAACTGCTTCATCTCAAAAAGTTAACTCCTTTGTCTTAGTACAGATAACTACACATAACAGTAAACGCCACAGCAATCCAAAAACGGGAGTTGCTTATTTTTCCTAGCACGAGCTAACTGTAGCCGCATCCGGTACCAAACTGTTCTTTGACGAACACCATTGGTGCGCTCCCCTGTAGCTTTTTGCAAAGGAGTTAGCTTGGAGAGGGGTGGCCCTGGAGTGGTGGTGCTAGTGGAGAAGCAGGTCGGTGGAGGATGGCACTGGAGGCAAGGGTGGAGGTGGCTGGCGATTGGGAGCACGAGGTCTCCGTCAGTGACGACCATGAGGCATGAGCATCCTTTGCATTGTTGGAGTTAACTTTTCCTTTTTTAAAGATGAATTTTCCGCCCGGTCAAATAGAACTAGTTTTTTTAGTAGTGAAACTTCTTCTTTGAACTGTTTTAATTTCTTTAGGAACTTCTGCAAGTCCCAAAGTTAACTGTCATATTTGCTTAGTTAATTTTGTGCATCTTGTCATATGTACTACTGCTACGTGAAGTTAATGGACTGAAAGTAAACCAATGTTAATTGAACGGAAGTTAACCGCTCCTTTTTTATAGCATATCTTCACGAAGTACTAGTAGTTAACTGAACCGAAGCTACTACGTACCTTGCAAGCCAAGTACCAATTTTTGTTTAGCAAGTGGATTGCAAGTGTTTCCGGCCATCGAACTACTTGGCTGGCGCAAGTAATTGTACCTTTTTTTATACATACAATGCTCTTTTTGATACATGTGCACTTTCAAACCAAAGTTCTGTAAGATGTTTCTAGACATGATTTTTTAGGAGAGCTGAATTGAACCTGAAGGCACAAGCTAACTGCTGGACTCTAGCTAACTGATGGTTTCTCCGAGTAAAAAGAGTTTTTTAAAAAACTAACTGTTGTTTTTGCTAACTGCTACACATCCCCCCAAGTGAACCACCACAACATCTAAAAGCTAACAGTTGTTTTTGCTTATATAATCAGACTTTTTGTGCTAAACAAACCATAGAAAAACTGCTCCAAATTTCTAAGTAAACCGCCATTTTATTTTATTCAATAATGAACTGTACTCTTTATGGTTTTTATAGTTAACTGCAGAAATTCCAAAGTTAATTTCCTCGGGTTTTTCTATGTTTTTATACATAACTGCTGAAACCCCAGGAGTTAATCGAGCCAGCAACAAAATGTGGACTTAAAAAAGAGGGAGTCACGGATAGTGACATGATACATTTTCATAAAATTATCTAGTTTTACTTATGGTGCAAAAAGGAACAAGTATTGCAGTGCACTTAGAAAAAAATGAAGGAACTTCTCTCTACCACATGTAATCTTATTCTTTCACATTGCTTGTCTTTTCCTTTTTTAACTCAATAACTGTAAGCACTAATACTCTTAACCGCACTATAGAAACTGAACCAAATGAACTCCATGGGTGCTGCCATCTCACACGTCATTGACGGCGCAATGAAACAATTTTTTATAACTGGTGTTTGTTCTTCTCAAAGTATATTCCTTAACCGCAATGGCTAATTGCTGAAACTATACGTAACGGTCAAAACACAAACAGAAAGAACCGATTTGAGAACTTCAAAAACTATAAACTGTGTAACTGCTGAACTATACACAACCGCTGCCAATGCCTACTAGTATTTTTCAAAGAGAACAACCATGTACAGTTAAAAAATGCTAACTGCGTTGGGGGGAAGTTGATGCTGCTCGACGCCTGAAGTGAAGCCGGCTGGTTTAGGGAAATTAAATTCACCATTTTTCAGGTAAAGCTACCTGCATAGGCCGACTTGGTTAACTTCTATTTTTCAGTTAAGCTAACTGCACAAGGCCGTCGAAGCAGAGATATGGAAGCCATGGATCTAGAGGCAGGGGAGGAGCCACGTCGGAGTCGTGTGCCAGACCAGGAGGTAGAGGGAAGCAGCAGCCGGCAATTTGGGGAGCAAGGGAAGAGGGTCGGCGTCCTTGGTCGCCATGGCCATGGCCAACCGAATATGAGGTCGAGGGAGTGGTGGCACTGGAGGCAAGGGTGGAGGGGGTTGGCTGGGTGGTGATGGGGAGAATGAGGCCTCCGTGGGAGGAGCATGGCGGAGGCCACCGCTTGGCGACGGCGAGTCCATCGGTCGGATCTCGTGGATGGGAGCCAGGCCGGAGAGAGGATGCTGGTGAAGAGGGGCGCCGACCGGTGGCTGTAGGTGCACGGCTGTGGCAGGCAGGTCCACTTACTAGGGAGCATGGTCAGGCTCGTGATGGTCATCGCCGAGCAGCAGGGGTAGCTGCCATACAGTCATCATGGCGCCCGTGCTACCGCGTGGCTCCACGAAGTCAAGGCGGAGCCGATGCAGACAGCGAGGGCAAGCCCGGCTTGCGTGGCCCGGCAGCGAGGGGGCGAGCGCACCGGGGGCTATGAACCGAGGAAGGTGGGCGGTCGGGATGAGGCGTGGCGCACAGAGGCAGAGAGGTGGGGCACGAACCAGCGCTGGGAGGGAGAGAGGTGGGGCACGGGGAGGTGCAGGGATGCGATAAGCTCGAGGCGGGCGAGGCAGGCACCCGGAGTAGGAGGGGAACGGGCTCAGGCGGCGGGGCAAGATCCCGATCCAGATCGGGTCGACAGAGGAAAGTGAAGAGGTGGTCGCTGGTGGTGCCTTTTTCCACTTGCTCTGCTCGTTGTCGCTCGATGTGCGCCTGAGGAAGGAACAGGTAAGAGGTGGTGGCGCTGCAGCCGGCGGTAGACCGGAGCTCGCTCGCTCGCTCGCCCCCTTCGGGAAAAGAACAAGGTAGTCGGGGGAGGTGGTTTCTGAATAAGCTTATTTAGGAACTCTACAATATATATATATATATATATATGAGGAATAGTTATTCTTCACCTCCTTTATTTTACAACTAATGCATCGTAATTTTACGTTTTGTAAGTTTTGTCTTATTTCCGATGTAAAAAGAGACTGTCAGAAAATATATAATCGCCGTAAAAAATATTTTATGTTATGTAAAATTAAAAACAAAAAAACATAGTGTAAAATACACATAAACTGTAAAAAAAATTCTTATGACCTATATTTTTTTTTCTTATGTCAAATTTTACGTAGTGAATCAACTATTTAAATTCCAAACATAATTTAATTATAAAATGATCATAAGGTTACCTCACGTGAAGAATATATATATATATATATATATATATATATATATATATTACTTTCTTTGTAAACTAATACGGGAGCATCTAGATCGATCTAAACGCTTTTATAGTAGTTTACGGAGGGAGTACTAGCTAATAAATACCAGAGCACATAATTTAGTTCGGCCCGGTAGCTTTCTCGTGCCTGCACCAAGTAGTAGGTCTCACGTTCCTCCTTGCAATTTGTTAGTGATTTCTTTCTACCTTATTCAATAAAACACGAGGTGTTCTCTGCCAAAAAAGCACGCATCCCCTGACATGTGGGCCGGCCGCCAGATGGCATGCCACGCCGCAGTCCATGCGGTCGCATACAGGCGGAGGCACCATATATGCACTGGAAAACAAGTTACTGCATCATGCTTGTATATTTTACAAATTTAGATACCAAACTGATAATGACAGACAAGTTAAAGCGAGACGGCCCACCAGGCGCTAGGCCACTTCTCCATCCTCCTCCACTACTATTAAACAAATGAACAAGAACTTTCTTAAATGCATATTATATAAAACATACACGGATACATTACCATCGTGTGATTAGGTCCACTAAATTTAATTTAACAGATAGCGTTACTCTAATTTATTCTTCCGTGTGTATATAATAATTTAGATTGACTGACCATACTCCACGCTCCGTAGAGGGAACTTCACACCTGGCTTCCGCAAACGCATCACCCGTAATAGCACGAAAATAGGAATCGTGAAAATTACCCACCCTCATATAGTCACGCAATGCATCCCTGTAATCACGCACCCTCAGATAAGCACCATCCCCACCCTGGCTCCCCGCCCGCCGCCGCACCCCGACCTCGTGTTGTGCCGCGCGCAGCATGCCGCGCACTGTGCCGCCGCCGCCCCTGACTCGCCCCGCGCTCCCGCTGAGGCCCCCTCCCGCCATGTCACGCTTCTCGGGCCTGCCGCGCCGTGCCCCGGCGCCTCTTCTCCCTGCTGTGCTCCCTCAACAGCAAGATCTCTAGCACCATGCGTACGTGAGGAGGGCTTTGGAGAGAATTCCTTCATCTGAATCCTCCATGTAAAAGGTAGACACGTTCTTTGATGGTCGTGTATAAGCTCTGGATGGACCAATTTAATCTTTCTTTGATTTGATAAAGCGAACATATAAATGTATGTAGATACGTGAAAGATCTTGCTTGACGATGTGTTTCTGCCTTTAATAGACTGCCACATGCAAATGGTTGATTCCTGTAGATGGATTCAACTGTGAAACTAACTGGACGGAGAGAATGACTCCATTTTCCAAAAATTAAATGACTTCCATTTGGCACTGTGTTAAAGTCCAATTATGCTAGCCATGAGGATGGGGAAGACTGAGATGGCTGAACACCTGAGCCCAGGTCACTTGCAGGTCAATGCTCCACTATTCTATGCATGTGACAGATTTCAAGAATACTGAGGTTTGATGTACATGTTTCATTAGATAGGAGACTCTTGCTTCTTTATTTTAGGTTTCAGTTGAGTCAATATTGGTTGATCTTGCTTCTTTATTTCAGTGAAATTATTTCCATTTGCAATTGAAGATGCCAGTGTGACTTTTCTGCCCTTTACCAACATAGCTTGTGTCATCTTTGAAACCATTTTCCTATTCAATTGCCAAAATTACTGCAGTCGTTGAAATAATTGCAGCATGCTCAAGGTTTCATGGTGAAGCAAATGTGAATTACTGGTTCTCCTATCATTTCCTTTTTATTGGAAACGGTGAGGATGATAGTTCCTAATTTGAGCTGATGCATCTTACAATCCCAAAAGAGCTCTTTTTGTGGAAGTCATGAACCTTGCATCTTAGACCAGTTTGATTGTTTAATTTCTTAAAAATCTGGAGCTTTATTGTCTCATTGACTCATTTGAAACAGTGACGCGCCGCTCCTCTCCCACCGGGAACCCCGACGCCGGCAGCACCTCCAACCTCTATATGCTGATTTCTCAATTGATTCCATTAATATTGGATGGAGGTGGCTTTCTTTTTGTTGATTGAAGAACTGGTGGATTCTCCTGACGCTTGTGCATGCTAATTATGCCTATTCTTGGTGTGTGACCTACACACGTATGTTGAGATGCTCTTCTAATTTTCTCTCATTCTTATACAGATTTTTTTATTTATTTGCCACTAATATGTACTGGAGGCCGAATATTTGCCTCATGCATGCTTATACATAATTATTATTGATTTACCACTATTTTGTATCGCAAGTTTGCAACCTCGTGTTATAACACTATTATGCACTGTAACAGTATTCACCCACGAAGATTGTGCTTGATGATTTTATTGTAAAATTGTCAATTAACTCTACTCTTTGCAGCTCATTTGCTTGGTCAGAAACCGGAGTCATGGAGGCTTACTTGTCACACTATCATAGGAAACAAGGAAAATTCCGGCAAGGCATGATTTCACTAACCTTTGGTACCATTAATAGTTGTATTATAAGTATGTTTCAGGAAAAAAATGTCAGGTTGTTTTTCAATGTGGAAGAAATAATTGTACAGTTAACCGGCACATTTGATGTACTACCAGAATATGATCCAATTGTACACACATGTCCTGCCTTGTTGCCATAGGCACCAGTTCCTGACAGTTTCCAAGTTTTCTTTGTGTCTTCACTTGCATTGCTAGACTTACTCGCTCAAAAGATGAACACATCAAAGAACATGTATACTACTGATACCAGTATCCTTACTGATGGATAATCTCTTCATCGCATCCCTATTATTACCCTGTATGATTGGACTTTATAGTATAATTATTTGTGTGTAAGTTTGTATATTTAAGACCGTTCCTGGGCATCCATGGTAAGTTGTGCCTTGGTTGGGGCCTCCGGCTTCAGATGTTAGTCATTTGTGCGATGTCTGTTTGGTATTAGGCTTGGACTATCGGCACACCTTCATTAAGTGGATAGAAATAGCGACAGATGTTGTTAGGATGATTGCTTCAGACTATCTGATGTACTACTTTGTAAGGTCTTTATGAATAATTAATAAAATGGCTGTATGCATCGCTCAGATGCAGAGTCCGGGGATAATCCTCCTTTTCTAAAAAAAATCCATGATAAGTTGTAAATTGTTCTGAACTGTTGGCATAGAATAAATCCAAGCAAAACGGTCACCATCATTTGTAATTATTTGGATAAAAAGACACAAGTTTTCTTCTTTAATGTTTTTAAATATCTGAAACAAAATTAATACTAGAGTATAAAGCAAGACGTGCGTTGCACGTGCAAGTTTACTAGTGCTATTCAAAGCGAGACGTAAAAATCCTGAAAAAAAGGAGAGAGTTGGAACAAGGAATCCAATACACAGAACCTGGCCCTCCAGACCACATGGCTTGCCACTGCACTACGCTGCCAATTTAGTAATGAAATAGCACAAAATGTATAAGAACAAACTAGACCGGTGCCTAAAAATAATTAAGCTTGTAAGAAACTTGGGGCGACCAGCTAGACACCAGAAGTTTTATGGTAAGAGGAAGGGAAATAGCCTTTATGACTTCAACTTTCTATAAATATATAAATTATCAATTGTAGGCTTCCTGCCCATTTGTGGAGATATTTTCTAAAATGCCAGAACGTCTCCATTCACTTGAGGCGTGTGAGGAAACACCTTTGCTTTTTCTAGGCGTATCATCAAAATGCCAAAAAGCATCTATATTAAGGCAATCAAAAAGAATGCCTCAAAATACTTCTTATGCACGCCGCCTGCCATAGACTACAACTTGATCCAGTCGGACGCTTTTCTCTAACAAGCTAGGGCTATCTTAGATTTTGACACAGGGACCTTGATTTTAATGGACCGGCCCTGGAACACGCGAACACCCCCGGCTCCAAGGAGGAGAAACATTCGCAAAACTGGAAACTGTTCATCGATTTGAAAACAAGTTAACGAATTTGAAAAATCACATATTAAATACTTTATTCGCAGGAGGCCGCCCAATTGGGCCGGTTCACTGTCGCGCGCGGAAACAGGTAGAAAAACAGCTTTTAAGTTATGGTTTTAATTTTTTTTCCTTCAAACACATGGATGCCTACCATGGGTATGCCCACCTGGCATAAGTTGGGGCCATTTCATGAATGTCCAAAAAGACACCATGTTCAACGGAGGGTGTTCGGCCAGAAGGCTCCGTGTGAGACCATGTTGTTTTCTGACATCCTTGAAATGGCGTCATTTTTTTCCATGACCTTGTATGACCAATTCAAAGGAACACTGGCAAGTTGTTTTGGGTTTCGACAAATTTTGCATTTTCTGAAGATTTCTCGGTAAAAAAAGACCGACAAATGGCCAAACATGTCGCAACCTGCATACGATGTCAAAAATCGTTCAAACCTATCGTGGATGCCTACCATGGGCATGCCCACCTATTTTTCAAAAACTGGAGTCATTTGAAGGATTTCCAAAAATAGATCATGTTCAGCAAAGGTTGTTCAGATGGGCCAGAAACCCAGAAGTCTGATTTAAGAGCACGTTGTTTTTTGACATCCTTGAAATGGCACTAATTTTTTCCATGGCCTTGTACGACTAATTCAAGGCAAAATGCCAACCTATTTTGGTTTTCGAATCTTTTTGTATGTGTCAAAAATCATTCAATCCTGACATGAATGCCTGACATGGATATTCCCACATACTTGCAAAAGTTGGGGTTATTTGAAAGATGTCCAAACATAGACCATAATGAACGGAGGGTGTTCAGGTAAGTGAGAAGGCTCCGTGTGAGAGTATGTTGTTTTCCGACATCCTTAAAATGACCCTAATTTTTCTCATGCCCTGGTATGACTAATTCACGGCAACATGCCAAGTTGTTTTGGTTTTCAACGAATTTTGCATTTTTTAAAGTTTTCTTTATCAAAAAGTCTGATAAATGGGCATGTGTGTCGCAACTTGCATACAGTGTCAAAAATCATTCAAACTTGGTATGGATAACTACCATGATCGTGCCACTTGCTTGAAAAAGTTGGGGTCATTTCAGAAATGTCCAAAAGTAGACTATGTTTAATGGAGGGTGTTAGGGTTGGCCAAAAGGCGCCCGAGGGTACGTTGTTTCTCGACACCCTTAAAATAACCTCAATTTTTTCATCGGTTTCTAAGATCAAATCAAGACACAATTCCAAGTTGTGTGATTTTTCGATAATTCTTGCATTTTTTTGGAGTTTTCTCGGTGAAAACTGGCCGATAAATGGTCAGGCGCGTTGAGCCCATGGGGAGGGGTGTGCGCACCGGGAATTGTACGCACCTATGGCTTATACTTTCTACATACACTAGTAGAAAAAGGGTCAAATGTGAAGCACATTAGTGCCGGTTTGAATTTGAGCCGACACTAATGTGACCATTAGTGCCGGTTCCAACGGCTAGGCGGGCGGGCATCATTAGTACCGGTTCGTGGGTAACCTTTAGTACCGGTTCATGCCACGAACCGGTACTAATGAGGCTGTGTCAGGCTATGGTCAGTCTGGGGCCCCCACGAAGACCTTTAGTACCGATTCATGCCATGAACCGGTACTAGAGTTTCTTTGTAAGCTGATTTTTAGTCCCACCTCGCCAAGAGAGAGGCAGTATGAGCGTTTTGTAAACCGTGAGTGCACAAACAATGACGAAGAGTTGCAATGCTCACCTACATGTTGATTAGCTTCAAGCCTTGCGGAATAGCATAGATTGCACTGAGCTATGTGCAGTGCAGTCTACACTATTCCGAATGGCTTGAAGCAAATTAACCAGCATTGCACCTCTTTTTTATTTTTAATAACTTATTTGAACTCTGGACTTCTTTTGTGTTCAGTATGCAGCATTCAAAGCGACGTCATCAATTTCCAACATGTTCTGACATCATTTGTTGTTTTTCGGTCATTTACCTAATTGTTTAGAGAGCTAAATGACCGTGAAATTGAAAATCACTACAAAATGAATCCTGAAAATGTTGAAACTTGGCATGGTATCATCATATCACCCGCATAGCATGCGCGAAAGAGTAGAGGGTCACGGCAAAAACTGGACGCACTTCGTGTACAAACTGGACAAACTCTTTCAGAGTATCAGGGTTTCGGACGAGAACTCATCTGTTACATGGCCACTTCAATGTTTTTTAAACTTATTTGAACTCTGGACTTCTTTTGTGTTTAGTATGCAGCATTCAAAGCGACGTCATCAATTTCCAACATGTTCTGACATCATTTATTGTTTTTCGGTCATTTACCTAATTGTTTAGAGAGCTAAATGACCGTGAAATTGAAAATCACTACAAAATGAATCCTGGAAATGTTGAAACTTGGCATGGTATCATCATATCACCCGCATAGCTGAAGGAAATATGCTCTAGAGGCAATAATAAAGTTATTATTTATTTCCTTATATCATGATAAATGTTTATTATTCATGCTAGAATTGTATTAACCGGAAACATAATACATGTGTGAATACATAGACAAACAGAGTGTCACTAGTATGCCTCTACTTGACTAGCTCGTTAATCAAAGATGGTTATGTTTCCTAACCATGGACAAAGAGTTGTTATTTGATTAACGGGATCACATCATTAGGTGAATGATCTGATTGACATGACCCATTCCATTAGCTTAGCACCCGATCGTTTAGTATGTTTCTATTGCTTTCTTCATGACTTATACATGTTCCTATGACTATGAGATTATGCAACTCCCGTTTGCCGGAGGAACACTTTGTGTGCTACCAAACGTCACAACGTAACTCGGTGATTATAAAGGTGCTCTACAGGTGTCTCCAAAGGTACATGTTGGGTTGGCGTATTTCGAGATTAGGATTTGTCACTCCGATTGTCGGAGAGGTATCTCTGGGCCCTCTCGGTAATGCACATCACATAAGCCTTGCAAGCATTGCAACTAATGAGTTAGTTGTGAGATGATGTATTACGAAACGAGTAAAGAGACTTGCCGGTAACAAGATTGAACTAGGTATTGAGATAGCAACGATCGAATCTCGGGCAAGTAACATACCGATGACAAAGGGAACAACGTATGTTGTCATGCGATCTGACCGATAAAAGATCTTCGTAGAATATGTAGGAGCCAATATGAGCATCCAGGTTCCGCTATTGGTTATTGACCGGAGACGTGTCTCGGTCATGTCTACATTGTTCTCGAACCCGTAGGGTCCGCACGCTTAAGGTTTCGATGACAGTTATATTATGAGTTTATGCATTTTGATGTACCGAAGTTTGTTCGGAGTCCCGGATGTAATCACAGACATGACGAGGAGTCTCGAAATGGTCGAGACATAAAGATTGATATATTGGAAGCCTATATTTGGATATCGGAAGTGTTCCGGGTGAAATCGGGATTTTACCGGAGTACCGGGAGGTTACCGGAACCCCCCGGGAGGTATATGGGCCTTAGTGGGCTTTAGTGGAAGAGAGGAGAGGTGGCCAGGGCTGGGCCGCGCGCCCCTCCCCCTAGTCCGAATAGGACAAGGAGGGGGGGGGGCGGCTCCCCCCTTCCTTCTCTCTCTCCTCTTTCCCCCTCCCGAATCCTATTCCAACTAGGAAAGGGGGGGAATCCTACTCCCGGTGGGAGTAGGACTCCTCCTGGCGCGCCCGCCTCCTGGCCGACCGCACCCCCCCTTGATCCTTTATATACGGGGGCAGGGGGCACCCCTAGACACACAAGTTGATCCACGTGATCATATTCTTAACCGTGTGCGGTGCCCCCTTCCACCATAGTCGTCGATAATATTGTAGCGGTGCTTAGGCGAAGCCCTGCGACGGTAGTACATCAAGATCGTCACCACGCCATCGTGCTGACGGAACTCTTCCCCGACACTTTGCTGGATCGGAGTCCGGGGATCGTCATCGAGCTGAACATGTGCTAAAACTCGGAGGTGCCGTAGTTTCGATGCTTGATCGGTCGGGCCGTGAAGACGTACGACTACATCAACCGCGTTGTGCTAACGCTTCCGCTGTCGGTCTACAAGGGTACGTAGATCACACTCTCCCCTCTGTTGCTATGCATCACCATAATCTTGCGTGTGCATAGGAATTTTTTTGAAATTACTACGTTCCCCAACAGTGGCATCCGAGCCTAGGTTTTATGTGTTGATGTTATATGCACGAGTAGAACACAAGTGAGTTGTGGGCGACATAAGTCATACTGCTTACTAGCATGTCATACTTTGGTTCGGCGGTATTGTTGGACGAAGCGGCCCGGACCGACATTACGCGTACGCTTACGCGAGACCGGTTCTCCCGACGTGCTTTGCACAAAGGTGGCTAGCGGGTGACAGTTTCTCCAACTTTACTTGAACCGAGTGTGGCTACGCCCGGTCCTTGCGAAGGTTAAAAAAACACCAACTTGACAAACTATCGTTGTGGTTTTGATGCATAGGTAAGATTGGTTCTTGCTTAAGCCCGTAGCAGCCACGTAAAACTTGCAACAACAAAGTAGAGGACGTCTGACTTGTTTTTGCAGGGCATGTTGTGATGTGATATGGTCAAGACATGATGCTAAATTTTATTGTATGAGATGATCATGTTTTGTAACCGAGTTATCGGCAACTGGCAGGAGCCATATGGTTGTCGCTTTATTGTATGCAATGCAATCGCGCTGTAATGCTTTACTTTATTACTAAACGGTAGTGATAGTCGTGGAAGCATAAGCTTGGCGAGACGACAACGATGCTACGATGGAGATCAAGGTGTCACGCCGGTGACGATGGTGATCACGACGGTGCTTCGGAGATGGAGATCACAAGCACAAGATGATGATGGCCATATCATAGCACTTATATTGATTGCATGTGATGTTTATCCTTTTATGCATCTTATCTTGCTTTGATTGACGGTAGCATTATAAGATGATCTCTCACTAAATTATCAAGAAGTGTTCTCCCTGAGTATGCACCGTTGTGAAAGTTCTTCGTGCTGAGACACCACGTGATGATCGGGTGTGATAGGTTCTACGTTCAAATACAACGGGTGCAAAACAGTTGCACACACGGAATACTCAGGTTATACTTGACGAGCCAAGCATATACAATGGCCTCGGAACACAGAGACCGAAAGGTCGAGCGTGAATCATATAGTAGATATGATCAACATAACGATGTTCACCATTGAAAACTACTCCATCTCACGTGATGATCGGTTATGGTTTAGTTGATTTGGATCACGTAATCACTTAGAGGATTAGAGGGATGTCTATCTAAGTGGGAGTTCTTTAATTAACTTGATTAACTGAACTTAAATTTATCATGAAACTTAGTACCTGATTAGTATCTTGCTTGTTTATGTTTGATTGTAGATAGATGGCTCGTGCTGTTGTTCCGTTGAATTTTAATGCGTTCCTTGAGAAAGCAAAGTTGAAAGATGATGGTAGCAATTACACGGATTGGGTCTGTAACTTGAGGATTATCCTCATTGCTGCACAGAAGAATTACGTCCTAGAAGCACCGCTGGGTGCCAGGCCTGCTACAGGAGCAACGCCAGATGTTATGAACGTCTGGCAGAGCAAAGCTGAGGACTACTCGATAGTTCAGTGTGCCATGCTTTACGGCTTAGAATCGGGACTTCAGCGACGTTTTGAACGTCATGGAGCATATGAGATGTTTCAGGAGTTGAAGTTAATATTTCAAGCAAATGCCCAGATTGAGAGATATGAAATCTCCAATAAGTTCTATAGCTGCAAGATGGAGGAGAATAGTTCTGTCAGTGAGCATATACTCAAAATGTCTGGGTATAATAATCACTTGATTCAATTGGGAGCTAATCTTCCAGATGATAGCGTCATTGACAGAATTCTTCAATCACTGCCACCAAGCTACAAGAGCTTCGTGATGAACTATAATATGCAAGGGATCAACAAGACTATTCCCGAGCTCTTCGCGATGCTGAAAGATGCGGAGGTAGAAATCAAGAAGGAGCATCAAGTGTTGATGGTCAACAAGACCACTAGTTTCAAGAAAAAGGGCAAAGGGAAGAAGAAGGGGAACTTCAAAAAGAGCGGCAAGCAAGTTGCTACTCAAGAGAAGAAACCCAAACCTGGACCTAAGCCAGAAACTGAGTGCTTCTATTGCAAGCAGACTGGTCACTGGAAGCGGAACTGCCGCAAGTATTTGGCGGATAAGAAGGATGGCAAGGTGAACAAAGGTATATGTGATATACATGTTATTGATGTGTACCTTACTAATGCTCGCAGTAGCACCTGGGTATTTGATACAGGTTCTGTTGCTAATATTTGCAACTTGAAACAGGGACTACGGATCAAGCGAAGATTGGTTAAGGACGAGGTGACGATGCGCGTGGGAAACGGTTCCAAAGTCGATGTGATCGCAGTCGGCACGCTACCTCTACATCTACCTTCGGGATTAGTATTAGACCTAAATAATTGTTATTTGGTGCCAGCGTTAAGCATGAACATTATATCTGGATCTTGTTTGATGCGAGACGGTTATTCATTTAAATCAGAGAATAATGGTTGTTCTATTTATATGAGTAATATCTTTTATGGTCATGCACCCTTGAAGAGTGGTCTATTTTTATTAAATCTCGATAGTAGTGACACACATATTCATAGTGTTGAAGCCAAAAGATGCAGAGTTGATAATGATAGTGCAACTTATTTGTGGCACTGCCATTTGGGTCATATTGGTATAAAGCGCATGAAGAATCTCCATACTGATGGGCTTTTGGAACCACTTGATTATGACTCACTTGGTACTTGCGAACCGTGCCTTATGGGTAAGATGACAAAAACACCGTTCTCCGGTACTATGGAGAGAGCAACAGATTTGTTGGAAATCATACATACAGATGTATGTGGTCCGATGAATGTTGAGGCTCGTGGCGGATATCGTTATTTTCTCACCTTCACAGATGACTTAAGCAGATATGGGTATATCTACTTAATGAAACACAAGTCTGAAACGTTTGAAAAGTTCAAAGAATTTCAGAGTGAAGTTGAAAATCATCGTAACAAGAAAATAAAATTCCTACGACTTGATCGTGGAGGAGAATATTTGAGTTACGAGTTTGGTGTACATTTGAAACAATGTGGAATAGTTTCGCAACTCACGCCACCTGGAACACCACAGCGTAATGGTGTGTCCGAACGTCGTAATCGTACTTTACTAGATATGGTGCGATCTATGATGTCTCTTACTGATTTACCGCTATCGTTTTGGGGTTATGCTTTGGAGACGGCCGCATTCACGTTAAATAGGGCACCATCAAAATCCGTTGAGACGACACCTTATGAACTGTGGTTTGGCAAGAAACCAAAGTTGTCGTTTCTGAAAGTTTGGGGCTGCGATGCTTATGTGAAAAAGCTTCAACCTGATAAGCTCGAACCCAAATCGAAGAAATGTGTCTTCATAGGATATCCAAAGGAAACTATTGGATACACCTTCTATACCAGATCCGAAGGCAAGACTTTTGTTGCTAAATTCGGAAAATTTCTGGAGAAGTAGTTTCTCTCGAAAGAAGTGAGTGGGAGGAAAGTAGAACTTGACGAGGTAACTGTACCTGCTCCCTTATTGGAAAGTAGTACATCACAGAAAACTGTTTCTACGACACCTACACCAGTCAGTGAGGAAGCTAATGATGATGATCATGAAACTTCAGAACAAGATACTACTGAACCTCGTAGATCAAACAGAGTAAGATCCGCACCAGAGTGGTACGGTAATCCTGTTCTGGAAGTCATGTTATTAGATCATGATGAACCTACGAACTATGAAGAAGCGATGGTGAGCCCAGATTCCGCAAAGTGGCTTGAAGCCATGAAATCTGAGATGGGATCCATGTATGAGAACAAAGTGTGGACTTTGGTTGACTTGCCCAATGATCGGCAAGCAATTGAGAATAAATGGATCTTCAAGAAGAAGACTGACGCTGACGGTAATATTACTGTCTACAAAGCTCGACTTGTCGCAAAAGGTTTTCGGCAAGTTCAAGGGATTGACTACGATGAGACCTTCTCACCCGTAGCGATGCTTAAGTCTGTCCGAATCATGTTAGCAATTGCCGCATTTTATGATTATGAAATTTGGCAGATGGATGTCAAAACTGCATTCCTGAATGGATTTCTGGAAGAAGAGTTGTATATGATGCAACCAGAAGGTTTTGTCGATCCAAAGGGAGCTAACAAAGTGTGCAAGCTCCAGCGATCCATTTATGGACTGGTGCAAGCCTCTCGAAGTTGGAATAAACGCTTTGATAGTGTGATCAAAGCATTTGGTTTTATACAGACTTTTGGAGAAGCCTGTATTTACAAGAAAGTCAAGCAATTGAGAATAAATGGATCTTCAAGAAGAAGACTGACGCTGACGGTAATATTACTGTCTACAAAGCTCGACTTGTCGCAAAAGGTTTTCGGCAAGTTCAAGGGATTGACTACGATGAGACCTTCTCACCCGTAGCGATGCTTAAGTCTGTCCGAATCATGTTAGCAATTGCCGCATTTTATGATTATGAAATTTGGCAGATGGATGTCAAAACTGCATTCCTGAATGGATTTCTGGAAGAAGAGTTGTATATGATGCAACCAGAAGGTTTTGTCGATCCAAAGGGAGCTAACAAAGTGTGCAAGCTCCAGCGATCCATTTATGGACTGGTGCAAGCCTCTCGAAGTTGGAATAAACGCTTTGATAGTGTGATCAAAGCATTTGGTTTTATACAGACTTTTGGAGAAAGCCTGTATTTACAAGAAAGTGAGTGGGAGCTCTGTAGCATTTCTGATATTATATGTGGATGACATATTACTAATTGGAAATGATATAGAATTTCTGGAGAGCATAAAGGGATACTTGAATAAGAGTTTTTCAATGAAAGACCTCGGTGAAGCTGCTTACATATTAGGCATAAGATCTATAGAGATAGATCAAGACGCTTAATTGGACTTTCACAAAGCACATACCTTGACAAACTTTTGAAGAAATTCAAAATGGATCAAGCAAAGAAAGGGTTCTTGCCTGTGTTACAAGGTGTGAAGTTGAGTAAGACTCAATGCCCGACCACTTCAGAAGATAGAGAGAAAATGAAAGATGTTCCCTATGCTTCAGCCATAGGCTCTATCATGTATGCAATGCTGTGTACCAGACCTGATGTGTGCCTTGCTATAAGTCTAGAAGGGAGGTACCAAAGTAATCCAGGAGTGGATCACTGGACAGCGGTCAAGAACATCCTGAAATACTTGAAAAGTACTAAGGATATGTTTCTCGTTTATGGAGGTGACAAAGAGCTCATCGTAAATGGTTACGTTGATGCGAGCTTTGACACTGATCCGAACGATTCTAAATCGCAAACCGGATACGTGTTTACATTAAACGGTGGAGCTGTCAGTTGGTGCAGTTCTAAACAAAGCGTCGTGGCGGGATCTACGTGTGAAGCGGAATACATAGCTGCTTCGGAAGCAGCAAATGAAGGAGTCTGGATGAAGGAGTTCATATCCGATCTAGGTGTCATACCTAGTGCATCGGGTCCAATGAAAATCTTTTGTGACAATACTGGTGCAATTGCCTTGGCAAAGGAATCTAGATTTCATAAGAGAACCAAGCACATCAAGAGACGCTTCAATTCCATTCGGGATCTAGTCCAGGTGGGAGACATAGAGATTTGCAAGATACATACGGATCTGAATGTAGCAGCCCCATTGACTAAGCCTCTTCCACGGGCAAAACATGATCAGCACCAAGGCTCCATGGGTGTTAGAATCATTACTGTGTAATCTAGATTATTGACTCTAGTGCAAGTGGGAGACTGAAGGAAATATGCTCTAGAGGCAATAATAAAGTTATTATTTATTTCCTTATATCATGATAAATGTTTATTATTCTTGCTAGAATTGAATTAACCGGAAACATAATACATGTGTGAATACATAGACAAACAGAGTGTCACTAGTATGCCTCTACTTGACTAGCTCGTTAATCAAAGATGGTTATGTTTCCTAACCATGGACAAAGAGTTGTTATTTGATTAACGGGATCACATCATTAGGTGAATGATCTGATTGACATGACCCATTCCATTAGCTTAGCACCCGATCATTTAGTATGTTGCTATTGCTTTCTTCATGACTTATACATGTTCCTATGACTATGAGATTATGCAACTCCCGTTTGCCGGAGGAACACCTTGTGTGCTACCAAACGTCACAACGTAACTCGGTGATTATAAAGGTGCTCTGCAGGTGTCTCCAAAGGTACATGTTGGGTTGGCGTATTTCGAGATTAGGATTTGTCACTCCGATTGTCGGAGAGGTATCTCTGGGCCCTCTCGGTAATGCACATCACATAAGCCTTGCAAGCATTGCAACTAATGAGTTAGTTGTGAGATGATGTATTACGGAACGAGTAAAGAGACTTGCCGGTAACGAGATTGAACTAGGTATTGAGATACCGACGATCGAATCTCGGGCAAGTAACATACCGATGACAAAGGGAACAACGTGTGTTGTCATGCGGTCTGACTGATAAAAGATCTTCGTAGAATATGTAGGAGCCAATATGAGCATCCAGGTTCCGCTATTGGTTATTGACCGGAGACGTGTCTCGGTCATGTCTACATTGTTCTCGAACCCGTAGGGTCCGCACGCTTAAGGTTTCGATGACAGTTATATTATGAGTTTATGCATTTTGATGTACCGAAGTTTGTTCGGAGTCCCGGATGTAATCACGGACATGACGAGGAGTCTCGAAATGGTCGAGACATAAAGATTGATATATTGGAAGCCTATATTTGGATATTTGAAGTGTTCCGGGTGAAATCGGGATTTTACCGGAGTACCGAAAGGTTACCGGAACCCCCCGGGAGGTATATGGGCCTTAGTGGGCTTTAGTGGAAGAGAGGAGTGGTGGCCAGGGCTGGGCCGCGCACCCCTCCCCCCCTAGTCCGAATAGGACAAGGAGAGGGGGGCGGCGCCCCCCCTTCCTTCTCTCTCTCCTCTTTCCCCCTCCCGAATCCTATTCCAACTAGGAAAGGGAGGGAATCCTACTCCCGGTGGGAGTAGGACTCCTCCTGGCGCGCCCTCCTCCTGGCCGGCCGCACCCCCCCTTGATCCTTTATATACGGGGGCAAGGGGCACCCCTAGACACACAAGTTGATCCACGTGATCATATTCTTAACCGTGTGCGGTGCCCCCTTCCACCATAGTCCTCGATAATATTGTAGCGGTGCTTAGGCGAATCCCTGCGACGGTAGTACATCAAGATCGTCACCACGCCGTCGTGCTGACGGAACTCTTCCCCGACACTTTGCTGGATCGGAGTCCGGGGATTGTCATCGAGCTGAACATGTGCTAAAACTCGGAGGTGCCGTAGTTTCGGTGCTTGATCGGTCGGGCCGTGAAGACATACGACTACATCAACCGCGTTGTGCTAACGCTTCCGCTGTCGGTCTACAAGGGTACGTAGATCACACTCTCCCCTCTCGTTGCTATGCATCACCATAATCTTGCTTGTGCGTAGGAATTTTTTTGAAATTACTACGTTCCCCAACAATAGCATGCGTGAAAGAGTAGAGAGGGTCACGGCAAAAACTGGACGCACTTCGTGTACAAACTGGACAAACTCTTTCAGAGTATCAGGGTTTCGGACGAGAACTCATCTGTTACATGGCCACTTCAATGTTTTTTAAATTTATTTGAACTCCGGACTTCTTTTGTGTTTAGTATGCAGCATTCAAAGCGACGTCATCAATTTCCAACATGTTCTGACATCATTTATTGTTTTTCGGTCATTTACCTAATTGTTTAGAGGGCTAAATGACCGTGAAATTGAAAATCACTACAAAATGAATCCTGAAAATGTTGAAACTTGGCATGGTATCATCATATCACCCGCATAGCATGCGCAAAAGAGTAGAGAGGGTCACGGCAAAAATTGGACGCACTTCGTGTACAAACTGGACAAACTCTTTCAGAGTATCAGGGTTTCAGACAAGAACTCATCTGTTACATGGCCACTTCAATGTTTTTTAAACTTATTTGAACTCCGGACTTCTTTTGTGTTTAATATGCAGCATTCAAAGCGACGTCATCAATTTCCAACATGTTCTGACATCATTTGTTGTTTTCGGTCATTTACCTAATTGTTTAGAGAGCTAAATGACCGTGAAATTGAAAATCACTACAAAATGAATCCTGAAAATGTTGAAACTTGGCATGGTATCATCATATCACCCGCATAGCATGCGCGAAAGAGTAGAGAGGGTCACGGCAAAAACTGGACGCACTTCGTGTACAAACTGGACAAACTCTTTCAGAGTATCAGGGTTTCGGACGAGAACTTATCTGTTACATGGCCACTTCAATGTTTTTTAAACTTATTTGAACTCTGGACTTCTTTTGTGTTCAGTATGCAGCATTCAAAGCGACGTCATCAATTTCCAACATGTTCTGACATCATTTGTTGTTTTTCGGTCATTTACCTAATTGTTTAGAGAGCTAAATGACCGTGAAATTGAAAATCACTAGAAAATGAATCCTGAAAATGTTGAAACTTGGCATGGTATCATCATATCACCCGCCTAGCATGCGCGAAAGAGTAGAGAGGGTCACGGCAAAAACTGGACGCACTTCGTGTACAAACTGGACATACTCTTTCGGAGTATCGGGATTTCGGACGAGAACTCATCTGTTACACGGCCACTTGAATGTTTTTTAAACTTATGTGAACTCCGGACTTCTTTTCTGTTCAGCATGCAGCATTCAAAGCGACATCATCATTTTCCAACATGTTGTGACACCATTTGTTGTTTTTTGGTCATTTACCTAATTGTTCAGTATGCGGCATTCAATTTCCAGAAGAAAATAAATAGAAGAAAAGAAATAATGCAGAAAATAAAAAAAAACTATTCAAAAAAATTACTCAAACATAAATAGAAGAAAATAAATAATGCAGAAAAGACAAAACTATATAAAAAACTACTCAAAAATAAATAGAAGAAAATAAATAATGCAGAAAAGAAAAGACTATATAAAAAATTTGTTGGTGCGCTGCCCAGTGGTCCTGCCAGACCTAGGGTGTGCAAATGCAGGCCCAGAAGGGCCGGCAGGCTCACAGGGCAGCGCGCCCTAATTAATTAGACCCAGAAGCCTGCTATATAGAGGAGTTCGAAGAGGTAGCCGCGGCTGGGTTTATAAACCAGTGCGGCTGCCCTTCGCCCCGCGAGGTGGGACTAAACTTTGGGGTGGCAGCGCGAGGCCTTTAGTACCGGTTGGTGGCTCCAACCGGTACTAAAGACCACCCTTTAGTACCGGTTGGAACCACCAACCGGTACTAAAGGCCTGCTCTTCCCGCCTCTTGGCCTGGCCAAAGTTGGCCTTTAGTACCGATTGGTGGCTTCAACCGGTACTAAAGGCCTCTCCTATATATACAACACTTACGAAAATTCAGTTAGATCTCCCACTTCTTTCGTCTCCAACCTCTCGCGCGCCGCTCGAACCCGTCCTCGCCGCCCGTCGCCCGTCGTCCGTCGTCGTCGTCGCTGTCCCCACCGCCGCCCGTCATCGTCGCCGTCTCGCGCCGCCGCCTCAAACGCCGCGCGCCGCCGTCCGTCGTCGTCTCGCCGCGGTCCCGTACGTCTCTCGCTCTCGCGTATACCCGCCACGCCGCCGTCTGTCGTCGTCGCACCCGGCCCGTATGGCGGCGCCCCCGCCCGTACGTACGCCGGCGCCCCCGCTCGTACGTACGTGGCGGCGGCGTATGGGGCCGCACACATACACACATACACACACATGCATATATACGTACACACTACACACACACACATACACACACACACATTTTTTTACTTATTTTCTGTTTTTTAGAAAAGTTAATTAGATGATCGAATGTTTGATTAATGTCGAATGTTAGATGAATTAGCTAGATAGAAAAAATTGTCGAACTAGAGATTTGAACTAGTTGAATAATTAATATAACTAGTTTATTTTTAGTAAGAAAATTATCGAACTAGTTTATTTAGGTATATAAGATTTGAACTAGTTCAATAATTAATATAACTAGTTTATTTTTAGTAAGAAAATTGTCGAACTAGTTTATTTAGGTATATGAGATTTGAACTAGTTCAATAATTAATATAACTAGTTTATTTAGGTATATAAGATTTGAACTAGTTCAATAATTAATATAACTAGTTTATTTTTAGTAAGAAAATTGTCGAACTAGTTTATTTAGGTATATGAGATTTGAACTAGTTCAATAATTAATATAACTAGTTTATTTAGGTATATAAGATTTGAACTAGTTCAATAATTAATATAACTAGTTTATTTTTAGTAAGAAAATTGTCGAACTAGTTTATTTAGGTATATGAGATTTGAACTAGTTCAATAATTAATATAACTAGTTTATTTAGGTATATAAGATTTGAACTAGTTCAATAATTAATATAACTAGTTTATTTTTAGTAAGAAAATTGTCGAACTAGTTTATTTAGGTATATGAGATTTGAACTAGTTCAATAATTAATATAACTAGTTTATTTAGGTATATAAGATTTGAACTAGTTCAATAATTAATATAACTAGTTTATTTTTAGTAAGAAAATTGTCGAACTAGTTTATTTAGGTATATGAGATTTGAACTAGTTCAATAATTAATATAACTAGTTTATTTAGGTATATAAGATTTGAACTAGTTCAATAATTAATATAACTAGTTTATTTTTAGTAAGAAAATTGTCGAACTAGTTTATTTAGGTATATGAGATTTGAACTAGTTCAATAATTAATATAACTAGTTTATTTAGGTATATGAGATTTGAACTAGTTCAATAATTAATATAACTAGTTTATTTTTAGTAAGAAAATTTAGGTATCTGAGATTTGATGATCTAATTAAAATATTATTTGTTAATGAGTTTTTCTGTTTATTTTGTTATTGATGTGTACCTTACTAATGCTCGCAGTAGCACCTGGGTAATTTGATACTGGTTCTGTTGCTAATATTTGCAACTCGAAACAGGGACTACGGATTAAGCGAAGATTGTAGGACGAGGTGACGATGCGCGTGGGAAAGGTTCCAAAGTCGATGTGATCGCAGTCGGCACGCTACCTCTACATCTACCTTCGGGATTAATATTAGACCTAAATAATTGTTATTTGGTGCCAGCGTTAAGCATGAACATTATATCTGGATCTTGTTTGATGCGAGACGGTTATTCATTTAAATCTGAGAATAATGGTTGTTCTATTTATATGAGTAATATCTTTTATGGTCATGCACCCTTGAAGAGTGGTCTATTTTTGTTGAATCTCGATAGTAGTGACACACATATTCATAATGTTGAAGCCAAAAGATGCAGAGTTGATAATGATAGTGCAACTTATTTGTGGCACTGCCGTTTAGGTCATATCGGTGTAAAGCGCATGAAGAAACTCCATACTGATGGACTTTTGGAACCACTTGATTATGAATCACTTGGTACTTGCGAACCGTGCTCATGGGCAAGATGACCAAAACGCCGTTCTCCGGTACTATGGAGAGAGCAACAGATTTGTTGGAAATCATACATACAGATGTATGTGGTCCGATGAATATTGAGGCTCGTGGCGGATATCGTTATTTTCTCACCTTCAGATGATTTAAGCAGATATGGGTATATCTACTTAATGAAACATAAGTCTGAAATTTGAAAAGTTCAAAGAATTTCAGAGTGAAGTTGAAAATCATCGTAACAAGAAAATAAAGTTTCTACGATCTGATCGTGGAGGAGAATATTTGAGTTACGAGTTTGGTGTACATTTGAAAAATTGTGGAATAGTTTCGCAACTCACGCCACCCGGAACACCACAGCGTAATGGTGTGTCCGAACGTCGTAATCGTACTTTACTAGATATGGTGCGATCTATGATGTCTCTTACTGATTTACCGCTATCGTTTTGGGGATACGCTCTAGAGACGGCCGGATTCACGTTAAATAGGGCACCATCTAAATCCGTTGAGACACGCCTTATGAACTGTGGTTTGGCAAGAAACCAAAGTTGTCGTTTCTTAAAAGTTGGGTGCGATGCTTATGTGAAAAAGCTTCAACCTGATAAGCTCGAACCCAAATCGGAGAAATGTGTCTTCATAGGTATACCCAAAGGAAACTAGTTGGATACACCTTCTATCACAGATCCGAAGGCAAGACTTTTGTTGCTAAGAATGGATCCTTTCTAGAGAAGGAGTTTCTCTCGAAAGAAGTGAGTGGGAGGAAAGTAGAACTTGACGAGGTAACTGTACCTGCTCCCTTATTGGAAAGTAGTACATCACAGAAAACTGTTTCTGTGACACCTACACCAATAGTGAGGAAGCTAATGATGATGATCATGAAACTTCAGAACAAGATACTACTGAACCTCGTAGATCAACCAGAGTAAGATCCGCACCAGAGTGGTAAGGTAATCCTGTTCTGGAAGTCATGCTACTAGATCATGATGAACCTACGAACTATGAAGAAGCGATGGTGAGCCCAGATTCCGCAAAATGGCTTGAAGCCATGAAATCTGAGATGGGATCCATGTATGAGAACAAAGTATGGACTTTGGTTGACTTGCCGATCGGAGCAATTGAGAATAAATGGATCTTCAAGAAGAAGACTGACGCTGACGGTAATGTTACTGTCTACAAAGCTCGACTTGTGCAAAAGGTTTTCGACAAGTTCAAGGGATTGACTACGATGAGACCTTCTCACCCGTAGCGATGCTTAAGTCTGTCCGAATCATGTTAGCAATTGCCGCATTTTATGATTATGAAATTTGGCGATGGATGTCAAAACTGCATTCCTGATGGATTTCTGGAAGAAGAGTTGTATATGATGCAACCAGAAGGTTTTGTCGATCCAAAGGGAGCTAACAAAGTGTGCAACTCCAGCGATCCATTTATGGACTGGTGCAAGCCTCTCGGAGTTGGAATAAACGTTTTGATAGTGTGATCAAAGCATTTGGTTTTATACAGACTTTTGGAGAAGCCTGTATTTACAAGAAAGTGAGTGGGAGCTCTGTAGCATTTCTGATATTATATGTGGATGACATATTGTTAATTGGAAATGATATAGAATTTCTGGATAGCATAAAGGGATACTTGAAAGAGTTTTTCAATGAAAGACCTCGGTGAAGCTGCTTACATATTAGGCATTAAGATCTATAGAGATAGATCAAGACGCTTAATTGGACTTTCACAAAACATACCTTGACAAAATTTTGAAGAAGTTCAAAATGGATAAAGCAAAGAAAGGATTCTTGCCTGTGTTACAAGGTGTGAAGTTGAGTCAGACTCAATGCCCGACCACTGCAGAAGATAGAGAGAAAATGAAAGATGTTCCCTATGCTTCAGCCATAGGCTCTATCATGTATGCAATGCTGTGTACCAGACCTGATGTGTGCATTGCTATAAGTTTAGCAGGGAGGTACCAAAGTAATCCAGGAGTGGATCACTGGACAGCGGTCAAGAACATCCTGAAATACCTGAAAAGGACTAAGGATATGTTTCTCGTATATGGAGGTGACAAAGAGCTCATCGTAAAAGGTTACGTTGATGCAAGCTTTGACACTGATCCGGACGATTCTAAATCGCAACAGGATACGTGTTTACATTAAACGGTGGAGCTGTCAGTTGGTGCAGTTCTAAACAAAGCGTTGGCGGGATCTACATGTGAAGCGGAGTACATAGCTGCTTCGGAAGCAGCAAACGAAGGAGTCTGGATGAAGGAGTTCATATCCGATCTAGGTGTCATACCTAGTGCATCGGGTCCAATGAAAATCTTTTGTGACAATACTGGTGCAATTGCCTTGGCAAAGGAATCCAGATTTCACAAGAGAACCAAGCACATCAAGAGACGCTTCAATTCCATCCGGATCTAGTCCAGGTGGGAGACATAGAGATTTGCAAGATACATACGGATCTGAATGTTGCAGACCCGTTGACTAAGCCTCTTCCACGAGCAAAACATGATCAGCACCAAGGGTCCATGGGTGTTAGAATCATTACTGTAATCTAGATTATTGACTCTAGTGCAAGTGGGAGACTGAAGGAAATATGCCCTAGAGGCAATAATAAAGTTATTATTTATTTCCTTATATCATGATAAATGTTTATTATTCATGCTAGAATTGTATTAACCGGAAACATAATACATGTGTGAATACATAGACAAACAAAGTGTCACTAGTATGCCTCTACTTGACTAGCTCGTTAATCAAAGATGGTTATGTTTCCTACATGAACAATGAGTTGTTATTTGATTAACGAGGATCACATCATTAGTTGAATGATCTGATTGACATGACCCATTCCATTAGCTTAGCACCCGATCGTTTAGTATGTTGCTATTGCTTTCTTCATGACTTATACATGTTCCTATGACTATGAGATTATGCAACTCCCGTTTGCCGGAGGAACACTTTGTGTGCTACCAAACGTCACAACGTAACTGGGTGATTATAAAGAGCTCTACAGGTGTCTCCAAAGGTATGTTGGGTTGGCGTATTTCGAGATTAGGATTTGTCACTCCGATTGTCGGAGAGGTATCTCTGGGCCCTCTCGGTAATGCACATCATAAGCCTTGCAAGCATTGCAACTAATGAGTTAGTTGCGGGATGATGTATTACGGAACGAGTAAAGAGACTTGCCGGTAACGAGATTGAACTAGGTATTGGATACCGACGATCGAATCTCGGCAAGTAACATACCGATGACAAAGGGAACAACGTATGTTGTTATGCGGTCTGACCGATAAAGATCTTCGTAGAATATGTAGGAGCCAATATGGGCATCCAGGTCCCGCTATTGGTTATTGACCGGAGACGTGTCTCGGTCATGTCTACATTGTTCTCGAACCCGTAGGGTCCGCACGCTTAAGGTTACGATGACAGTTATATTATGAGTTTATGCATTTTGATGTACCGAAGGTTGTTCGGAGTACCGGATGTGATCACGGACATGACGAGGAGTCTCGAAATGGTCGAGACATAAAGATTGATATATTGGAAGCCTATGTTTGGATATTGGAAGTGTTCCGGGTGAAATCGGGATTTTACCGGAGTACCGGGAGGTTACCGGAACCCCCCGGGAGCTAATGGGCCATGATGGGCCTTAGTGGAAAAGAGAAGAGGCAGCCCTACATGGGCTGCGCGCCTCCCCCTTCCCCTAGTCCTATTAGGACTAGGAGAGGGGCCGGCCCCTCTCTCTTTTCCCCCTCCGCGAATCCTATTCCAACTAGGATTGGGGGGGATCCTACTCCCAGAGGGAGTAGGACTCTCCTGGCGCGCCACACCTTGGCCGGCCAGCCTCCCCCCTCTAGTCCTTTATATACTGAGGCAGAGGCACCCTAGAACACACAAGTTGATCCACGTGATCTATTCCTTAGCCGTGTGCGGTGCCCCCAGCCACCATATCCTCGATAATACTGTAGCGGAGTTTAGGCGAAGCCCTGCTGCTGTAGTGCATCAAGATCGTCACCACGCCGTCGTGCTGACGGAACTCTTCCCCGACACTTTGCTGGATCGGAGTCCGGGATCGTCATCGAGCTGAACGTGTGCTCGAACTCGGAGGTGCCGTAGTTTCGGTGCTTGATCGGTTGGATCGTGAAGACGTACGACTACTTCCTCTACGTTGTGTCACGCTTCCGCAGTCGGTCTGCGTGGGTACGTAGACAACACTCTCCCCTTGTTGCTATGCATCACATGATCTTGCGTGTGCGTAGGAAATTTTTTGAAATTACTACGTCGTTGCTATGGATCACCATGATATTGCGTGTGCGTAGGAATTTTTTTGAAATTACTACGTTCCCCAACAGGTATCATACACCCACCATATACCTTCCTCAAAACAGCCACCATACCTACCTATTATGGCATTTCCATAGCCATTCCGAGATATATTGCCATGCAACTTTCCACCGTTCCGTTTATGACACACTCCATCATTGTCATATTGCTTAGCATGATCATGTAGTTGACATAGTATTTGTGGCAAAGCCACCGTTCATAATTCTTTCATACTTGTCACTCATGCATCATTGCATATCCCGGTGCACCGCCGGAGGCATTCATATAGAGTCATATCTTGTTCTAAGTATCGAGTTGTAATTGTTGAGTTGTAAGAAAAATAAAAGTGTGATGATCATCATTATTAGAGCATTGTCCCAAGTGAGGAAAGGATGATGGAGACTATGATTCCCCCACAAGTCGGGATGAGACTCCGGACAAAAAAATTAAAAAAAAGAGAGAAAAGAGGCCATAAAAAAGAGAAAAGGCCAAGAAAAAAAGAAAAAAGAGATAAAAAGAGAGAAGGGACAATGTTACTATCCTTTTACCACACTTGTGCTTCAAAGTAGCACCATGATCTTCATAGTAGAGAGTCTCTCATGTTATCACTTTCATATACTGGTGGGAATTTTTCATTATAGAACTTGGCTTGTATATTCCAATGATGGGCTTCCTAAAAATTGCCCTAGGTCTTCATGAGCAAGCAAGTTGGATGCACACCCACTTAGTTTCTTTTTGAGCATTCATATACTTATAGCTCTAGTGCATCCGTTGCATGGCAATCCCTACTCACTCACATTGATATCTATTGATGGGCATCTCCATAGCCCGTTGATACGCCTAGTTGATGTGAGACTATCTTCCCCTTTTTGTCTTCTCCACAACCACCACTCTATTCCACCTATAGTGCTATATCCATGGCTCACGCTAATATATTGCGTGAAGATTGAAAAAGTTTTGAGAATGTCAAAGGTATGAAACAATTGCTTGGCTTGTCATCGGGGTTGTGCATGATTTAAATATTTTGTGTGGTGAAGATAGAGCATAGCCAGACTATATGATTTTGTAGGGATAACTTTCTTTAGCCATGTTATTTTGAGAAGACATAATTGCTTTGTTAGTATGCTTGAAGTATTACTATTTTCTATGTCAATACGAACTTTTGTCTTGAATCTTTCGGATCTGAATATTCATACCACAATTAAGAAGAATTACATTAAAATTATGCCAAGTAGGAGTCCACATCAAAAATTCTGTTTTTATCATTTACCTACTCGAGGACGAGCAGGAATTAAGCTTGGGGATCCTTGATATGTCTCCAACGTATCTATAATTTTTGATTGCTCCATGCTATATTATCTACTGTTTTGGACATTATTGGGCTTTATTATACCTCTCCCAATGCATTGGTGCTAAACTGGGGTGCTAAGGTTTAGCAACTCATGTCCCCAATGCATCGGTGCTAAGGTTTTGTAGCTAAGCCTCCTCTATTTAATTGTTTAGTAATAAAACTTTTCATGTATTGGTTGGTAGTCTTTTTGCCTAGGTCCACGTGCTTAGCATTGGTTCTTATTGGGGTCATCATAATGCTCTCTCTCCTCTTTAATTGCTTTGCCACATCATTTTTATGCCTATGTGGCACCCTTAGCACCTGTACACCATGGAGCACTGGGAAGGGCCTTATCCACTTTTATATTATTTTTGGGACTAACCTATTAACCGGAGGCCCATCCCAGAATTGTTGTTTTTTTTGCCCGTTTTAGGGTTTTGAAGAAAAGGAATACTAAACGGACTCCAAACGGAATGAAAACTTCGGGAACGTGATTTTCTCACCGAATACAACTCAGGAGACTTGGACCCTACGTCAAGCCAATCAACAGGAGGCCACGAGGTAGGGGCGCGCGCCTGCCCCCTCCCCCCAGGCATGCCCTCCACCCTCGTGGGCCCCCGGTTGCTCCACCGACGTACTTCTTCCTCCTATATATACCCACGTACCCCCAAACAATCAGACACGGAGCCAAAACCCTAATTCCATCGCTGTAACTTTCTGTATCCACGAGATCCCATCTTGGGGCCTGTTCCGGAGCTCCGCCGGAGGGGGCATTTATCACGGAGGGCTTCTACATCAACACCATAGCCTCTCTGATGAAGTGTGAGTAGTTTACTTCAGACCTATGGGTCCATAGTTCGTAGCTAGATGGCTTCTTCTCTCTTTTTGGATCTCAATACAATGCTCTCCCCCTCTCTTGTGGAGATCTATTCGATGTAATCTTCTTTTTGCGGTGTGTTTGTTGAGACCGATGAATTGTGGGTTTATGATCAAGTCTATCTATGAATAATATTTGAATCTTCTCTGAATTTTTTTATGTATGATTGGTTAGCTTTGCAAGTCTCTTCGAATTATCACTTTGGTTTGGCCTACTAGATTGATCTTTCTTGCAATGGAAGAAGTGCTTAGCTTTGGGTTCAATCTTGCGGTGTCCTTTCCCGGTGACAGTAAGGGCAGGAAGGCATGTATTGTATTGTTGCCATCGAGGATAACAAGATGGGGTTTTCTTCATATTGCGTGAGTCTATCCCTCTACATCATGTCATCTTGCTTAAGGCGTTACTCTGTTTTTAACTTAATACTCTAGATGCATGCTGGATAGCGGTCGATGAGTGGAGTAATAGTAGTAGATGCAGGCAGGAGTTGGTCTACTTGTCTCGGACGTGATGCCTATATACATGATCGTACCTAGATATTCTCATAACTATGCTCAATTCTGTCAATTGCGCAACAGTAATTTGTTCACCCACGGTAGAATACTTATGCTCTCAAGAGAAGCCACTAGTGAAACCTATGGCCCCCGGGTCTATCTTTATCATATCAATCTCCTACTACTTAGTTATTTACTTTGCTATTTATTTTGCCTTTATTTTACTTTGCATCTTTATCATAAAAATACCAAATATATTATCTTTATCATATCTATCAGATCTCACTCTCGTAAGTGGCCCTATAGGGATTGACAACCCCTATTTGCATTGGTTGCGAGGATTTATTTGTCTTGTGCAGGTACGAGGGACTTGCGTGTAGCCTCCTACTGGATTGATACCTTGGTTCTCAAAAACTGAGGGAAATACTTACACTACTTTGCTGCATCATCCCTTCCTCTTCGGGGAAAACCAACGCAGTGCTAAAAGAGGTAGCACACCTCTTCATATAGTTTCTCCCTCGGCCATTGTCACTATCAACAACTCATCTTTGTCAGCCAAGCAAGAAGCTCGCAATGAGGTTGCCAACTTTGTTTACAACTTCTTTGACGATCTTACAGCTGCCATTGTTACATACTATGCCGAGCTTCGCCCAAGGGCTGATTATGTCACATTTGGCACTACAAACGACATGGTCCCAACCAAAATTCGGTTGCCAAAGTGTAATGTAGCACGCGACCCTTGGGAAATTGGATATGTGCCACTCCCACCATCACCAACAGTTCTCAAAGCTATGAATGATTGGTTATCTACTGCATCGACCTTACTACTAGAGAGGTATTACTAAGATAGGCATTTTTTTCTTCCGAAATGAGACCATTATTGTTTTATCATGTTTATGTTATGCTTCACATGACAACATCTCATTTTATGCACTCTTGATAGGAAATGGATCGTGCACCCACATCCAAAGCTAGTATCAATTGATGGAACAGAAATCAAACAACAACTAGCAGGAAGCGAACATCTCGGCCATGAGATGGCCTCAGTAATTTTCAGACGACTCCATCAGATGGATTTTTTGTTCACAAAAGATAGCGTAGGGATGGTATGGAGGAAATTCATGGAACCTGAGTTTGATGTAAGTCCAATGTTCACTAACATTTTCCCCCTCTGATAACTCCTCTCTTGTTTTATTAAAGTTTCCATTACACGCTCCAACATGAAATGTCTTTTTTCTTGCAGACAGCTGTGTTGTTGAATGCTGACCCCAATCTATCCGCACTAGCTTCACTGGTGCACTTGATAAATGGAACCCTGCCTCAACTAGAGTGGTAAGTATAGAACACAGCCTTATTTTCTAACCGCTGGCCTCCGTTTTATACATTTCATGTCACACTTACTAATTTAGTTGTCAATTATAATTTCCCAACAGTGGCACATACCAGCCATCTTGCCCGATGGATGGGACGTGTACTCAATTGATATGCTGAAAAGGAGGATAGCCGTTCTTGATCCAGCAGTTGGACCATTTGGCTTTAGCAATCGCAGGGTAAACATGCACACATATGTGTCAAACCTTCTGCATTCCGCCCTGTTCAGATGCCTCCAGTGCCTCTATGAGTCATGGCATTGCAACTGTGGAGAATGGACCAGGTCATTCCCAATGCTGATGGTGGAGAAGGTTGATAAGTAAGTTGAAATATACTTCCAGCTCCTGTGTCTCTAATGTTATATTAACATTCAGCTCTTGCCTGCTTACATTTTCCGCACGCATGGTCCGTCAGGGAAGATTATGGCATATGTGCGACATTTCTTGCTAGGAATTTCAACGGCGATAAACTGCAAATACCTTTGACCAAGGTAACTGCCTTTTTTAAGAATTACATTAATACCAATAATTATTGTTACTGAACTTTGGGCTAATTCAGAAATCTAATTCACAGGCCAACATGGACATGCACAAGAACCTCATGCTCTATGAGGTCTTGCGTCTCCAAGGAAACGAGTCGCTAATCCCACATGATGCCATCCAAGCTTTCAAGGGCTCTTTCCTTGTCATCTGAATTATTTCTATGCTATATCTTAGCATTTTCTATGTACATTTAAACTGAAACAATTTATGATGTATCTCCCATTCTAAACAGGTCGACTGTAAGCGACTTTTTTTCTTGGACACAATCCAATACTCTTAACCGTTTCAAACAACAATGCATTGAAATTACGAATTTTGTGACACATACTGGGATACATTCGGCATGCCCTCGGGGTCACGCTCACACTCACACCACTAATCTTAAGGCTCAGGCTGGGATGGATTCTCTATGCACTAAATATCACACTCACACTCACACCAACACATAGAACATGATTAAGATATTACTAGTTCGTAAACGGAATCATCTAGTAAACCCTGAGGAAGATGTAGCAAAACAGAGCTACCAGCAACACATACATAGCGATGGCCATGCGTTTGAACCTCTGATCCGGCAACACAACTGGCACCACAGCTTCGGGTTGCACATGCAATGGCTCATTAGCTTCACGGAGACGACGAGTCAGCTATTCAACTTGAGCTTCAGCGTTCCTTGTAGCATCCTGCAGGTTCGAGTTCAAACTCTCAAGCATCCACACTAGGTCCCTCAGATCCAGTACCAGCTGCTTAAGGAACGGATCATCAATTGGATCATCATGCCATACGAAATACTGGCAATCTCTCCTCTGCAAACATCCGAAAAGGAAACAAGAACCAAATTTTCGTGAACACGACAAATGAAAAGGAAATCCAAATGTGGAATTCAGAGAATGTTTTAGAGCTTACTTACCCTTGAATAGTAACAACTTCTGTACCGCCTCCCTGGATTTTCGTCGCTCCACGAGATCCACATGGCTGCTTTCTTAGGCGGCCTGCATTCACACGGGTCATATGGCTCGTAGTCTAGCGGACCTTGCCGGTACCTTATCGGCGATCTCACTGTTGCACCTGGAACTCTACTAGCGGAATAACGAGATCGTGAGGAAGAAGAGCTAGAGGAGGCCATTGGAGCGACGAGAACAACTAGATGTGGCTAAACTCCTTGAGAGGTTGGCAAGGAGGAAAGCGATACTTATAGACGGATGCACCCAACCAGCAACGGTCAATAGCCAGCAATGGCTATTTCAAAATTCAAACAAGGAAAGGAAGACGTTGTACATGCCCATGCATTTTTTAATCATAAGCCATGCATGGCTGGATTCCTCTCCAGGGAGGTTCGTTCACAGCATCAACTTAACTGACATATTACAACCAAAATGATTAAAGGAACCCAAGTTCGTGCTAGCAAGCACACTTCAATCTCGCTAATCCATCAAAGCGTCCGCACCACCAAAATGATTATCCTGCAGGTTGCGTCTAACCTAAACCCGCAGACAAATCCGACTCCTCGCTGCATCAAGAGCTACTCTTCCATTGTCGCTTGCTCCATGATTCCTGGACTAGGAGTAGAATTCCCTTTGGCCGCCATAGTCTCGTACAACATCCTCCTCCTCCTGGCCAGCATACCATCCTAATGCAAGCGAACAATTGGAATTTTGTTGTCAGATTTTTTGAAACTGAACCATGAGATGCAAACTAATGTTTTTTGCAGCCCTAGCATTGTACCTGTGGCACGTCGTGCTCCAGACGTGTACCATTGAAGTTGTTAGCATAGTAAGCAATATAACCGGCAGACTCCCCGCTGAAAGAAAAGAAGAAAGGCATTAAACACTGACAACTATCTGTTAGATTTGTTTTATCATTACTATTACTGGAGACATTACCTGCCGCATGCAACATGCATGTTCTTGTTGTACCTCACATGCCAATCCGAGATATCCATGTTCCATCCGTCAGCAAGCATAGCCCCAACATGCTTCAAACCATTAACCATGTTGCAAATTATGGATGAATGCTTGTCTCTGTACTGATGCTTGGTGTGCTCTATATAAACCGGATCAAGCACGTTGAGTCTTTTGAGCTTCATGTCAAAGACGTATAGGCACCACTCCCTAGTGATTGATATAGGAGCCATGATCTGTAATGCTCAAACAAGGCACAAACAATTAGATTCAACAACATGCACAAGATTCTCTGCATAAACTTAACCCGAACATTATTTGCAGATAACCACACTTACCATCCCGCATAGCCTCAGCTGAAATCCAATGTTCTGGGAAGACAGTAAAGCACGCAAAGTTACCATAGCCTCGCGAGTGTATGGATTCTCAAGGTGCAGCTGGGCCAGAGCAACAAACATCATGATCAAAAAGTTAGATGAATATGATACACAAATTTCAACCTAACAGAGTAAATCTGCAGTTTTATGGTATTACCGGCACATCAGGCGATACAATCCCCCTCCAGAGAGGAAGGCCAACCCTCTCCATCATCATAATCTCCCTCTCATTGAAGCCACGAACCCATGCCTCCATACCATTGTAACCCATATCTCCATTAAAACTGTATTGGTACTTCATTTTGTTACCATCTAGCTTCAACGGAGTTGGCCAAATGCTTTCAAACCAAACCCTGCAATGGAATTCCCAAAACTATGTCAGTACAGTTGTTGGTCTTCTGCTCAAACCAATCACATTTACAAGTTTTCAAAAATATCACCTCCCAAGTCCATCAGAGCAAGTCAGCAACATGACACTCTCGTAGAATTCATCACATATGTGATCAGGGTACTGAACTTGTACCAGCTCTAGCTTGAAATGCGAGTACCCATAGCCAGGGTCCGGCACAAGACAAGCGTCTGGATGAATGACTGCTGCAATGTCACCAAATGCACATCAGAGAGGCATAAAAATTGTTTTAGATTGCATAGACATTCAGTTCTGGTAATTACCCAAAGGAGCAGTAGCCAAATATGGGCTTTGATCCATGTCAGACACATATAGCCTCTTGTTTCTAATTGGAGTGTACACAGCGGACGATCTTGCATGAACACTAGCTGTAGCTCCATCCACTCCAGTAGCAAGTGGTGCTGGCAGAGCATCTTTGTTCAAATGAAACAATTGATGTAGATATTCAGTATTTGGTTAGTACAAATTAGCAAGCAAGATATAGATTTGGGCCAGATATAAATGCGCACCTTCAGTCATTGCGCACATAATCGATGTGTCAACCAGAGGAGCCGCTGCCGGTACAGCTACACGTGCAGAAGATGGGCCAAGGAGCTCGTGCATGGTTTTCTGACACTGGGCTTGTGGTGCCCCAACTGCAATCCATGGCAAAAGTCATGAACAACTTGTGATGAGTGAAGTAAACAAGTAATACAAGACCGTCTTAAGGGTTTAACCTGGATATTCAATCGCCTTCCCCTTGCCCTTGCGATCAATAATCATTGGTTTGTCTTCTGGATCATCACTTGCATGAGCGTCTTGTACCACACCAACAATTGGAAACAACAAGTCAAACTAATCAGCAGGTGCAAAATAAATAAGATTCAGGAATTAATCTTGGATGTTGTAATCACCTGGCATAGCAGCCCGAGCACTAGATCGCCCCACCTCTCCATTATCAGGCTTCTCTTCATTTCTACCATCTGGACATGTGTTTACGGCTGGACCCACTCCAAAGTTGTTTTGGTTACCAACAACCACAGCCATCATGGCATGAGTTGCTTCCCTTGAAGAAGCAGCTAACTCCTCCACCACTACAGCAGTACAACAAATTCTTAGTAAACTATATGCTTTTTGTTCCTATGTAAGGAGGCACAGATAGAAAACAAAAAAAGCACATCATAATATGGAAGTGCATATTCATTTCCAGACAAGGGAACTGTGAATCACCTGTTGCCGATGCCGTTCTAGGTGTAGTTGGGATCTCCACTGGGAAGACTGCCGCCACAGCTGCATGCTTTTTCACGTGATCCACGAAGAAATCAAGAGTTTCTGTCATTTCTTTCTCCCTTGTCGCCACAGAGAGACCCTTTATCTCTTTCAGAACCTTCTCCCTGATGGAATCAATAGGTTTGAGAAACTATGCCTCCCTACGCTGGAATTGGAACTCGAACGCAGCCTTGACAGAATCTATCATATGTTCAACAAAGCAAGGCAATGTGTGTGAGAAACTATACTACTGACCAACACTAACATCTAACATGAAGAAAATAGAAATTTACTCTGGCCACAATACCTCATCAGTCCATACAGGTCCACGATGGCCTGTGTTGTTTCTGCACTGCGCTGCACCACCAGAGCCCATCGGATCTGCTCCTCCAGCACTTCCATGCCCCCCCAACTGGAACTGACCGTGGAATGTTCATTGATGGAGAGCGGGCGACATCCGCAAGCTGAGAAGATAAATGTCAGAAAATCTATTGAATGCTAAAGGAGAGAAGCAAGAGAAACACATGTGCTAGAACATTTTTGTTTCTAACTTACATCAAGACCACATTCTATTCCAAATCTTGCAGCGTGCTTGCGGATGAGATCCTTCAATAGCACATCTGAATAACTAGATATGCGAGGCAGTGGCAGCTGCTCCACACCTTCCACACCATGCTCATGGTAGTCCAACCATATGATCTAGCATTCCACATTCATTGAAATGAGAATATCAAACAAGAAGAAACAAGCGCAATAGGAAGAACATGCATTTTGATAAAAAAAATCACCCGTGGCACAATAAGGTACCCGCCAAGCACGACAAATGCCGGATCTGTTGCCAGATCATCTCTAAGCTTCCGTGCAGCTTCCGTTAGTCCCTCAAGAATGTAGTCACAGAAATCATACTCGCATATCATGTCTGGCTCGGCAACTACAGGTAAGAGCTCATTTGCTATTTTAGCAGTTGCACCCCTCGGCACAAGAAAAGTGGAGCTGGCTACTAGCGCGACGGCAGCCTTCATGGTGGTGCGCTCTTCACCCTTAATGGCTACCTTGTTAGCTCCCTCAACTATCTTTTTAACATGATGAACTGGAATATTGTTTGACCTCGGCATGCCAGTGCCTAGTAAGGCGTGCACCTTACCAAGCAGGCGCTCGCGGTCTGCAAGGCAACGCCCCCCCCCCCCTGAATGTCTATTTTCATACCACCGCTAGGAAGACCAATTGCTCTAGCAACAGCACTGGCATTGACATCTACAAATGTTCCATCACCCATGTCCATCTTCATAGTATCTGGGTCTATCTTGGAGATCAAAGACATGGAAAAGATTCAGTTTGTGTTCCCTAGAACCCTAATCGTACACAACTCTCCCAAACCTACTTCCGCAAACACGTCTTTAACCTCCGGGTTCCATTCACCCGCCAGCGATTGCAACGCAATCGAGGTGAATGGGGTCTGGACAATTGGGACTCGCCTAGGCGCCGCCATTGAAGAGGCAGCAACAGCTGAACTTCCGGCCAACGGCGATGGCGCCGGTGAGCTGCCCTTGGGTCGCCCCCGTGCCATGGCTAGATAGCAGCAACAAATCTGAAAAACACCAACAAGCAAGGAAGAGAGGATTTAAACACATAGATCTTATGCTCAAGAAGAAAACAAAGGATCAAAACATGCATTGAGGACGATTTCTAGGAGTTGAAAGAGGATTGACAATGAACAAGGATAACCAACCTTTGCTTCCTTCCAACTAGTAGTATCAACTGTTAAAGCAGGGCGGTTCCCAAAGCAGAGTCTCGGGGGTGGTGTGTGCGGTGGACTGGCTGTCGAGTTGGTCCAGCTTCTGGTATTTAAGGGCCAGTTCTTTTGGGCGATTCTACCAGAATCGTTCCCTTCCCCAGCTTCTTTCAGAATCACCACTCCATATGTTTTTTACAATCCTAACTAATTAGACCTTAACTAGATAGGATTGTAAAAAAATATGGAGCGACGATTCTGGGAGAAGCTGGGGAGGGGCGCGATTCTGGAAGAATCGCCGAAAAGAACTGGCCCTTATAGTCATGCCCCAACCACTCCCCCTGCGTATTAATGGAAGATGGTCACTGACTCCTGATACTACTGTTTTATGGATTAATTAATCAAGTTCCGAGACAAGTCCTTTTCTCCGTGGCCAAATCACCCCCACAACACGTGCATTGTGGCATCACACATGCACATCCTTGGACACACACGCTGACAAAACCTTTTCTTGGCTAATGAAAAAACAATCTGTTTGTTTTTTCAACAATATCATGAACAGAAAAATAATTTAGGGATTTTTTTTTCACGTGTGGCTAATGTTGACCCAAAAGCAAACGTTCATTAATCATGTGGTGCGTACATAGATTACTACTACAAGTTTATCTTGCATCACAGTTTGGACATAGCCAGAGAAACAAACTTCTCCATCTAGCTTAATTCTTATAGCTACTACTGATAAATCACAGCTTCTGACGCTTTGTAGGCGGACTTTCTGCGTCATCCTCCAACTGGCCGTGGCTGAGAGTGCCTGTCCCTGACTCGTGATGACAAATATCAATCTCCATCTTCCCTTCTACACGTGCCGGTGCCATGAAAGATCAAAATCGCCGGTTCCCTAATCCAACCGGCTCACATCGCCAACCACAATCATCTGAACCAACACCAGGAAATTGTTTAGAACACAACTGAAACCATCAGTGTTTTTCAAGAAATGTTTAAGTTTCTTACTTCATGAGGATAATTATCAGGCTCAACAACTTCTCGAAGAACTGGACCTTGCCCAACAGTGGCGGAGCTTGAGCAAGATCTTTGGGGGGGGCAAATGAAATATATAGGCTACTGAGGGGGTCAAACATGCAAAATTTAACAATCTAAATTATTTCCCTAATATTTTTATGCCTACATGGGGGGGGGGGGGGGGGGGGCGGCAGCCATGCACTAAGCTCCGCCACTGTTGCCCAAGCACGCTCCCCTTTTTAAGTCACACATGGCACAACACGAGAACATATGTTATGGTAGATCTCCATTTTTTCTTGTTCATGGATGTGTTAGAATAATACCTCGTCATCTGCAGTAGCCAAGGACGACGAGCGACCATTGGGGCCACTTTCTATCTCCCGCCCGTCCATGATAGAGCTTGGCGCCAAAGTGGAACCCTCGGACGTGGTTACACCAGAGTGCATGTTGGCGCTGCTGGGAGGGGCCATCTGTTCCTGCTTTGGAGGCCAGCCATGCACTAAGCTCCGCCACTGTTGCCCAAGCACGCTCCCCTTTTTAAGTCACACATGGCACAACACGAGAACATATGTTATGGTAGATCTCCATTTTTTCTTGTTCATGGGATGTGTTAGAATAATACCTCGTCATCTGCAGTAGCCAAGGACGACGAGCGACCATTGGGGCCACTTTCTATCTCCCGCCCGTCCATGATAGAGCTTGGCGCCAAAGTGGAACCCTCGGACGTGGTTACACCAGAGTGCATGTTGGCGCTGCTGGGAGGGGCCATCTGTTCCTGCTTTGGAGGCCAGCCATGCACTAAGCTCCGCCACTGTTGCCCAAGCACGCTCCCCTTTTTAAGTCACACATGGCACAACACGAGAACATATGTTATGGTAGATCTCCATTTTTTCTTGTTCATGGATGTGTTAGAATAATACCTCGTCATCTGCAGTAGCCAAGGACGACGAGCGACCATTGGGGCCACTTTCTATCTCCCGCCCGTCCATGATAGAGCTTGGTGCCAAAGTGGAACCCTCGGACGTGGTTACACCAGAGTGCATGTTGGCGCTGCTGGGAGGGGCCATCTGTTCCTGCTTTGGAGGCCAGCCATGCACTAAGCTCCGCCACTGTTGCCCAAGCACGCTCCCCTTTTTAAGTCACACATGGCACAACACGAGAACATATGTTATGGTAGATCTCCATTTTTTCTTGTTCATGGATGTGTTAGAATAATACCTCGTCATCTGCAGTAGCCAAGGACGACGAGCGACCATTGGGGCCACTTTCTATCTCCCGCCCGTCCATGATAGAGCTTGGCGCCAAAGTGGAACCCTCGGACGTGGTTACACCAGAGTGCATGTTGGCGCTGCTGGGAGGGGCCATCTGTTCCTGCTTTGGAGTGATTTCAGAGAAACCCTCCGCCTCTATAAATAGAATACCGAAATTCCTCTCTTTCCCTCCACAACATTTCATTCGAATTTTGAACCACAATGGCTCCAAGTGTATCCGTTCACCAAATTTTGAATTCTTGGGAAGAGCGCAATTGATAGAAGCACCGATGCCACAACAAGCTCCTCAAAAAATCCATCTCCTCTCCTCACTGATGCGATAACAGTACAACCAACATTAACTCCAGCCCATGCGTCCCTCATCGTAGTCTGTGGCAAAACATCCCGTCATGGACTGCCTCCTCCCTCGCACGCGAATTTTGACATCATTACAAAAAAATAATATTATGCTAGCACAGCTACACAGCAGCATGTCCATGTCCTAGCACTAGTACACATGTCCCTCCAGTGCCAACAATGCTCTGCCGCTCGATGAGGCCCGCCCACCGCGCCGCCCGCTGCAATACAAAAATACTAACAGCGACATAGCTCTCTAGGCAGGCTCATCGAAACGCTGAGTGCACCAAACAAAGAAGTATACTTTCCAATTGATCCTCCGAAGGGCAACCCATGCTTAACTCCTCGCTAATATAAGCCCGAGTTAATTAAAATGGATAGTTATCAATACTCCGTTGAAATAATTTATTTTAGTATACCAAAAAAATCTTTAAATCCATGACTTCATATCGTCTGCACAATGGCATGAACACCTGCCTCGCCTGTGGAGGAGCACCTCGCATGTGTAGTGGCTGTAGTAGATAGATCATTTTTTTTATAGCCATCAGCTGTAACCTCGAGCCTCCCATCCATCATGCATCACAATGCTGGTGCAGCAGGCGAACATGTGAACCCGCTGGCACTAGTAGAAAACAGGGCTTTGGTCCAGGTCGGGTCAGCCCATTAGTCCCGGTTCAATCCAGCATTGGTCCCGGTTCGTGAGCTCAGGGGGCCGGTCGGGCCACGTGGGCCATTGGTCCCGGTTCATCTGGACCTTTTGGTCCCGGTTGGTGGGATGAACCGGGACCAATGGGCCTCGCTCCTGGCCCACCACCATTGGTCCCGGTTGGTGGCTTGAACCGGGACCAAAGGCTCCCCTTTAGTCCCGGTTCATGTCACCAACCGGGACCAATGAGGTGCCTATATATACCCCTCGCTCGCGAGCAGAGCATCCCAGTGCTCTGTTTTTCTCTGGCCGAGGGGGAGAGGGCTTGGTGGTGCTCTAGCTTACCTCCTATGCACACAAGGTGTTCGATGGAATGCCCGAGCCACACTACTTAAGCTTTCTCCTCTTCAAGCTCGACCTCCAAGCTCCATTTTCCATAATATTTGTCTAGGTTTAGCGGTCCGTCACGCCCCGTCCCCGTCTTCACCGTTGTCGATCACCCGCGCCGAGCTCATCGCCGGCACCACCGTGGTGAGCCTATTGTTCTTATCTTCTTTCTGAAAGGAAAAATATTCTTACTTGTATGTTTACATAGATACTCGTATTATTTTCTTACTTTTATTATTGCATCTTATATAGTGCGATGGTTTTGGTATCCGCCCCTGTCGGCGTCCTCGCCCCTGGCCCATGACCATTATTCCCGGTTTGTGCCACAAACCGGGACTAAAGGGTTGGTCCTCATTGCGGGCAGAGTTTAGTCCCACCACGCCAACCGAAGGGGGCTCACACCGGTTTATAAGCCCTTCCCTCTCTGCCTTGTTGAGCTCCTCTCAGAGTGAAAATAGATGCCCTAATAGAGAAAAGTTTAACCTAAATTCATAGTGAATTTCTCTGAAATTCATAGAAATTTACTCTATAAGCGCATCTATTCTCATTTTTTAGTAAGTTAATCACAAACTTTTGATTCAAACAATTTTCAAAGAATTCAAATTTTACCTATTCAAATTTGAAAACTAATGGCACTAACAGAAAGTTTATAATTTTTCTAAAACTAATGGCACTAACAAAAAGTTTATAATTTTGCTAACCTAAAAGCAAACAGAATTAAAAATTAAAGCAAAAAACAAAAGAAAATAAATAATGCAAAAAACAAATCAAAAAACAGGAAAAACCTATTTTTTTAGTAAAGTTAATCACAAAATAAAATGGCACTAACAGAAAGTTTATAATTTTTCTAAAACTAAAAGCAAAAAGAATAAAAAATAAAGCAAAAAACAAAAGAAAATAAATAATGCAGAAAACAAAACAAAAAAACTGGAAAAAAAATAGCAACAATAAGTATTCTGTTGTAAGTAGAAACAAAATAAAATAAATAAAGCAACAAAGAAAACAAAAAAACAAAAAAAGTGTTTTCAAATTTGAAAACTAATGGCATTAACAAAAAGTTTATAATTTTTATAAAACTAAAAGCATAAAGAATTAAAAAATAAAGCAAAAAACAAAATAAAATAAAATAAATAAAGCAACAAAAAAAATGCCACCTACTGGGCCCCCACGGCCTGAATACGACTAGAAACCCATCAAAAGGCCAGAATTCAGTCCCGCAGGAGGCCCAGTAGGCTCATAGGCATAGCAGTGACAAATAGACCCGTAAGCCTGCAATGGAGAGAAGCTCGAGAGGGGTGCGGCAGTGGGGCTTATAAACCATTGCGCACCCCTCTCAACTAGCGAGGTGGAACTAAACTTTCGACGCCGCAGCCGCACAAGGCCTTTGGTCCCGGTTGGTGGCACCAACCGGGACTAAAGGGGGGCATTGGTCACGGTTCGTGGCACCAACCGTGACCAATGCGCCCTTTAGTCCCGGTTGGTGCCACCAACCGGGACCAAAGGGCGGGAAGCGGCGGCCTTTGGTCCCGGTTGGTAGCACCAACCGGGACTAAAGGGGGGCATTGGTCACGGTTGGTGCCACGAACCGTGACCAATGCTCTGTCTATATATCCAGCACTTGTGAAAATTTTGGTTCAGTTCTTCAATCCCGCCCCGACGACGCCGCCAGGCTGCCCTTCTGCTCGCCTCGCCGTCGCCGCCGTTGCCCCTGCCCCACCCCCGAGCGCGCCCTCCCTCGCCGTCGTCGCCGGCCGCCCGTCCGCCGCCCCCGAGCACCCCCTGCGCCCCCGAGCCCGTCCGCCGCCCCCGAGTGCGCCCCGCCGTCGCCCTCGCCCTCGCCGACCCCGAGCCCTTCCTCGTCGCCGTCGCCCCCGATGCCGGCCGCCCGCGTCTCCTCCCCGATCCCTCCGGGAGAGGTAGCTACCGCCCTATCCTCCCCCCTTCCTTCCTTCCATGCTCCTTAATTTGCATAATACTGTAGATGTATGTATGATGAATTTTGATATTTTTTTGTTCATATATAATGTAGATGTCTATGTATGTATGGATTGATATCGATGGATGTATGTATATAGAACATTCATAGAAAATATGACGAATCCGATATGACCAATGTCCCCCTCCGGTTCACTCGGGAACACTAACTCTCTCGGAGAAAAAAATGTTATCGGGGAAAAAAATGTTATCGGGGTCGAGGGTCGTCGAACATGAGAGGAAGAAGAGGATAAAAAAGAAGAGGAAGAAGAAAAAAAAAAGAGGAGAAGAAAGAATAGAGGAGCTTCTCCTCTATTCTTTCTTATCCTCTTTTTTTTCTTCTTCTTCCTCTTTTTTTATCGGGAACGAGGGTCGTCGAGGGTCGCCGAGCGGTAGAGGAAGAAGAGGATAAAAAAGAAGAGGAAGAAAAAAAAGAGGGGTCGACGGTCGCCTAGGGGTCGAGGGTCGAGAGGGGGTCTAGGGTCGCCGAGAGGGGAGAGGAAGACGAGGAGAAATAAATAAGAAGAAGAAAAAAGAAGAAAAAGAAGAGGAGAAGAAGAAAGGAATAGAGGAGAAAAGAGAAAATAGAATATATTTCTTCTTTTTTTTCTTCGACACGTGGGGGGGGGTTGAGAACGTCGGACATTCATGAGAGAGGCGAGGAAGAAGGGGAAGAAGAGGGAGAAGAAGAGGAGAGGAAGAAGAGGAAGTCTTCTCCTCTATTCTTTCTTCTCTTCTTTTTTCTTCTCCTTCCTATATGTATTAGTTTTTTTCTGTAGGTTGTTAATTAGTAGATATTAATTTTGTTCATATATGTATGGATGCATGTGATATGCATGTATGTATGTATCGGGTATGTCGTTGTCGATATACCCCCTACCCGATAACTTCGACATGAGGGGGTCGAGAGGGGGTCTAGGGTTGCCGAGGGGTCGAGGGTCGTCGAACATGAGAGGAAGAAGAGGATAAAAAAAGAAGAGGAAGAAGAGGATAAAAAAAGAAGAGGAAGAAGAAAAAAGAAGAGAAGAAGAGGAAGAAGAAGAAAAAAAAAGAGAAGAAGAAAGAGAAACCCTAAATAGAAAGTATCGTCGGTGTGGGATACATGTACCGTCGGTGTCGGACACTACATCCACGTCCCACAAGTGGCGCGAGCTTCGACGCCCACGTCACTTGTGGGACGTGGATGTAGTGTCCGACACCGACGGCCACATGTATCTCACACCCACGATACTTGCTATTTAGGGTTTCCTCTACCGCTCGGTGACCCTCGACGACCCTCGTTCCCGATAAAAAAAGAAGAGGAAGAAGAAAAAAAGAGGAGAAGAAAGAACTCCTCTATTCTTTCTTCTCCTCTTTTTTTCTTCTTCCTCCTCTTTTTTTATCCTTGAAGCGTTGTCGAGGCCACCCCAAACCCTAGAGAAGCAGCGTCGAGGCCACCCCAAACCCTAGAGAAGCAGCGTTGAGGCCACTAATTAATATTAGTTCTACGTTTGCCACTAATATATCCATCTGTCATGTTTGAATAATAATTGCCATGTTGTCATTATTTGTAGAAACTATGGACACCGCCCGAGACGAAGTACAAGAAGAGTTGTTGGGGGACATAATCGCACGAGGAAGTGATGCTGTCGTCTCGTTGTTTCTCAACGACACCAATGGTCTGGAAGCAGCTGGCTATGATTATGATGGCTCCGGTGACCTAATGCCGGTGAAAGAAGGAGACCATGAGGACGGCTCCGGTGACCCAATGCCGGTGCAAGAAGGAGACCGTGATGACGTCTCCGGTGACCGAACCAAGTCCGGCCAGGTATATATATTAGTTAAGCTTCTGCTGACTAGCTAATTGATGCATTCATTGTTTTGGTATGTACACATATTAATTAAGTCTTTATTCTTTTTTCTAGCCCTCCGGATCGAGCACAACTTCGATAAAGAGATGAGGCCCGAAGAAAAAGTTGAGCTCGGATGAAAAGTTTGAGATCATAGCAATCGCGCCCGACGGCCAACCGATTGAACCCCTCCGGACAAAGAGCGCATTTGTTGCTCAGTGCGGGGTTTTGGTTAGGGACAAGATCCCGATCAGCATCCAGCAATGGTTAAAGCCGGCTACAGAAGACCCTGAGGTGTCTTATGTCAATGATATGCAGAAAAATGATCTTTGGACTGAGCTGAAGTCAAATTTCACCCTACCGCCAGAGGATGATCCAGAGAAGCCAGTTAAAGAGCAATTAATCAAGTCTTTTGCTCTTAAGAGGATGGCAGAACTATTCAGGAGGTGGAAGAAAGAGCTGAATAAGTTTGTCGAAAATAAAGAGACACCAGAATTAAAGGGCAGATATGAGAAGATCAGAGATCACTGGCCCGCATTTGTGGCCCACAAGACATCGGAAAAGAGTAAGAAGATGTCGGCGACAAACAAGCAAAATGCTGCGAAGAAGAAGCATCACCATTGCACGGGGTCGGGTGGCTACCTCGTAGCCCGGCCTAAGTGAGCCAAGACTGAGAATGATCTGGTTGATAAAGGGATCAGACCAGAGACAATTAACTGGCCAGACCGTTGCCGGACTTGGTTCTTCGGGGCTGGAGGAACCTTGGACCCTGTAACAGGGAAGTGCATTTGGACGAATGATCAAATGGGCATACCAGTCAGGAAGCTTCAGCAGTATTTCGAAGCAGCGCAGCAAGGGACGTTCTTTCCAGATAGAGAGAACGACGAGCTCACAATGGCCCTCAGGAATCCTGAGCACCCTGGACGGACACGAGGCACGCCAGGCTCCATTCCGTGGAAGGTTGGGTTTCCGGACGCAAGCGGTTACAAATCCCAGGAGAGGAGGAAAAAATTGCAGCAGACCCAAATGCAGGCGCTGCAAGTAAGGGTACAAGCGATAGAGGAACGAGAAGCAAATCGCAGCAAATGTACTGCCGAAGCTTCCCCCGAAGCTACCCCGCCATCTCAGCGGAGAAGCAGCGTGGCTTCCACCGAGCCGCTTCAGCCGGAGCATGCCTTGACGGCTCCTGCCAGCTATCCCGTGGATGCTATCACGGAGTCTCAAAATTGCCACCTTATGACGCAATGGATGAATTTGAAGGTCAAGGCGGCTATTGGCTCTGTTTATCCTACTGAACCCGGCGCAACTTTTCACTGCCGGCCGATTCCAGAAGGATATGCTAGGGTGATGGTGGATGAAATAATGGAGGGATTTGAGGACCTCCAGCTTGACCACCCTACCGGTGAAGGGGAGACTAGGCTGGGGTTTGCTCTGAAGACTCCATGCCTATGGCGGAAGGAGCTCATCAACCTTCCGAATTGGACGCCTCCGCCTCCTCCTCCTCCGGCAAGTCAGGGCACTCCGCCTCCTCCACCGCCTCCTCCTCCGGCGAGTCAGGGCACCCCGCCTCCTCCACCGCCTCCTCCTCCAGCGAGTGACGATCAGGGCACTCGACCGGCTCCTTCTCCGGCGCGTGGCGGCACTCCGCCTCCTTCTTCGCCTGTGACGACGCGCCCGAGCAGCCAGGCTCCTCCTTCTCCGCCTCGTCAGCAAGGGCGGAAGAGACCTGCCGCCGCTCCGGCTGCTCCGGCGCGTCGTAGTCCTTCTCCTCCACCTCGTAAGCAAGTAAAGAAGACAACCACTCTGTCTGCTCTGCCGGCGTCTAGCAGTACAGCCAGAGGCGGGAGGACATACAGATTCGGTCCTTCTCTGAAGACTCCAGAGAAGTTACCATACGAGAGGACCCCGGAGGAGAACGCCGAGATCGCGCGAGAAGAATTGAGGAACTTCTTTGAAGGGGTGAAAGCAAAGAAACATCCACCTCCGGAGGAGAAGGTAGATCCGGTGAAAGCGAAGCGCACTCTGGCTGCCCTGACAAAACCACCCAAGTCTCCGCCGAAAGGAAACTATGAGCGCATTATTGGAAAGGAATTTGCCGAAGCGGAGCGGTCGAGAAGTACTGTCAGTGATCAAAGGCTGAAAGAACGACGAGCTGGGAAACAAATTGCCCAGCTCGGCGAACAAGCGAAGCAATCGTGCCCCCCGCTCAAGGTGCCTAGCGACAACGTCGCTAATGATCCGAGGATGGTGCCTGGTTATAGCAATCTTGGCGATTACCTGCCCGACGATGTACATTATGAACCCATGAAGGTGCAGATACAAAGATACGAGTATGGGAAGCCTCTCGTCAAAGATGAAAGATCTCTATCAACGATGATGCGAAGATTGCATGATTGATACTTGAAAATCTGCAGAGACTCTAGGGGGAGGAGTACTTTGTATGTGAAAGTTAAAAAGGAGCATGACCTCGTTCGAATTGAACTGTTGCCTGTTCCATTTGAGGAGTTCTTTCAGTTTTTCAATCAATTGGCCCTCGATAAAACAACGGTCACCTGCTACTGTCTGTAAGTAGTACTACTTCTGTCATTAAGTCTTTCTATATAGCTCAACTCTTTCATTGCATGTATTTATAATCATCCTCACTATATTATGCAGATTGAAGATCGCCGAATTGAAGAAAAGACAAGTCGGTGATATTGGGTTCATTAACACATATCTCATAGATGCAACTCAGGTTAAATTTCATGCCGCAGATACCAAGGCCAACTTGCTACGATCGTTGGTAATAAATGAAAACAAAGATATAATACTCTTTCCTTACAACTTCAAGTGAGTGTTACTGTCTTGTGCGTATTCGGTTTCCCTTATATATTAGCAAGGTTATAGTAATGTAATTGATGAGTTATGCATGTGTGTGTAGTTACCACTATATTCTCCTAGAGATTAAGCTTGAGCAGGGACTAGTAACTGTCTTAGACTCGAGACGAAAAGATCCCCAGGACTATGCGGACATGACTCAAATGCTCGAGAAGTAAGTTAAATCGACCATTATCCACCATATCAGCAACTTTGTTCATTTCCTGATATATCAAGTAATTGTTTTCTTTTTCTGGCAGGGTTTGGGAAAAATTCTCCAAAAAAGCTCCAAGACTCCCGAAGAAGCTGCAATTTAGACACCCGAAAGTAAGTACTATAGTAGCATGTTCCGCGCATCTCCTATTGATTTGGCATTCTTGCTTATCACTTTGATTGACCTCTATTTCTTGTAAAGTGGTTGTGGCAGGAACAAGGGAATGATTTCCGTGGATACTACGTTTGCGAGTCCATCCGCCACACGACCTGTGAGCGGGGCTACACTGACGAACAATATGAAGTACGTAAATAACAACATTCACAATTTTATTTTATTACCATCATTTGTGTTGAGTTTTATTCATTCATATATATATATGTATTGACCCCCTTCTTCAAATTAGATGTTTCGGAAGAGGGATGAACTCCTAGCACCAGCTCGCATGCGAGCAATTCAAGAGGAATTGGCGGCATTCTTTCTTGACCACGTGATCGCTGAAGACGGAGAATACTATGTGGACCATGAGTCCGTATGATTATATTTGTAAGAGATAATTATTGTATATATGTAGCCGGTAGTGTCGGATAGATATACGAGAATTTTTTGTTCGACCAATCTCTCGGAGAAAGAGAGGTGGTCGATATCACTTCTCTCTGTATGCATATTTGTTCATGACGATCTTCTGTTTCCTTCGTTTACTTACTAGCTAGCTAGCGTCTCTAGTCCTCTCTATACGTATGTATAGTACGTAGCGTCGACCAAGCACGGACATAAGAGAGGACACTTCTCTCTATTAATTATAGCTAGCTAACACAATATATGAAACACCTAAATTAACCCCCCAAAACCCCCAAAACCCCCAACCCCCCCCCCCCCTTTCAAAAAAAAAAAATAAAAACCCCAACCACAGAAATGTTGACGCGTGAATGCCTATTGGTCCCGATTGATGCCACCAACCGGGACCAAAGGGTCTCCTGCCTGGGCTCTGCGCACAGGCCACGTGAAGGCCCATCAGTCCCGGTTCTAGATTGAACCGGGACTAAAGAGACAGGGCATTAGTACCGACCCTTTAGTCCCGGTTCAGAAACCGGGACAAAAGACCCTTACGAACCGGGACAACATGCTCTTTTTCTACCAGTGTGATAAGCCTGTTCCGCATGACCTGTGCAACACAAGTAGCACGCGACGTGCTCAACGCTCGTGTTGTCAAATCGCCCCGCCCACCACAACCACCCACCCTCCCCCCCGTACATCAACTTTTCATGCATGCGAGACAAGGTGTGGGCTGTGCACATCGTGTTACCCTTAATCTTTACCAGCTCGTGCGCGCGGAAAGCCATAACTGAGAACACAAGTTCATGCGCGTTGTACCTACCAGTTGGCATCCCCCCACCCCAGCTTTGCTCGCAAACACACTCCCAATTCCAGCAACAAACCACCAGGGCCTTGATATATTATGGAGGCCCAACAATCCAATGAACCGGCCCAGCAGTTATTTTTTCCAACAAATACGCAATATGAGTTGCCAAATTACCAACTAACAACAATACTGCATATAAAAATTGGCAATGCATAAAGAAGATTTCTCGGCATCGAAAAAGTAGGATCAAATGTTATGGATACATGAATGGACCGACTGGTCCGTTATCAACGCATAGAAGCAATATAATTTTTTGGGTTACAAAGTCCTTGGGCATCAAGCCAATCACTATGATATTTTTCTCCTAGAGGAAGTTTGGCTCGAATGGATCAGTAGGTTTGCCGCATACATTCCTACGGTGTCCGATTACTCCACATTTGGTAAACTTTGGCTCCTTCCTTGGAGCCTTTGGAATGTCGCCGCGATCAGGGCAAGTGGTGCATTTCTGTCCCTCCTTACGGCAAATCTTGCAGAATCGAGACCTCTTCATTTTCTCTTCATAAGGCGCTTTATCTCTGCTTGTAGTAGGTCTTCCTGATGCCCGCTTGCAATTAGCAGCTGCAATGCCGGAACAATATGATTGATCTCCAGTCTTCAACCAAAGCTTTCACATGTTCAACTGTATCAGAACAAGCTGTGCCACTTGCCATCTTAGCTACACCATCTCTCTCTTCCAGCCCCATGCCATCCTTGTCATGGCTAAGTGGCAGCAACGTGGCATATACCTCCTTCATCATTGCCATGAACACATCATAACACTTCACATTGATGTCGCTAAGGCGCACACACTCCAGGGCCCTGATCCACATTTGGCTGTGCCTAAAAGTGTCGGACGCTGGTGAGCCTCTGTCTTTCTGGTACCGCACTAAGTGATCAAGCAATATATCCCTAGCATCCCTTGTCCACCTCTTAACAACGTGTTTATCTGGTATTTTTGCCAAACGAAACTCAATCATCACCTACGAATCGGAAGACAGAGCATAAGACTGCGGTCCAAAGTAATTCCAGCAACAAAGTTCAGGATACCAAATTCATGCATAGAGTCATTTCTTCCAATTACCTTCAGAGAATGGCAACAAACCATTCCAGAATGCTCAAACGTGCCACACTCACAATCAAAGAACCTCGCCTCATCATCCACATTGACAATAAAAACAATTTTGCTCCATTTCTCCCGAGCTGCCGCATCGAGATGCGTTACCTTGTAAACCTTTCGATGTTCTATAACATCAACCTGATGTGCAAAAGACTTGTACAGTGCCTCACTGAATTGTTCAAACATTGATCTTGTGTAGATTTTACTTGCGTGCCTCTCAATTGGTATGTTTAGCCTCAAAGGAACACCACTCTGCATGGAACATAAAATTAACTTAGTCATCAGCACTCACACAAACGACAATTCACCATTCTATTTATAGAAGCGTTAGCTGGAATAAAAAACAGAGAAAGTGTACCAGAGTAGTGCGCTTCTCCTGGAAGCTTTCCTCAGATTCCCTGTCGAACTGGAGCTTCTCGTACTTCCTGAGGAATAGATGCATTGGACTTCCTGGTGACACATATCCTTTCAGCAGGTGATTAGAACTCTCGATGCGCTGGGTGCTTGTCATTTTGGTGCAAAGAAAACCCCATCAAATACGGCTTTGCCCACTTGTGTCGCACTTCATTTATTTGTGTCAGGTACGGATGTTTCCTCAATGAGTACTTCTCCAGCATTGCATCCCATCCATCCTCAAACTCCTTCACTGTTATCATGTGATGGACAAGCTTGCATGCCTGCAGGTCGACTCTAGAGGATCCCCGGGTACCGAGCTCGAATTCGCCCTATAGTGAGTCGTATTACAATTCACTGGCCGTCGTTTTACAACGTCGTGACTGAAAGCATTTGGTTTTATACAGACTTTTGGAGAAGCCTGTATATATAAGAAAGTGAGTGGGAGCTCTGTAGCATTTATAATATTATATGTGGATGACATATTGTTGATTGGAAATGATATAGAATTTCTGGATAGCATAAAGGGATAGTTGAATAAGAGTTTTTCAATGAAAGATCTCAGTGAAGCTGCTTATATATTGGGCATCAAGATCTATAGAGATAGATCAAGACGCTTAATTGGACTTTCACAAAGCACATACCTGGACAAAGTTTTGAAGAAGTTCAAAATGGATCAAGTAAAGAAAGGTTCTTGCCTATGTTACAAGGTGTGAAGTTGAGTAAGACTCAATGCCCGACCACTGGAGAAGATAGAGAGAACGTGAAAGATGTTCCCTATGCTTCAGCCATAGGCTCTGTCATGTATAAAATGCTGTGTACCAGACATGATGTGTGCCTTGCTATAAGTCTAGCAGGGAGGTACCAAAGTAATCCAGGAGTGGATCACTGGACAGCGGTCAAGAACATCCTGAAATACCTGAAAAGGACTAAGGATATGCTTCTCGAATATGGAGGTGACAAAGAGCTCGTCGTAAAAGGTTACATTGATGCAAGCTTTGACACTGATCCGGACGATTCTAAATCGCAAACCGGATACGTGTTTACATTAAACGGTGGAGCTGTCAGTTGGTGCAGTTCTAAACAAAGCGTCGTAGCGGGATCTACATGTGAAGCGGAGTACATAGCTACTTCGGAAGCAGCAAACGAAGGAGTCTGGATGAAGGAGTTCATATCCGATTTAGGTGTCATACCTAGTGCATCGGGTCCAATGAAAATCTTTTGTGACAATACTGGTGCAATTGCCTTGGCAAAGGAATCCAGATTTCACAAGAGGACCAAGCACATCAAGAGACGCTTCAATTCCATCTGGGATCTAGTCCAGGTGGGAGACATAGAGATTTGCAAGATACATACGGATCTGAATGTTGCAGACCCATTGACTAAGCCTCTTCCACGAGCAAAACATGATCAGCACCAAGGCTCCATGGGTGTTAGAATCATTACGTTGTAATCTAGATTATTGACTCTAGTGCAAGTGGGAGACTGAAGAAATATGCCCTAGAGGCAATAATAAAGTTATTATTTATTTCCTTATAATCATGATAAATGTTTATTATTCATGCTAGAATTGTATTAACCGGAAACATGTGTGAATACATAGACAAACAAAGTGTCACTAGTATGCCTCTACTTGACTAGCTCGTTAATCAAAGATGGTTATGTTTCCTAACCATGAACAATGAGTTGTTATTTGATTAACGAGGTCACATCATTAGTTGAATGATCTGATTGACATGACCCATTCCATTAGCTTAGCACCCGATCGTTTAGTATGTTGCTATTGCTTTCTTCATGACTTATACATGTTCCTATGACTATGAGATTATGCAACTCCCGTTTGCCGGAGGAACACTTTGGGTGCTACCAAACGTCACAACGTAACTGGGTGATTATAAAGCAGCATTACAGGTGTCTCCAAAGGTAGATGTTGGGTTGGCGTATTTCGAGATTAGGATTTGTCACTCCGATTGTCGGAGAGGTACCTTTGGGCCCTCTCGGTAATGCTCATCAATTAAAAGCCTTGCAAGCATTGCAACTAAATGAGTTAGTTGCGGGATGATGTATTACAGAACGAGTAAAGAGACTTGCCGGTAACGAGATTGAACTAGGTATTGGTATACCGACGATCGAATCTCGGGCAAGTAACATACCGATGACAAAGGGAACAACGTATGTTGTTATGCGGTCTGACCGATAAAGATCTTCGTAGAATATGTAGGAGCCAATATGGGCATCCAGGTCCCGCTATTGGTTATTGACCGGAGATGTGTCTCGGTCATGTCTACATTGTTCTCGAACCCGTAGGGTCCGCACGCTTAAGGTTATGATGACAGTTATATTATGAGTTTATGCATTTTGATGTACCGAAGGTTGTTTGGAGTCCCGGATGTGATCACGGACATGACGAGGAGTCTCGAAATGGTCGAGACATAAAGATTGATATATTGGAAGCCTATGTTTGGATATTGGAAGTGTTCCGGGTGAAATTGGGATTTTACCGGAGTACCGGGAAGGTTACCGGAACCCCCCGGGAGCTAAATGGGCCATGATGGGCCTTAGTGTAAAAGAGAAGAGGCAGCCCTACATGGGCTGTGCGCCTCCCCCTTCCCCTAGTCCTATTAGGACTAGGAGAGGTGGCCGGCCCCCTCTCTCTCTTTTCCCCCTCCGCGAATCCTATTCCAACTAGGATTGGGGGGGGGGATCCTACTCCCAGAGGGAGTAGGACTCTCCTGGCGCGCCACACCTTGGCCGGCCAGCCTCCCCCCTCTAGTCCTTTATATACTGAGGCAGAGGCACCCTAGAACACACAAGTTGATCCAAGTGATCTATTCCTTAGCCGTGTGCGGTGCCCCCTGCCACCATAGTCCTCGATAATACTGTAGCGGAGTTTAGGCGAAGCCCTGCTGCTGTAGTGCATCAAGATCGTCACCACGCCGTCGTGCTGACGGAACTCTTCCCCGACACTTTGTTGGATCGGAGTCCGGGGATCGTCATCGAGCTGAACGTGTGCTCGAACTCGGAGGTGCCGTAGTTTCGGTGCTTGATCGGTTGGATCGTGAAGACGCACGACTACTTCCTCTACGTTGTGTCAGCGCTTCCGCAGTCTGTCTGCGTTGGGTACGTAGACAACACTCTCCCCTCTCGTTGCTATGCATCACATGATCTTGCGTGTGCGTAGGAATTTTTTTGAAATTACTACGAAACCCAACAGTCTCCGCGTGCCTCGTTTATCTCTTACCCAAGCCCTTTGCTTATGCACGTAATTTTTTGATAGACTTCGTGTTTCAAGTTATATATCTTGCTATCACATAGTCGTTTATCTTGCGACATAAGTTGTTTGTGCAAATACTTGAGTATGGTATATTTAAGTTTTGAGCTTGTATATTGAACCCTAGTTTTATTCTGCATTTATTCGAGTGAAAGTTGTAATTGTTTTAAAACGCCTACTCACCCCCTCTAGGAGACACCCATGTCTCTTCAACATGGTTGGCACATAGGTCGGGCATACAGAGATTCACGCAGACCCTGAGTGGGGGATGACCCCCAAATTCTGAATTATAGATATATCCATGGCTGTCCAACAAATCAGGCATACAAGTTGTCAGCTTATTACTGAAATTTGTCAGTTGTTCAATTTATACACTAGAAGTTTCCACAAATATGCTTACCTAATAATGCACTACTAGCCATTATTCAGATAATTATTTTTAGAGATCTTAGAGATCTCTACAACAATATGTAAAGATATCAACATATACACACAAATAAATGAGTATAATATATTTGTTAGACAACTTAGAGATCTCGACCATGATATTCAAAAAATATTTTAAACATAAATTTTGTTACAACATAGAACATCTAATTGAACTTTAGCATATCCTAATCTTTTCTACATTAAAATTATATGACATAGGATTATATAGTTACTATTTAGACGCATTTTATGTGGTTAACCAAGCCAACTTGTTATTATATAATTTACTTGTTAAGGTCATAATGTGTTGAAAATAAGTTCTAAAAGGATAGCCGATTTCGCAGGTTTGATTGTAGTCCGTTATGCAATGCTTTGGAGACAAGATTATCTTGGTGTGTAGAGTGGGACTATAGGCCTGTGTACATGGCAGCAGGAGGACGTGAAGCTAACCAAGTATCTTTCCAAAAAAAGGTGTGGTTTCCATTATTGGTGAGGACAAATGAAATCATAAGTAGCGTGGGCATGTGGGTTTGAATAATCTTATCTAGGAAAGTCGTGTGGGTGGAGTGGTGATGTAGCATGGAGATTTGGTGATGTTTGACGTACCACATTAGCCAAGGAAGGGTGAGATGAGGCATTTGAAAGAAAATTTCATTAGGAGCAATTGTTTTGGATTTCTAGATTTTTGATGCCTAGACCTCTGAATTGTTTCGGTTTGCAAATATATATTTCAAGCCATCAAGCATTTTATGCATGTACACGTGTCCTCAGCAGTTGCTACCTCTTGAGCACCGCGTTGGTTTTCCCTTGAAGGGGAATGGGTGATGCAGTAAAGTAGCGTAAGTATTTCCCTTAGTTTTTGAGAACCAAGGTATCAATCCAGTTGGAGATCACGCTCAAGTCCCACACACCTACACAAACAAATAAGAACCTCGCAACCAACGCGATAAAGGGGTTGTCAATCCCTTCACGGTCACTTACGAGAGTGAGATCTGATAGATATGATAAGATAATATTTTTGGTATTTTTATGATAAAGATAAATAAAGATGCAAAGTAAAATAAATGGCAATGGAAATAACTAAGTATTGGAAGATTAATATGATAGAAGATAGACCCGGGGCCATAGGTTTCACTAGTGCCTTCTCTCAAGAGCATAAGTATTACGGTGGGTAAATGAATTACTGTCAAGCAATTGATAGAATTGAGCATAGTTATGAGAATATCTAGGTATGATCATTTATATAGGCATCACATCCGAGACAGGTAAACCGAAACAATTCTGCATCTACTACTATTACTCTACACATCGACCGCTATCCAGCATGCATCTAGAGTATTAAGTTCATAAGAATAGAGTAATACTTTAAGGAAGATGACATGATGTAGAGGGATAAACTCATGCAATATGATATAAACCCCATCTTTTTTTCCTCGATGGCAACAATACAATACGTGTCGGTTCCCTTTCTGTCACTGGGATCGAGCACTGCAAGATTGAACCCAAAGCTAAGCACTTCTCCCATTGCAAGAAAGATCAATCTAGTAGGCCAAACCAAACTGATAATTCGAAGAGACTTGCAAAGATAAACAAATCATACATAAAATAATTCAGAGGAGAATCGAATATTGTTCATAGATAATCTGGATCATAAACCCACAATTCATCGGATCTCGACAAACACACCGCAAAAGAAGATTACATCGAATAGATCTCCAAGAAGATCGAGGAGAACTTTGTATTGAGATCCAAAGAGAGAGAAGTCATCTAGCTAATAACTATGGACCAGTAGGGCTGAAGTAAACTACTCACACATCACCGGAGAGGCCATGGAGTTGATGTAGAGGCCCTCCGTGATCGATGTCCCCTCTGGTGGAGCTCCGAAAAAGGCCCCAAGATGGGATCTCTCGGGTACAGAAGGTTGCGGCGGTGGAATTAGGTTTTCGTGGTGCTCCTGGATGTTTGGGGGGTACGTGGATATATATAGGAGAAGAAGTACGTCGATGGAGCAATGGAGGGCCCACGAGGGTGGAGGGCGCGCCTCCCTGCCTCGTGCCTTCCTCCGTTGTTTCTTAACGCACACTTCAAGTCTCCTGGATCATGTTTGTTGAGAAAATCACGTTCCCGAAGGTTTCATTCCGTTTGGACTCTGTTTGATATTTCTTTTTTTTGAAACCCTAAAATAGGCAAAAAAATAGCAATTTGGGTTGGGCCTCCGATTGGTAGGTTAGTCCCAAAAATGATTATAAAAGTGTAAAATAAAGCCCATTAATATACAAAAAGATCATATAATAGTATGGAGCAATAAAAAATTATAGATACGTTGGAGACGTATCAGCATCCCCAACCTTAATTCCTGCTCGTCCTCAAGTAGGTAAATGATAAAAGAAGAATTTTTGATGTGGAATGCTTCCTAACATATTTCTCAATGTAATTTTTCTTTAATGTGGCATGAATGTTCTGATCCATAAGATTCAAGATAAAATTTTAATATTGACATAAAAATAATAATAGTTCAAGCATACGAACTAAGCAATCACGTCTTCTCAAAATAACATGGCCAAAGAAAGTTATCCCTACAAAATCATATCTATTCTGGCTATGCTCTATCTTCACCACACAAAATATTTAAATCATGCACAACCCCGATGACAAGCCAAGCAATTGTTTCATACTTTTGATGTTCTCAAAAAATTTCAATCTTCACACAATATATGAGCGTGAGCCATGGATATAGCACTATATGGTGGAATAGAATAGTGATTGTGGAGAAGACAAAAAAGGAGAAGATAGTCTCACATCAAATAGGCGTATTAACGGGCTATGGAGATGCCCATCAATAGATATCGATGTGAGTGAGTAGGGATTGCCATGCAATGGATGCACTAGAGCTATAAGTGTATGAAAGATCAACAAAAGAAACTAAGTGGGTGTGCATCCAACTTGCTTGCTCATGAAGACCTAGGGCAATTTGAGGAAGCCCATCATTGGAATATACAAGCCAAGTTCTATAATGAAAAATTCCCACTAGTATATGAAAGTTATATCATAGGAGACTCTCTATCATGAAGATCATGGTGCTACTTTGAAGCACAAGTATGGAAAAAGGATAGTAACACTGTCCCTTCTCTCTTTTTCTCTCATTTTTTTTTCTGTGGGCCTTCTTTTTTTTGGCTTCTTTTTTCGTCTAGAATCTCATCCCGACTTGTGGGGGAATCATAGTCTCCATCATCCTTTCCTCACTGGGACAATGCTCTAATAATGATCATCACACTTTATTTACTTACAACTCAAAAATTACAACTCGATACTTAGAACAAAATATGACTCTATGTGAATGCCTCCGGCGGTGTACCGAGATGTGCAATGATGCATGAGTGACATGTATGAAAATTATGAACGGCGGCTTTGCCACAAATACGATGTCAACTACATGATCATGCAAGCAATATGACAATGATGAAGCGTGTCATAATAACGGAACGTTGGAAAGTTGCATGGCAATATATCTCGGAATGGCTATGAAAATGCCATAATAGGTAGGTATGGTGGCTGTTTTGAGGAAGGTATATGGTGGGTTTATGGTACCAGCGAAAGTTGCGCGATATTAGAAAGGCTAGAAATGGTGGAAGGGTGAGAGTGCATATAATCCATGGACTCAACATTAGTCATAAAGAACTCACATACTTATTGCAAAAATCTACAAGTTATCAAAGTAAAGTATTACACGCATACTTCTAGGGGGATATATTGGTAGGAAAAGACCATCGCTCGTCCCCGACCGTCACTCATAAGGAAGACAATCAATAAATAAATCATGCTCCGACTTCATCACATAACGGTTCACTATACGTGCATGCTACGGGAATCACAAACCTCAGCACAAGTATTTCTGAAATTCACAACTACTCAACTAGCATGACTCTAATATCACCATGTAACATCCCAAATTTTCAATTTGGAATGTTATACATTAGATCATCATTGCATATCATATTTTATTGCTTTTCTGGTTGATCCTTGAAATTCTACGCAACTCAAGGACCCTCGGAGAGAGTTGGGGATTTCGTTATTTTCATATTTGAGTTTTCTCAAATTTTGAAAATAGGATCATTTGATTTTGTTTATTTTATCTTCAATTATTTCTATTATCAAACTATGAGAGAGGGAATAAAATGATTTTCCAAAAATAAAGAAATATTGAGGATTTAATAAAAAAATCAAATAAGATTTTATTTTGGTTTTATTTGCTATTTTATTTTAATTTAGGAAAAATTGCACGTTTTCAAAAATTGCATTTAGAGCCAAAAAATGTTCATCCTGTTCTAAATATTTCTTTAGACGGAGAAAATTTGTTTTGGCATTTTTAGATTTTTATTTTTTTTTCTAGATTTTTTTAGGTGCAGCGAAATTGTTAAAAAAAAACCTGCGCCCGACTGGGCCAAGGGCCCAGCCGAGCAGGCCGGCCCAGCCAGTCGCCGCCGCCTCCAGTCGGATCGGGAACGGAGTCCCGATCGCCGTCGCCCCGTGTCCGGGGAGGACACGCCTCCCGAGGCCTACCCCTCCCCCAAGTCGACCTCCCCCACCCCCTTTATAACCGCCGCCACCCCCCTGCAACCCCACACCGCCGCCCCGCCGCTTGCGCCGCAACCACCGCCTACCGCCGCCGCGCCGCTTGCCATGCCCCTACCGCCCGGAGCCGCCGCCGCGCCCCGCGCCACCCAGAGCCGCCGCCCAGCAGCCTCGCGCCACCGCCGCCGCCGCCGAGGTAGCCGCCCACCGGTTTTTGAGGAAAAATCGATTCTGTTTTTTTTGAAAACCCTAGTTTCCATTTTTTTTAAATAAATAGATCAGTTTTTTTCTGGTTTATTTATTTAGCGAGCGCCTGTTCGTCCATTCATTTTAACGAACGCGTTTTTCGTTTAGTTTCTGTTAACGAACATTCGTTCGTTAAATGTTCGTCGTTTTCCTTTTTCTCGGATTAAATCTGTGGTTTTTCTGATCGCGATCTCTGATCCGATGTTCGTTCTAATTTATCTTTTCGCTCGTTTATCGGAATCAGGCGATTCAAGCGCCTGGAGTTTCATCTCGAAACCCTCTTTCCGTTTAACCAACTCAAACAAGTTTTTTCCACTGCAAAAATTGCCTTAGATCCAGAATAGTAAACGAAGCTTGTTTCTTTTGCCGTTTGTCTTTCGTTGCTTCGTTCGTTTTGATTCTTTTTGCCAACCGGAGTTCTTAAGTTGAACTTTCTTGTTAGATCTCTTGTTCGAGTTTTACCTGTGCATTAGTTGAGTACTTATTGTGTGCTTGTTTGTTTGCGATAGAGTACCCGGAGTGCGCCGCTTGCTACTTCGAATCGCTAGGTTTCCCGGATCCTCAGCAAGGCAAGTAACACTTTGATCATACCTCCTACTACCCAGTTTTATTGCATTAGATCAATCCTCACACATTGCATGATTAGGACCAAATTAAATTTTGGGTTTGGGAAGTAGTTGAGGTAGAACCTATTACCTGTTTATTATCAAACCTTTGGGAGTTACTCTACATTTGCTTATTATTGCTATGCTATGCTAATAAGTGTGTGATTGCTACTCGATGTAATAAGTTCTCTTTTGAGACACTCGATGTAATAAGTGTGTGATTGCTACTCTGTTATAAATCCTTCAAGTACTGTGTGGTGTCAGCATTACTGATCCAGGGATGACACCGGAGCACAGAGATTGGACCGTTTGAGGTCTGGTCGCTACAAGATGGTATCAGAGCACACGCTGACTGTAGGACACGACCACTAAGCTAAAGCCCAAGATCACTACTTACTCTTCTCCTTCTGACCTCTCATCTTTTCTACTCTTTTAGGATGGCAGATGCAAGGAACAAGTTCATACAACCGGATGAAGATACACCCTTTGGACGTCACTTGAAGGAAGTCACTAGATACCTGAACATAGGAGTACCAAGCTTCACCGGAACCTACAACGCCACATTACCTAAAAAAGAGCGCTGGATGATTCAAGTTCAAGTTCCAGGAATGACGTTCATACCAGTCACTGAGCCCATACAGTTTTCTTTTGATGCACCAATCTGGAGTCTAGGAAAGAGCATGGCAGCTCACATCGCCATGGGACGCATTGGAGAAGTTTACCGCAATGATCTGAAGGATACTATCTACCAGATTTGTGGGCGCCGAGATGAGCACTGGGAGATGATCAGCACCAAGAAGGATAGATCAATTGCAGCTTTTATCCAGGAGTTAAACCAGCACATTCGACGCCAGGAAAACCAGATGTGTGCCGACATGATAGAACTGAAGAAGGCGAAGACAAGAATCAAGGAACTGGAGGAAGAACTCAAGGCTACACATGAAGATTATGAAGAGGAAATCGAATTATTAGTGTAAAAGAATGACGATCTGATCAAGAAGATTGGAATATTCATGGGAGACCCTACACCAGTAGAAGAAGACGAAGAACCCAAGGAGATTCGCCCGGAAGACTACATCATCATCGACGACACCGACTCGGATCCAGATGGTAGCGATGATGACTATGTTGATGAAGCTGGAGCAGATATCATGGAGTCTGCAACCGAAGAGTATTTCTAGTAGACCACCCCAATAATAGTAGTAGTCCACCATGTAAATATAGTAGTCCGAGCACTTTTGCGATAGTTAGATCGATTGTATGCCCTTGTTTCATTGATTGAATGAAGTGAATTGTTTGCTTTTGCCTCATGTGCATATGGGTAGTGTTTTCTCTTTAGACCGCCTCTATTCTTAAATCTCATCTTTTCTAAACCCTCAGATGCCTCCGAGACGTGACCCCGGATTTACCTTCCCACCGGAGCTCACTCAGTTGATCCAGCAGCAGAACACATTGATGCAGTTACTAGTCCAGAATTAGAATCAGGGGAACAACAATAACAACAAACCCACCACCACCACCACCTATTGATTACTTAGCCCGTTTTCTTAGGCTGGATCTGCCGGTGTTTTCCAGTAGCACCGAGCCGATAGTAGCGGATGATTGGCTTCGCAAGACAGCAAGAGAGTTGACCACGGCAGGATGCACAGATGAGGAAAAAGTGAAGTTTGCCGCACATCAGCTGGAAGGACCCGCAGCATCATGGTGGGAGAATTTCACCGCCACCTTCTCTGTGACACTGTCACGTGGGACCAATTTCAGCAAGCTTTTCGTACTGCCCATGTTTCAGCAGGAGCTATGGCCATGAAGAAGCGAGAGTTTCGCAACTTGCGCCAAGGAGGACGGACAGTTGGCCAGTATGTGGAGGACTTTAGTAAGCTAGCACGTTATGCCCCAGATGACGTTGCTACGGATGCAGCTAAGCAGGAGAGGTTTCTGGAAGGACTGAATGATGAGTTGAGCATGCAGTTGATAGTAGCAACCTTCAACAACTACCAGGAGTTGGTAGATCGTGCTCTCATGATTGAAGGGAAGCAGCAGTAGATCAAGAACCGCAAGAGGAAGTATGGACAAGGGAAGTACAATTCTGGAGCTCAGCAGAAGCAACATTTTACCCCTAGACCGAGAGGACATTTCCAGCATACCCATGGAGGAGGTAGCTTGCACAATCACAATGGCGCCAAGACTGGTAATGGGAATGGAGGAAGCAACGGCGAGAACCGCACCAACCCATCAACCCCAGCCAAGAAAGACCTAAGCCAAGTCACTTGTTTTAAGTGCCAGAAGACCGGACATTATGCCAACGAATGTCCTGAATCACAGAATGGAAATGGCAATGGAAGCTCTGGGAAGAAGCCGAACCCTTTCAATAGGGGACAGGTGGACCACGTTAACGTGGAGGAGGTTGAAGAGCAGCCGGATGCAGTAATCGGTAAGTTTTTGGTTAAGTCATTTACTGCACTCGTTCTTTTTGATACTGGTGCATCGCATTCATACATATCAAGGGGATTTGTGGATAAGTATAAACTGCCAACCCAAGCCCTTAGGTCACCCATGTTTGTAACCTCGCCTGGAGCAGAGTATATGGCTAGTCTATGGTGTGATCGGTTACCATTAAGGATTGCTAACTACGTATTTCCCTCAGACCTAATAGTGTTGGAATCTCAAGGATTGGATGTGATATTAGGCATGGATTGCTTGTGAAAGTATGAAGGGAATATTGAATGTGCCAATAAGTCAATTTTGCTTACCACCCCAGAAGGAAGAAGGATCAAGTATGTATCACGGCATGTGCCAAAAAGGACTCAAGTAAATTGCCTAACAGGAGTGGTGCAGGACGAAGTACCAATAGTGAAGGATTTCCCTGATGTATTTCCAGAGGAATTGCCAGGCATGCCACCGGATAGATATATTGAGTTTTTGATTGAACTTTTGCCAGGCACAGGGCCAATATCAAAGAGACCATATAGGATGCCCGCAAAGGATTTGGTGGAGATTAAGAAGCAGATTAAGGAGTTACTGGATAAGGGTTATATTCACCCAAGTTCTTCACCTTGGGGATCGCCAGTACTTCTAGTAGAAAAGAAGGATGGATCGTTAAGGATGGTTGTTGATTATCGAGGATTGAATGAAGTAACCATCAAGAACAAGTACCCACTACCAATGATCAATGATCTGTTTGATCGATTGCAAGGAGCTAAGGTATTTTCCAAGATCGATCTGCGATCAGGATACCACCAGTTGAAGATTCAAGAACAAGATATACCTAAGACGGCTTTTACCACTAGGTATGGGCTGTACGAGTATACCGTTATGTCATATGGTCTGACTAACGCACCAGCATATTTCATGAACATGATGAACAAGGTGTTTATGGAGTTTCTGGATAAATTCGTGGTAGTGTTCATTGATGATATCCTAGTTTACTCAAGGAATGAAGAGGAGCATAAGGAGCATTTGCGTTTGGTGCTTGGTAAACTCAGAGAACATCAATTATATGCCAAGTTTAGCAAATGTGAGTTTTGGTTGAAGGAAGTTGGATTTCTCGGACACGTTATATATGGAGAAGGTATAGCAGTAGATCCCACTAAAGTTGACACCGTGACCAATTGGGAAGCGCCAACAACAGTTGGAGAGATCTGGAGTTTTCTTGGACTCGCAGGATACTACCGGAGATTCATTGAGAATTTCTCAAAGATTGCGAAGCCTATGACAGAGTTGTTGAAAAAGGATACCAAGTTCATATGGACTGAGGAATGTGAGGCCAGTTTCCAGGAATTGAAGAAATGTTTGGTTACATCACCTGTGTTGATTTTGCCAGATTAGACCAAGGATTATGAGGTGTATTGCAACGCTTCACGTCGAGGACTTGGAGCAGTGCTTATGCAGGAAGGAAGGGTTGTTTCCTATGCCTCACGACAGCTTAAGCCTCATGAGTTGAATTACGCTACACATGATTTGGAGTTAGCAGCCGTAGTGCATGCATTGAAAACCTGGAGACACTTTCTCATTGGAAATCATTGTGAGGTGTACACAGATTACAAGAGTTTGAAGTATATCTTCACGCAGAAAGAGTTGAATCTCAGGAAAGAAGATGGTTGGAGCTCATCAAGGATTATGATATGAGATTACATTATCACCCCGGAAAGGCCAACGTAGTAGCTGATGCGTTGAGCCGTAAAAGCCATGTCAACACCTTAATGACGGAAGATTTACCAAGGGAGTGAGCTGAAAATCATCGTGAGCTATATTTGGAGATAGTTCCAAGAGGCTATGTAGCAGCATTGGAGATTCAGTCTACTTTGATGGATAAGATCAGAGAAGCTCAAAGGACTGACAAGGAGATTGCCTCTATAAAGGAGAAAATAAGCAAAGGAAAAGCTAAGGGGTTTCGTGAAGATGAGCACGATACCCTATGGTTTGAAGACTGTGTTTATGTACCAAATGATTCGGAGGTCAGGAAGTTAATTCTGCAAGAGGCACATGATTCACCATATTCGATTCACCCAGGAAATACCAAGATGTATTTGGATTTGAAGGATACTTTCTGGTGGACCGGAATGAAGAAGGATATTGCGGAGTATGTAGCAGTTTGTGATGTATGTCAGAGAGTAAAGGCAGAGCATCAGAAGCCAGCAGGATTGCCACAGCCATTGCCGATACCCGAATGGAAGTGGGATAAGTTACGCATGGATTTTATTACGAGTTTACCCAGAACTCGTTCAGGCTATGACTCAATATGGGTTGTAGTCGATCGTTTGACAAAGGTAGCCCATTTCATTCCAGTGAAGACTACCTATACCAATGCAAAGTTGGCAAAGATATACATGACCAGAATCGTATGTCTGCATGGAGTTCCAAAAGAGCATTGTATCAGATAGAGGAACCCAATTTACCTCAAAGTTCTGGAATCATATGCATGAAACTTTGGGTACCAGACTAGAGTTTAGTACAGCTTTCCATCTGCAGACAGATGGACAAATCGAGAGAGTCAATCAGATTTTGGAGGATATGCTGAGAGCTTGTGCGCTGGATTACAGATCTAGTTGGGACGAGAATTTGCCATATGCAGAGTTCTCTTACAACAACAGTTATCAATCCAGTTTGAAGATGGCCCCTTTCGAAGCCTTGTATGGAAGGAGGTGCAGGACCCCATTGTCTTGGGATGAAGTTGGAGACCGTCAGTTGTTTGGACCGGATCTGATTAAGGAGTCTGAACAGAAAGTGAAATTGATTCGCGACAGGCTCAAGGTAGCCCAGTCCAGGCAGAAGAGCTACGCAGATTCTAAACGCAAGGAGTTAGTTTACGAAGTCGGAGACCGAGTTTATCTTCGAGTATCACCACTTCGAGGAGTTAAGCGCTTTGGAGTTAAGGGAAAGTTAGCGCCACCTTTTGTAGGCCCATACGAAGTTTTGGAATGTATTGGAGAAGTAGCCTACAAGTTGCAATTACCTGAAGGATTATCAGGAGTTCATGACGTGTTCCACGTTTCCCACTTGAAGACGTGCCACGCAGAGATTGCTGATATACCGCTGAGAGATACAGTGCCGCTGGAAGCAATTCAGTTGGACAGTGATTTGACCTATGAGGAGAAACCAATCAAGATTCTATAGTATGCCAGTCGAGTCACCCGCAGCAAGGTTATCAAGTTTTGCAAAGTTCAGTGGAGCCACCACACGGAGGATGAAGCCACCTGGGAGCGAGAGGAAGAATTGCTGAAGGACCACTCTCACCTATTTTCTAGCCAACCCGAATCTCGAGGGCGAGAATCATCTTAAGGGGGGGTAGGTTTGTAACATCCCAAAATTCCAATTTGGAATGTTATACATTAGATCATCATTGCATATCATATTTTATTGCTTTTCTGGTTGATCCTAGAAATTCTACGCAACTGAAGGACCCTCGGAGAGAGTTGGGGATTTCGTTATTTTCATATTTGAGTTTTCTCAAATTTTGAAAATAGGATCATTTGATTTTGTTTATTTTATCTTCAATTATTTCTATTATCAAAATATGAGAGAGGGAATAAAATGAATTTTCCAAAATAAAGAAATATTGAGGATTTAATAAAAAATCAAATAAGATTTTATTTTGGTTTTATTTGCTATTTTATTTGAATTTAGGAAAAATTGCACGTTTCCAAAAATTGCATTTAGAGCCAAAAAAATGTTCATCCTGTTCTAAATATTTTATTTAGACGGAGAAAATTTGTTTTGGCATTTAGATTTTTTTAGGCGTAGCGAGATTGTTAAAAAAACCCGCACCCGACTGGGCCAAGGGCCCAGCCAGCCGCTGCCGCCTCCAGCCGGATCGGGACCGGAGTCCCGATCGCCGCCGCCGTGTCCGGGGAGGACACGCCTCCCGAGGCCGACGCCTCCCCCAAGTCGACCTCCCCCGCCCCCTTTATAACCGCCGCCACCCCCCTTGCAACCCCACACCGCCGCCCCGCCGCCCGTGCCGCTGCCGCCGCCTGCCGCCGCGGCGCCCGTGCCGCCCGGAGCCGCCGCCGCGCCGCCCGGAGCCGCCGCCCCGGCGCCTCGCGCCACCTCTGCCCCGCCACCAGAGAGCCGCCGCCGAGGTAGCCGCCGGCCGGTTTTTGAGGAAAAACCGATTTGGTTTTTTTTGAAAACCCTAGTTTCCGTTTTTTTAATAAATAGATCGGTTTTTTCCGGTATATTTATTTAGCGAGCGCCCATTCGTCCGTTTGTTTTAACGAACGTGTTTTAGTTTAGTGTCTGTTAACGAACGTTCGTTCGTTAACTGTTCGTCGTTTTCCTTTTTCTCGGATTAAATCCGCGGTTTTTCTGATGGCGATCTCTGATCCGATGTTTGTTCTAGTTTATCTTTTCGCTCGTTTATCGGAATCAGGCGATTCAAGCGCCTGGAGTTTCTTATCGAAACCCTCTTTCCATTTAACCAACTCAAACAAGTTTTTGCCACTGTAAAAATTGCCTTAGATCCAGAATAGTAGACGAAGCTTGTTTCTTTTGCCGTTTGTCTTTCGTTGCTTCGTTCGTTTTGATTCTTTTTGCCAATCGGAGTTCTTAAGTTGAACTTTCTTGTTAGATCTCTTGTTCGAGTTTTACCTGTGCATTAGTTGAGTACTTATTGTGTGCTTGTTTGTTTGCGATAGAGTACCCGGAGTGCACCGCTTGCTACTTCAAATCGCTAGGTTTCCCGGATCCTCGGCAAGGCAAGTAACACTTTGATCATACCTCCTACTACCCAGTTTTATTGCATTAGATCAATCCTCACACATTGCATGATTAGGATCAAATTAAATTGTGGGTTTGGGAAGTAGTTGAGGTAGAACCTATTACCTGTTTATTATCAAACCTTTGGGAGTTACTCTACGTTTGCTTATTATTGCTATGCTATGCTAATAGACGTAGATTGGGTGAGTGTATCCATGACAGATGCGAGCTTTGTTAATTAATGGTTTATTTAAGGTGGCAACCTAAACACACATCTGGGTGGATCGAGGCACCTGGGTATTCCAGCGATTGCCTGTTTTCTTTTGGACCGCCACCAAGGCTCAAAGGGATCATGAGATTATTCATACTAGAAACTTCCGTTTGCAGCCACAAGCTACTATGGGCTCTAGCATAGTTGACTAAGTCGTGCGAACTCTTACAGTGGTAGACTAGCAGATGTAGGGATGTAGGTGAAGGAAATATGCCCTAGAGGCAATAATAAAGTTATTATTTATTTCCTTATAATCATGATAAATGTTTATTATTCATGCTAGAATTGTATTAACCGGAAACATAATACATGTGTGAATACATAGACAAACAAAGTGTCACTAGTATGCCTCTACTTGACTAGCTCGTTAATCAAAGATGGTTATGTTTCCTAACCATGAACAATGAGTTGTTATTTGATTAACGAGGTCACATCATTAGTTGAATGATCTGATTGACAACATAATACATGTGTGAATACATAGACAAACAAAGTGTCACTAGTATGCCTCTACTTGACTAGCTCGTTAATCAAAGATGGTTATGTTTCCTAACCATGAACAATAAGTTGTTATTTGATTAACGAGGTCACATCATTAGTTGAATGATCTGATTGACATGACCCATTCCATTAGCTTAGCACCCGATCGTTTAGTATGTTGCTATTGCTTTCTTCATGACTTATACATGTTCCTATGACTATGAGATTATGCAACTCCCGTTTGCCGGAGGAACACTTTGGGTGCTACCAAACGTCACAACGTAACTGGGTGATTATAAAGGAGCATTACAGGTGTCTCCAAAGGTAGATGTTGGGTTGGCGTATTTCGAGATTAGGATTTGTCACTCCGATTGTCGGAGAGGTACCTCTGGGCCCTCTCGGTAATGCACATCAATTAAAAGCCTTGCAGGCATTGCAACTAAATGAGTTAGTTGCGGGATGATGTATTACAGAACGAGTAAAGAGACTTGCCGGTAACGAGATTGAACTAGGTATTGGTATACCGACGATCGAATCTCGGGCAAGTAACATACCGATGACAAAGGGAACAACGTATGTTGTTATGCGGTCTGACCGATAAAGATCTTCGTAGAATGTGTAGGAGCCAATATGGGCATCCAGGTCCCGCTATTGGTTATTGACCGGAGACGTGTCTCGGTCATGTCTACATTGTTCTCGAACCCGTAGGGTCCGCACGCTTAAGGTTACGATGACAGTTATATTATGAGTTTATGCATTTTGATGTACCGAAGGTTGTTCGGAGTCCCGGATGTGATCACGGACATGACGAGGAGTCTCGAAATGGTCGAGACATAAAGATTGATATATTGGAAGCCTATGTTTGGATATCGAAAGTGTTCCGGGTGAAATCGGGATTTTACCGGAGTACCGGGAAGGTTACCGGAACCACCCGGGAGCTAAATGGGCCATGATGGGCCTTAGTGGAAAAGAGAAGAGGCAGCCCTACATGGGCTGTGCGCCTCCCCCTTCCCCTAGTCCTATTAGGACTAGGAGAGGTGGCCGGCCCCCCCTCTCTCTTTTCCCCCTCCGCGAATCCTATTCCAACTAGGATTGGGGGGGGGGATCCTACTCCCAGAGGGAGTAGGACTCTCCTGGCGCGCCACACCTTGGCCGGCCAGCCTCCCCCCTCTAGTCCTTTATATACTGAGGCAGAGGCACCCTAGAACACACAAGTTGATCCACGTGATCTGTTCCTTAGCCGTGTGCGGTGCCCCCTGCCACCATAGTCCTCGATAATACTGTAGCGGAGTTTAGACGAAGCCCTGCTGCTGTAGTGCATCAAGATCGTCACCATGCCGTTGTGCTGACGGAACTCTTCCCCGACACTTTGCTGGATCGGAGTCCGGGGATCGTCATCGAGCTGAACGTGTGCTCGAACTCGGAGGTGCCGTAGTTTTGGTGCTTGATTGGTTGGATCGTGAAGACGTACGACTACTTCCTCTACGTTGTGTCAGCGCTTCCGCAGTCGGTCTGCGTTGGGTACGTAGACAACACTCTCCCCTCTCGTTGCTATGCATCACATGATCTTGCGTGTGGTAGGAAATTTTTTGAAATTACTACGAAACCCAACAGTAGGTTGGTACGGTCTACCCGTTCATAAGGTGCTAGTGCTTCTGAAAGACTATGTCTCGGTCATCCGTTTCTCAAACACCATGCAGTGCGAGAAAACCAACGGAGGAGATCGAGTCTTGTGGGGAAAAGTGCTCAAACCTCTACAGAGTGTATAAACTAATCATGGTTAGCCTTGTCCCCGGTTATGGACCTCTTGAGGATCTAGTACCAGGATTATCATGTGAATCTCATCATGTTACTCTAAAGATAATTGTTGAGTTTTTAATGATGATGCTTAATTGGGATTGAGAATGCTGTCAACCATTCTCAATGTTTAACAACTACCATGGTAGTTAAATAAAATTTATTCCTTTGCAGTAGGGAAAAATTGGCTTTACGCAAAACTGTAATCATAGAGCTTTCCACCAGCCATATATGCATATAGAATAGCCATATTCTTGTATTACTCTCTATGTGTTACTTTGCCAGCATATTCCATGTCCTGACCCGTTTCGGGCTGCAACGTTAATGTTGCAGACTTTTCAGACGACGATTAAGGTGCTTTAGGTCGTGGTTCTATACTTAGTGATGCCGCTGGAGTTGATGGACTCACTTATCTTCCAAGCCTTCCACGGTTATCGTTATTAGATGGCCTTAAGCTATATTTATTGTAATAAGTTCTCTTTTGAGACACTCGATGTAATAAGTGTGTGATTGCTACTCTATTATTAATCCTTCAAGTATTGTGTGGTGTCAGCATTACTGATCCAGAGATGACACCGGAGCACAGAGATTGGACCGTTTGAGGTCTGGCCGCTACATGTCCATATCTCCAAACAATTATCAAGTATCAAACTTCTCTTAGTATTCGATGCACTTGTATGAAAGTTTTTATTATTGCCATGTTGTTCTTAAAGGACTCTCAAAATAATATAAGTGAAGCATGAGAGATCAATTATTTCTATAAAATAAAACCATCACCATGCTCTAAAAGATATAAGTGAAGAACTAGACCAAAAACTATATAGCTCAAAAGATATAAGTGAAGCACTAGAGTATTCTAATAAATTCCCAATCATGTGAGTCTCTCTCAAAAGGCGTGTACTGTTGGAGATCGTAGCAGAAAACAAAAAGAAATTCCTACGTTTCACCAAGATCAATCTATGGAGTCAACTAGCAACGAGAGGAGAGTGCATCTACATACCCTTGTAGATCGCGCGCGAAAGCGTTCAAGAGAACGGGGATGATGGAGTCGTACTCGCCGTGATCCAAATCACCGATGACCAAGTGCCGAACAGACGGCACCTCCGCGTTCAACACACGTACGGAGCGGATGACATCTCCTCCTTCTTGATCCAGCAAGGGGGAAGGAGAGGTTGATGAAGATCCAACAGCATGACGGCGTGGTGGTGGATGCAGCAGTGATCGCAGCAGGGCTTCGCCGAGCTTCTGCGAGAGGGATAGGTGTAGCAGGGGAGAGGGAGGCGCCAAGGCTTGAGGTGTTGCTGCCCTCCCTCCCCCATCCTTTATATAGGCCCCCTAGGGGGGTGCGCCGGCCCTAGGAGATGGGATCTCCTAGGGGGGGCGGCGGCCAAGGGGGTGGAGTACCCCCCAAGGCAAGTGGAGGCGCCCCCTCCCCTAGGGTTCCCAACCCTAGGTGCATGGGGGGCCCAAGGGGGGGCACACCAGCCCACTATGGGCTGGTTCCCCTCCCCACTTCAGCCCATGGGGCCCTCCGGGATGGGTGGCCCCACCCGGTGGACCCCCAGGACCCATCCGGTGGTCCCGGTACAATACCGGTGACCCCGAAACTTTCCCGATGGCTGAAACTACACTTCCTATATATAATTCTTCACCCCGGGACAATTCCGGAACTCCTCGTGACGTCCAGGATCTCATCCGGGACTCCGAACAACTTTCGGATTACTGCATACTCATATCTATACAACCCTTGCATCACCGAACCTTAAGTGTGTAGACCCTACGGGTTCGGGAGACAAGCAGACATGACCGAGACGACTCTCTGGTCAATAACCAACAGCGGGATCTGGATACCCATGTTGGCTCCCACATGCTCCTCGATGATCTCATCGGATGAACCATGATGTCGAGGACCTAATCAATCCCGTACTCAATTCCCTTTGTCAATCGGTACGTTACTTGCCCGAGACTCGATCGTCGGTATCCCAATACCTTGTTCAGTCTCGTTACCGGCAAGTCACTTTACTCATACCGTAATGCATGATCCCGTGATCAACCACTTGATCACATTGAGATCATTATGATGATGCATTACCGAGTGGGCCCAGAGAGATACCTCTCCGTCATACGGAGTGACAAATCCCAGACTCGATTCGTGCCAACCCAACAGACACTTTCGGAGACACCTGTAATGTACCTTTATAGTCACCCAGTTACGTTGTGACATTTGGCACACCCAAGGCACACCTACGGTATCCGGGAGTTGCACAATATCATGGTCTAAGGAAATGATACTTGACATCCAGAAAAGCTACAGCAAACGAACTACACGATCTTTGTGCTATGCTTAGGTTTGGGTCTTGTCCATCACATCATTATCCTAATGATGTGATCCCGTTTTCAATGACATCCCCATGTCCATAGCCAGGAAACCATGACTATCTGTTGATCAACGAGCTAGTCAACTAGAGGCTCACTAGGGACACATTATGGTCTATGTATTCACACATGTATTACGATTTCCGGATAATACAATTATAGCATGAATAATAGACAATTATCATGAACAAGGAAATATAATAATCATTTTATTATTGCCTCTAGGGCATATTTCCAACAGTCTCCCACTTGCACTAGAGTCAATCATCTAGTTACATTGTGATGAATCGAACACCCATGGAATTCTGGTGTTGATCATGTTTTGCTCTAGGCAGAGGTTTAGTCAACGGATCTGCTACATTCAGGTCCGTATGTACTTTACAAATCTCTATGTCTCCATTTTGAACACTTTCACGAATGGAGTTGAAGCGACGCTTGATATGCCTGGTCTTCCTGTGAAACCTGGGCTCCTTGGCAAGGGCAATAGCTCCAGTGTTGTCACAGAAGAGAGTCATCGGGCCCGACGCATTGGGTATGACTCCTAGGTCGGTAATGAACTCCTTCACCCAGACTGCTTCGTGTGCTGCCTCCGAGGCTGCCATGTACTCCGCTTCACATGTAGATCCCGCCACAACGCTTTGCTTGCAACTGCACCAGCTTACTGCCCCACCATTCAAAATATACACGTATCCGGTTTGTGACTTAGAGTCATCCAGATCTGTGTCGAAGCTAGCATCGACGTAACCCTTTACGACGAGCTCTTCGTCAACTCCATAAACGAGAAACAATTCCTTAGTCCTTTTCAGGTACTTCAGGATATTTTTGACCGCTGTCCAGTGTTCCATGCCGGGATTACTTTGGTACCTTCCTACCAAACTCATGGCAAGGTTTACATCAGGTCTGGTACACAACATAGCATACATGATAGACCCTATGGCCGAGGCATAGGGGACGACAGTCATCTTTTCTCTATCTTCTGCCATGGTCGGGCATTGAGCCAAGCTCAATCTCATACCTTGCAATATAGGCAAGAACCCCTTCTTTGACTGAGCCATTTTGAACTTCTTCAATATCTTGTCAAGGTACGTACTCTGTGAAAGACCAATGAAGCGTCTCGATCTATCTCTATAGATCTTGATGCCTAATATATAAGCAGCTTCTCCAAGGTCCTTCATTGAAAAACACTTGTTCAAATAGGCCTTTATGCTTTCCAAGAATTCTATATCATTTCCCATCAACAGTATGTCATCCACATACAATATGAGAAATGCTACAGAGCTCCCACTCACTTTCTTGTAAATGCAGGCTTCTCCATAAGTCTGCATAAACCCAAACGCTTTGATCATCTCATCAAAGCGAATGTTCCAACTCCGAGATGCTTGCACCAGCCCATAAATCGAGCATTGGAGCTTGCACACCTTGTCAGCATTCTTAGGATCGACAAAACCTTCCGGCTGCATCATATACAATTCTTCCTTAAGGAAACCATTAAGGAATGCCGTTTTGACGTCCATTTGCCATATCTCATAATGATAGAATGCGGCAATTTCTAACATGATTCGGACGGACTTCAGCTTCGCTACGGGTGAGAAAGTCTCATCATAGTCAACCCCTTGAACTTGTCGATAACCCTTAGCGACAAGCCGAGCTTTATAGATGGTCACATTACCATCCGCGTCTGTCTTCTTCTTAAAGATCCATTTATTTTCTATGGCTCGCCGATCAACGGGCAAGTCAGTCAAAGTCCATACTTCGTTTTCATACATGGATCCTATCTCAGATTTCATGGCTTCTAGCCATTTGTCGGAATCCGGGCCCGCCATCGCTTCTTCATAGTTCGAAGGTTCACCGTTGTCTAACAACATGATTTCCAAGACAGGGTTGCCGTACCACTATGGTGCAGAACGTGTCCTTGTGGACCTACGAAGTTCAGTAGAAACTTGATCTGAAGTTTCATGATCATCATCAACAACTTCCTCTCTAGTCGGTGCAGGCACCTCAGGAACATTTTCTTGACCTGCGCCACTTACCGGTTCAAGAGTTAATACTTCATCAAGTTCTACCTTCCTCCCACTTATTTCTTTCGAGAGAAACTCTTTCTCTAGAAAGGACCCATTCTTGGCAACAAAGATCTTGCCTTCGGATCTGAGGTAGAAGGTATACCCAACAGTTTCTTTAGGGTATCCTATGAAGAGGCATTTTTCCGACTTGGGTTCGAGCTGTTCAGGTTGAAGTTTCTTGACATAAGCATCACATCCCCAAACTTTTAGAAACGACAGCTTAGGTTTCTTCCCAAACCATAATTCATACGGTGTCATCTCAACGGATTTTGACGGAGCCCTATTTAAAGTGAATGCGGCAGTCTCTAAAGCATAGCCCCAAAATGATAGCGGTAAATCAGTAAGAGACATCATAGATCGCACCATATCTAATAGAGTGCGATTACGACGTTCGGACACACCGTTACGCTGAGGTGTTCCAGGCGGTGTGAGTTGTGAAACTATTCCACATTTTCTTAAGTGTGTGCCAAATTCGTGACTCAAGTATTCTCCCCCACGATCTGATCGCAAGAACTTGATTTTCCTGTCACGTTGATTCTCAACCTCACTCTGAAATTCCTTGAACTTTTCAAAGGTCTCAGACTTGTGTTTCATTAAGTAGACATACCCATATCTACTCAAGTCATCAGTGAGGGTGGGAACATAACGATAGCCACTGCGAGCCTCAACACTCATTGGACCGCACACATCAGTATGTATGATTTCCAATAAGTTGGTTGCTCGCTCCATTGTTCCTGAGAATGGAGTCTTGGTCATTTTACCCATGAGGCATGGTTCACACGTGTCAAATGATTCGTAATCAAGAGACTCTAAAAGTCCATCTGCATGGAGCTTCTTCATGCGTTTGACACCTATGTGACCAAGGCGGCAGTGCCACAAGTATGTGGGACTATCATTATCAACCTTAAATCTTTTGGTATTCACACTATGAATAAGTGTAGCATTACGCTCGAGATTCATTAATAATAAACCATTCACCATCAGAGCATGACCATAAAACATATCTCTCATATAAATAGAACAACCATTATTCTCGGATTTAAATGAGTAGCCATCTCGTATTAAACGAGATCCTGATACAACGTTCATGCTCAAAGCTGGCACTAAATAAGAATTATTGAGGTTTAAAACTAATCCCGTAGGTAAATGTAGAGGTAGCGTGCCGACGGCGACCACATCGACCTTGGAACCATTCCCGACGCACATCGTCACCTCGTCCTTCGCCAGTCTCCGCTTATTCCGCAGCTCCTGCTTTGAGTTACAAATGTGAGCAACCGCACCGGTATCAAATACCCAGGAGCTACTACGAGTACTGGTAAGGTACACATCAATTACATGTATATCACATATACCTTTTGTGATGCCGGCCTTCTTGTCCGCTAAGTATTTGGGGCAGTTCCGCTTCCAGTGACCACTTCCCTTGCAATAAAAGCACTCAGTCTCGGGCTTGGGTCCATTCTTTGGCTTCTTCCCGGCAGCTTGCTTACCGGGCGCGGCAACTCCCTTGCCGTCCTTCTTGAAGTTCTTCTTACCCTTGCCTTTCTTGAACTTAGTGGTTTTATTCACCATCAACACTTGATGTTCCTTTTTGACTTCTACCTCTGCTGATTTCAGCATTGCCAATACTTCAGGAATGGTCTTTTCCATCCCCTGCATATTGAAGTTCATCACAAAGCTCTTGTAGCTTGGTGGAAGCGACTGAAGGATTCTGTCAATGACCGCATCATCCGGGAGATTAACTCCCAGCTGAGTCAAGCGGTTATGCAACCCAGACATTTTGAGTATGTACTCACTGACAGAACTATTTTTCTCCATCTTACAGCTGAAGAACTTGTCGGAGACTTCATATCTCTCGACCCGGGCATGAGCTTGGAAAACCATTTTCAGCTCTTCGAACATCTCATATGCTCCGTGTCGCTCAAAACTCTTTTGGAGCCCCGGTTCTAAGATGTAAAGCATGCCGCACTGAACGAGGGAGTAATCATCAGCATGTGTCTGCCAAGCGTTCATAACGTCTTGGTTCTGTGGGACGGGTGCGTCACCTAGCGGTGCTTCTAGGACATAATATTTCTTGGCAGCTATGAGGATGATCCTCAGGTTCTGGACCCAGTCCGTATAGTTGCCGCCATCGTCTTTCAGCTTGGTTTTCTCTAGGAACGCGTTGAAGTTGAGGACAACGTTGGTCATTTGATCTACAAGACATATTGTAAAGATTTTAGACTAAGTTCATGATAATTAAGTTCATCTAATCAAATTATTCTATGAACTCCCACTTAGATAAACATCCCTCCAGTCATCTAAGTATAACATGATCCGAGTTGACTAGGCCGTGTCCGATCATCACGTGAGACGGACTAGTCAACATCGGTGAACATCTTCATGTTGATCGTATCTTCTATACGACTCATGCTCGACCTTTCGGTCTTCTGTGTTCCGAGGCCATGTCTGTACATGCTAGGCTCGTCAAGTCAACCTAAGTGTATTGCGTGTGTAAATCTGTCTTACACCCGTTGTATGTGAACGTTGGAATCTATCACACCCGATCATCACGTGGTGCTTCGAAACAACGAACTGTCACAACGGCGCATAGTTAGGGGGGACACTTTCTTGAAATTATTATGAGGGATCATCTTATTTACTATCGTCATTCTAAGTAAACAAGATGCAAAAACATGATAAACATCACATGCAATCAAATAATAGTGACATGATATGGCCAATATCATATAGCTCCTTTGATCTCCATCTTGGGGCTCCATGATCATCTTGTCACCGGCATGACACCATAATCTCCATCATCGTGTCTTCTTGAAGTTGTCTCGTCATCTATTACTTCTACTACTATGGCTAATGCTTTAGCAATAAAGTAAAGTAATTACATGACGTTTATGTTGACACACAGGTCATAAATAAATAAAGACAACTCCTATGGCTCCTGCCGGTTGTCATACTCATCGACATGCAAGTCGTGATTCCTATTACAAGAACATGATCAATCTCATACATCACATATATCATTCATCATTCATCACAACCTTTGGCCATATCACATCACAAAACACTTGCTGCAAAAACAAGTTAGACGTCCTCTAATTGTTGTTGCAAGTTTTTACGTGGCTGCTATAGGTTTCTAGCAAAAATGTTTCTTACCTACGCCAAAACCACAACGTGAATTGCCAATTTCTATTTACCCTTCATAAGGACCCTGTTCATCGAATCCGATCCGACTAAAGTGGGAGAGACAGACACCCGCCAGCCACCTTATGCAACTAGTGCATGTCAGTCGGTGGAACCGGTCTCAGGTAAGCGTACGTGTAAGGTTGGTCCGGGCCGCTTCATCCCACGATGCCGCCGAATCAAGATAAGACTAGTAACGGCAAGCAAATTTACAATATCAACGCCCACAACTACTTTGTGTTCTACTCATGCATAGTAACTACGCATAGACCTAGCTCATGATGCCACTGTTGGAGATCGTAGCAGAAAACAAAAAAAAATTCCTACGTTTCACCAAGATCAATCTATGGAGTCAACTAGCAATGAGAGGAGAGTGCATCTACATACCCTTGTAGATCGCGCGCGGAAGCGTTCAAGAGAACGGGGATGATGGAGTCGTACTCGCCGTGATCCAAATCACCGATGACCAAGTGCCGAACAGACGGCACCTCCGCGTTCAACACACGTACGGAGCGGATGACGTCTCCTCCTTCTTGATCCAGCAAGGGGGAAGGAGAGGTTGATGAAGATCCAGCAGCACGACGGCGTGGTGGTGGATGCAGCAGTGATCGCAGCAGGGCTTCACCGAGCTTCTGCGAGAGGGAGAGGTGTAGCAGGGGAGAGGGAGGCGCCAAGGCTTGAGGTGTTGCTGCCCTCCCTCCCCCCTCCTTTATATAGGCCCCCTAGGGGGTGCGCCGGCCCTAGGAGATGGGATCTCCTAGGGGGGGCGGCGGCCAAGGGGGTGGAGTACCCCCAAGGCAAGTGGAGGCGCCCCCTCCCCTAGGGTTCCCAACCCTAGGCGCATGGGGGGCCCAAGTGTTGGGATTCGTAGTAATTTCAAAAAAATTCCTACACACACGCAAGATCATGTGATGCATAGCAACAAGAGGGGAGAGTGTTGTCTACGTACCCAACGCAGACCGACTGCGGAAGCGCTGACACAACGTAGAGGAAGTAGTCGTACGTCTTCATGATCCGACCGATCAAGCAACGAAACTACGGCACCTCCGAGTTCGAGCACACGTTCAGCTCGATGACGATCCCCGGACTCCGATCCAGCAAAGTGTCAGGGAAGAGTTCCGTCAGCACGACGGCATGGTGACGATCTTGATGCACTACAGCAGCAGGGCTTCGCCTAAACTCCGCTACAGTATTATCGAGGACTATGGTGGCAGGGGGCACCGCACACGGCTAAGGAATAGATCACGTGGATCAACTTGTGTGTTCTAGGGTGCCTCTGCCTCAGTATATAAAGGACTAGAGGGGGGAGGCTGGCCGGCCAAGGTGTGGCGCGCCAGGAGAGTCCTACTCCCTCTGGGAGTAGGATCCCCCCCCCCAATCCTAGTTGGAATAGGATTCGCGGAGGGGAAAAGAAGAGAGAGGGGCCGGCCACCTCTCCTAGTCCTAATAGGACTAGGGGAAGGGGGAGGCGCACGGCCCATGTAGGGCTGCCTCTTCTCTTTTCCACTAAGGCCCATCATGGCCCATTTAGCTCCCGGGGGGTTCCGGTAACCTTCCCGGTACTCCGGTAAAATCCCGATTTCACCCGGAACACTTCCGATATCCAAACATAGGCTTCCAATATATCAATCTTTATGTCTCGACCATTTCGAGACTCCTCGTCATGTCCGTGATCACATCCGGGACTCCGAAACAACCTTCGGTACATCAAAATGCATAAACTCATAATATAACTGTCATCATAACCTTAAGCGTGCGGACCCTACGGGTTCGAGAACAATGTAGACATGACCGAGACACGTCTCCGGTCAATAACCAATAGCGGGACCTGGATGCCCATATTGGCTCCTACATATTCTACGAAGATCTTTATCGGTCAGACCGCATAACAACATACGTTGTTCCCTTTGTCATCGGTATGTTACTTGCCCGAGATTCGATCGTCGGTATCCAATACCTAGTTCAATCTCGTTACCGGCAAGTCTCTTTACTCGTTCTGTAATACATCATCCCGCAACTAACTCATTTAGTTGCAATGCTTGCAAGGCTTTAATTGATGTGCATTACCGAGAGGGCCCAGAGATACCTCTCCGACAATCGGAGTGACAAATCCTAATCTCGAAATACGCCAACCCAACATCTACCTTTGGAGACACCTGTAATGCTCCTTTATAATCACCCAGTTACGTTGTGACGTTTGGTAGCACCCAAAGTGTTCCTCCGGCAAACGGGAGTTGCATAATCTCATAGTCATAGGAACATGTATAAGTCATGAAGAAAGCAATAGCAACATACTAAACGATCGGGTGCTAAGCTAATGGAATGGGTCATGTCAATCAGATCATTCAACTAATGATGTGACCTCGTTAATCAAATAACAACTCATTGTTCATGGTTAGGAAACATAACCATCTTTGATTAACGAGCTAGTCAAGTAGAGGCATACTAGTGACACTTTGTTTGTCTATGTATTCACACATGTATTATGTTTCCGGTTAATACAATTCTAGCATGAATAATAAACATTTATCATGATTTAAGGAAATAAATAATAACTTTATTATTGCCTCTAGGGCATATTTCCTTCAGTCTCCCACTTGCACTAGAGTCAATAATCTAGATTACACAGTAATGATTCTAACACCCATGGAGCCTTGGTGCTGATCATGTTTTTGCTCGTGGAAGAGGCTTAGTCAACGGGTCTGCAACATTCAGATCCGTATGTATCTTGCAAATCTCTATGTCTCCCACCTGGACTAGATCCCGGATGGAGTTGAAGCATCTCTTGATGTGCTTGGTCCTTTTGTGAAATCTGGATTCCTTTGCCAAGGCAATTGCACCAGTATTGTCACAAAAGATTTTCATTGGTCCCGATGCACTAGGTATGACACCTAGATCGGATATGAACTCCTTAATCCAGAGTCCTTCATTTGCTGCTTCCAAAGCAGCTATGTACTCCGCTTCACATGTAGATCCCGCTACGACGCTTTGTTTAGAACTGTACCAACTGACAGCTCCACCGTTTAATGTAAACACGTATCCGGTTTGCGATTTAGAATCGTCCGGATCAGTGTCAAAGCTTGCATCAACGTAACCTTTTACAGTGAGCTCTTTGTCACCTCCATATACGAGAAACATATCCTTAGTCCTTTTCAGGTATTTCAGGATGTTCTTGACCGCTGTCCAGTGATCCACTCCTGGATTACTTTGGTACCTCCCTGCTAAACTTATAGCAAGGCACACATCAGGTCTGGTACACAGCATTGCATACATGATAGAGCCTATGGCTGAAGCATAGGGAACATCTTTCATTTTCTCTCTATCTTCTGCAGTGGTCGGGCATTGAGTCTGACTCAACTTCACACCTTGTAACACAGGCAAGAACCCTTTCTTTGCTTGATCCATTTTGAACTTTTTCAAAATCTTGTCAAGGTATGTGCTTTGTGAAAGTCCAATTAAGCGTCTTGATCTATCTCTATAGATCTTAATGCCTAATATGTAAGCAGCTTCACCGAGGTCTTTCATTGAAAAACTCTTATTCAAGTATCCCTTTATGCTATCCAGAAATTCTATATCATTTCCAATCAGCAATATGTCATCCACATATAATATCAGAAATGCTACAGAGCTCCCACTCACTTTCTTGTAAATACAGGCTTCTCCGAAAGTCTGTATAAAACCAAATGCTTTGATCACACTGTCAAAGCGTTTATTCCAACTCCGAGAGGCTTGCACCAGTCCATAAATGGATCGCTGGAGCTTGCACACTTTGTTAGCTCCCTTTGGATCGACAAAACCTTCCGGTTGCATCATATACAACTCTTCTTCCAGAAATCCATTCAGGAATGCAGTTTTGACATCCATCTGCCAAATTTCATAATCATAAAATGCGGCAATTGCTAACATGATTTGGGCAGACTTAAGCATCGCTACGGGTGAGAAGGTCTCATCGTAGTCAACCCCTTGAACTTGTCGAAAACCTTTTGCGACAAGTCGAGCTTTGTAGACAGTAACATTACCATCAGCGTCAGTCTTCTTCTTGAAGATCCATTTATTCTCAATCGCTTGCCGATCATCGGGCAAGTCAACCAAAGTCCATACTTTGTTCTCATACATGGATCCCATCTCAGATTTCATGGCTTCAAGCCACTTTGCGGAATCTGGGCTCACCATCGCTTCTTCATAGTTCGTAGGTTCATCATGATCTAGTAGCATGACTTCCAGAACAGGATTACCGTACCACTCTGGTGCGGATCTCGCTCTGGTCGATCTACGAGGTTCAGTAGTATCTTGACCTGAAGTTTCATGATCAACATCATTAGCTTCCTCACTAATTGGTATAGATGTCGCAGAAACAGTTTTCTGTGATGTACTATTTTCCAATAAGGGAGCAGGTACAGTTACCTCATCAAGTTCTACTTTCCTCCCACTCACTTCTTTCGAGAGAAACTCCTTCTCTAGAAAGGATCCATTCTTAGCAACGAATGTCTTGCCTTCGGATCTGTGATAGAAGGTGTACCCAACAGTCTCCTTTGGGTATCCTATGAAGACACATTTCTCCGATTTGGGTTCGAGCTTATCAGGTTGAAGCTTTTTCACATAAGCATCGCAGCCCCAAACTTTAAGAAACGACAACTTTGGTTTCTTGCCAAACCATAGTTCATAAGGTGTCGTCTCAACGGATTTTGATGGTGCCCTATTTAACGTGAATGCGGCCGTCTCTAAAGCATAACCCCAAAACGACAGTGGTAAATCTGTAAGAGACATCATAGATCGCACCATATCTAGTAAAGTACAATTACGACGTTCGGACACACCATTACGCTGTGGTGTTCCGGGTGGCGTGAGTTGCGAAACTATTCCACAGTTTTTCAAATGTACACCAAATTCGTAACTCAAATATTCTCCTCCACGATCAGATCGTAGAAATTTTATTTTCTTGTTACGATGATTTTCAACTTCACTCTGAAATTCTTTGAACTTTTCAAATGTTTCAGACTTATGTTTCATTAAGTAGATATACCCATATCTGCTTAAATCATCTGTGAAGGTGAGAAAATAACGATATCCGCCACGAGCCTCAATATTCATCGGACCACATACATCGGTATGTATGATTTCCAACAAATCTTTTGCTCTCTCCATAGTACCGGAGAACGGTGTTTTAGTCATCTTGCCCATGAGGCATGGTTCGCAAGTACCAAGTGATTCATAATCAAGTGGTTCCAAAAGTCCATCAGTATGGAGTTTCTTCATGCGCTTTATACCGATATGACCTAAACGACAGTGCCACAAATAAGTTGCACTTTCATTATCAACTCTGCATCTTTTGGCTTCAACATTATGAATATGTGTATTACTACTATCGAGATTCAATAAGAATAGACCACTCTTCAAGGGTGCATGACCATAAAAGATACTACTCATATAAATAGAACAACCATTATTCTCTGATTTAAAATGAATAACCGTCTCGCATTAAACAAGATCCAGATATAATGTTCATGCTCAACGCTGGCACCAAATAACAATTATTTAGGTCTAATATTAATCCCGAAGGTAGATGTAGAGGTAGCGTGCCGACCGCGATCACATCGACTTTGGAACCGTTTCCCACGCGCATCGTCACCTCGTCCTTTGCCAGTGCCCGCTTATTCCGTAGTCCCTGTTTCGAGTTGCAAATATTAGCAACAGAACCAGTATCAAATACCCAGGTGCTACTACGAGCTCTAGTAAGGTACACATCAATAACATGTATATCACATATACCTTTGTTCACCTTGCCATCCTTCTTATCCGCCAAATACTTGGGACAGTTCCGCTTCCAGTGACCAGTCTGCTTGCAGTAGAAGCACTCAGTTTCAGGCTTAGGTCCAGACTTGGGTTTCTTCTCCTGAGCAGCAACTTGTTTGCCGTTCTTCTTGAAGTTCCCCTTCTTCTTCCCTTTGCCCTTTTTCTTGAAACTAGTGGTTTTGTTAACCATCAACACTTGATGCTCCTTCTTGATTTCTACCTCCGCAGCTTTCAGCATCGCGAAGAGCTCGGGAATAGTCTTGTTCATCCCTTGCATATTATAGTTCATCACGAAGCTCTTGTAGCTTGGTGGCAGTGATTGGAGAATTCTGTCAATGACGCAATCATCTGGAAGATTAACTCCCATCTGAATCAAGTGATTATTATACCCAAACATTTTGAGTATATGCTCACTGACAGAACTGTTCTCCTCCATCTTGCAGCTATAGAACTTATTGGAGACTTCATATCTCTCAATCCGGGCATTTTCTTGAAATATTAACTTCAACTCCTGGAACATCTCATATGCTCCATGACGTTCAAAACGTCGTTGAAGTCCCGATTCTAAGCCGTAAAGCATGGCACACTGAACTATCGAGTAGTCATCAGCTTTGCTCTGCCAGACGTTCATAACATCTGGTGTTGCTCCAGCAGCAGGCCTGGCACCCAGCGGTGCTTCTAGGACGTAATTCTTCTGTGCAGCAATGAGGATAATCCTCAAGTTACGGACCCAGTCCGCGTAATTGCTACCATAATCTTTCAACTTTGCTTTCTCAAGGAACGCATTAAAATTCAACGGAACAACAGCACGAGCCATCTATCTACAATCAACATAAACAAGCAAGATACTATCAGGTACTAAGTTCATGATAAGTTTAAGTTCAATTAATCAAATTACTTAAGAACTCCCACTTAGATAAACATCCCTCTAATCTTCTAAGTGATTACGTGATCCAAATCAACTAAACCATAACCGATCATCACGTGAGATGGAGTAGTTTTCAATGGTGAACATCGTTATGTTGATCATATCTACTATATGATTCACGCTTGACCTTTCGGTCTCCGTGTTCCGAGGCCATATCTGCATATGCTAGGCTCGTCAAGTTTAACCTGAGTATTCTGCGTGTGGAAAACTGGCTTGCACCCGTTGTAGATGGACGTAGAGCTTATCACACCCGATCATCACGTGGTGTCTGGGCACGACGAACTTTGGCAACGGTGCATACTCAGGGAGAACACATCTTGATAATTTAGTGAGAGATCATCTTATAATGCTACCGTCAATCAAAGCAAGATAAGATGCATAAAAAGATAAACATCACATGCAATCAATATAAGTGATATGATATGGCCATCATCATCTTGTGCTTGTGATCTCCATCTCCGAAGCACCGTCATGATCACCATCGTCACCGGCGCGACACCTTGATCTCCATCGTAGCATCGTTCTCGTCTCGCCAATCTTATGTTTCCACGACTATCACTACCGTTTAGTAATAAAGTAAAGCATTACATCGCGATTGCATTGCATACAATAAAGCGACAACCATATGGCTCCTGCCAGTTGCCGATAACTCGGTTACAAAACATGATCATCTCATACAATAAAATTCAGCATCATGCCTTGACCATATCACATCACAACATGCCCTGCAAAAACAAGTTAGACGTCCTCTACTTTGTTGTTGCAAGTTTTACGTGGCTGCTATGGGCTTAAGTAAGAACCAATCTCACCTACGCATCAAAACCACAACGATAGTTTGTTAAGTAGACTCCGTTTTAACCTTCGCAAGGACCGGGCGTAGCCATACTCGGTTCAACTAAAGTTGGAGAGACAGTCGCCCGCAAGCCACCTGTGTGCAAAGCACGTCGGGGGAACCGGTCTCGCGTAAGCGTACGCGTAAGGTTGGTCCGGGTCGTCTCGTCCAACAATGCCGCCGAACCAAAGTATGACATGCTGGTAGGCAGTATGACTTATATCGCCCACAACTCACTTGTGTTCTACTCGTGCATATAACATCAACATAAATAACCTAGGCTCGGATGCCACTGTTGGGTTTCATAGTAATTTCAAAAAAATTCCTACGCACACGCAAGATCATGTGATGCATAGCAATGAGAGGGGAGAGTGTTGTCTACGTACCCAACGCAGACCGACTGCGGAAGCGCTGACACGACGTAGAGGTAGTAGTCGTATGTCTTCACGATCCAACCGATCAAGCACCGAAACTACGGCACCTCCGAGTTCGAGCACACGTTCAGCTCGATGACGATCCCCGGACTCCGATCCAGCAAAGTGTCGGGGAAGAGTTCCGTCAGCACGACGGCGTGGTGACGATCTTGATGTACTGCAGCAGCAGGGCTTCGCCTAAACTCCGCTATTGTATTATCGAGGAATATGGTTGCTAGGGGCACCGCACACGGCTAAGGAATAGATCACGTGGATCAACTTGTGTGTTTCTGGGGTGCCTCTGCCTCAGTATATAAAGGAGCCAAGGGGGAGGGGGGTGCCGGCCAGGAGGAGGGCGCAGGAGGAGTCCTACTCCTTCCGGGAGTAGGACTCCCCCCCCCCCAATCCTAGTTTGACTAGGATTCCCCGAGGGGGAAAGAGGGAGAGGGGGGCCGGCCACCTTCTCCTAGTCCTAATAGGACTAGGGGAGGGGGGAGGTGCGCAGCCACCTTGGGCTGCCCCTTTCTCCTTTCCACTAAAGCCCATTAAGGCCCATATGGCTCCCGAGGGGTTCCGGTAACCTCCCGGTACTCCGGTAAAATCCCGATTTCACCCGGAACACTTCCGATATCCAAACATAGGCTTCCAATATATCTATCTTTACGTCTCGACCATTTCGAGACTCCTCGTCATGTCCGTGATCACATCCGGGACTCCGAACAACCTTCGGTACATCAAAATGCATAAACTCATAATATAATTGTCATCGTAACCTTAATCGTGCGGACCCTACGGGTTCGAGAACAATGTAGACATGACCGAGACACGTCTCCGGTCAATAACCAATAGCGGGACCTGGATGCCCATATTGGCTCCTACATATTCTATGAAGATCTTTATCGGTCAGACCGCATAACAACATACGTTGTTCCCTTTGTCATCGGTGTGTTACTTGCCCGAGATTCGATCGTCGGTATCCAATACCTAGTTCAATCTCGTTACCGGCAAGTCTCTTTACTCGTTCCGTAATACATCATCTCACAACTAACATGTTAGTTGTAATGCTTGCAAGGCTTATGTGATGTGCGTTACCGAGAGGGCCCAGAGATACCCCTCCGACAATCGGAGTGACAAAACCTAATCTCGAAATACGCCAACCCAACATGTACCATTGGAGACACCTGTAGTACTCCTTTATAATCACCCAGTTACGTTGTGACGTTTGGGAGTACCCAAAGTGTTCCTCCGGTAAACGGGAGTTGCATAATCTCATAGGTATAGGAACATGTATAAGTCATGAAGAAAGCAATAGCAACATACTAAACGATCGGGTGCTAAGCTAATGGAATGGGTCATGTCAATCAGATCATTCAACTAATGATGTGACCTCGTTAATCAAATAACAACTCATTGTTCATGGTTAGGAAACATAACCATCTTTGATTAACGAGCTAGTCAAGTAGAGGCATACTAGTGACACTTTGTTTGTCTATGTATTCACACATGTATTATGTTTCCGGTTAATACAATTCTAGCATGAATAATAAACATTTATCATGATTATAAGGAAATAAATAATAACTTTATTATTGCCTCTAGGGCATATTTCCTTCACCAAGGGGGGGCGCACCAGCCAACTATGGGCTGGTTCCCCTCCCCACTTCAGGCCATGGGGCCCTCCGGGATGGGTGGCCCCACCCGGTGGACCCCCGGGACCCATCCGGTGGTCCCGGTACAATACCGGTGACCCCAAAACTTTATCGATGGCCGAAACTATACTTCCTATATATAATTCTTCACCTCCGGACAACTCTGGAACTCCTCGTGACGCCCAGGATCTCATCCGGGACTCCGAACAACTTTCGGATTACTGCATACTCATAGCTATACAACCCTAGCGTCACCGAACCTTAAGTGTGTAGACCCTACGGGTTCGGGAGACAAGCAGACATGACCGAGATGACTCTCTGGTCAATAACCAACAGCGGGATCTGGATACCCATGTTGGCTCCCACATGCTCCTCGATGATCTCATTGGATGAACCACGATGTCGAGGACCTAATCAATCCCGTACTCAATTCCCTTTGTCAATCGGTACGTTACTTGCCCGAGACTCGATCGTCGGTATCCCAATACCTTGTTCAGTCTCGTTACCGGCAAGTCACTTTACTCGTACCGTAATGCATGATCCCGTGATCAACCACTTGATCACATTGAGCTCATTATGATGATGCATTACCGAGTGGGCCCAGAGAGATACCTCTCCGTCATACGGAGTGACAAATCTCAGTCTCGATTCGTGCCAACCCAACAAACACTTTCGGAGACACCTGTAATGTACCTTTATAGTCACCCAGTTACGTTGTGACGTTTGGCACACCCAAGGCACTCCTACGGTATCCGGGAGTTGCACAATCTCATGGTCTAAGGAAATGATACTTGACATCCAGAAAAGCTACAGCAAACGAACTACACGATCTTTGTGCTATGCTTAGGTTTGGGTCTTGTCCATCACATCATTCTCCTAATGATGTGATCCCGTTATCAATGACATCCCCATGTCCATAGCCAGGAAACCATGACTATCTGTTGATCAATGAGCTAGTCAACTAGAGGCTCACTAGGGACACATTGTGGTCTATGTATTCACACATGTATTACGATTTCCGGATAATACAATTATAGCATGAATAATAGACAATTATCATGAACAAGGAAATATAATAATCATTTTATTATTGCCTCTAGGGCATATTTCCAACATGTACATCAAGGATGATTGTGGTAAACTAAAAACCAAAGACTCAAATCATACAAGACGCTCCAAGCAAAACACATATCATGTGGTGAATAAAAATATAGCTCCAAGTAAAGTTACCGATAGACGAAGACAAAAGAGGGGATGCCTTCCGGGGCATCCCCAAGCTTAGGCATTTTGGTGTCCTTGAATTTTACCTTGGGGTGCCATGGGTATGCCCAAGCTTAGGCTCTTGCCACTCCTTGTTCCATAATCCATTAAATCTTTACCCAAAACATGAAAATTGGTATGTCTTGACTTATGCTTGACTTGGCGTGAATCTCCCGGGCAACGGCGCCAAAAATCCGTCTTGCTACCTCTTGAGCACTGCGTTGGTTTTCCCTTGAAGAGGAAAGGGTGATGGAGTAAAGTAGCATAAGTATTTCCCTCAGTTTTTGAGAACCAAGGTATCAATCCAGTAGGAGATCATGCTCAAGTCCCACGCACCGACACAAACAAATAAGAACCTCGCAACCAACGCGATAAAGGGGTTGTCAATCCCTTCACGGTCACTTACGAGAGTGAGATCTGATAGATAAGATAAGATAATATTTTTGGTATTTCTATGATAAAGATAAATAAAGATGCAAAGTAAAATAAATGGCAATGGAAATAACTAAGTACTGGAAGATTAATATGATAGAAGATAGACCGGGGGCATAGGTTTCACTAGTGGCTTCTCTCAAGAGCATAAGTATTACGGTGGGTAAACGAATTACTGTCGAGCAATTGATAGAATTGAGCATAGTTATGAGAATATCTAGGTATGATCATGTATATAGGCATCATGTCCGAGACAAGTAGACCGAAACGATTCTGCATCTACTACTATTACTCCACACATCGACCACTATCCAGCATGCATCTAGAGTATTAAGTTCATAAGAACAGAGTAATGCTTTAAGAAAGATGACATGATGTAGAGAATAAACTCATGCAATATGATACAAACCCCATCTTTTTATCCTTGATGACAATAATACAATACGTGTCGGTTCCCTTTCTGTCACTAGGATCGAGCACTGCAAGATTGAACCCAAAGCTAAACACTTCTCCCATTGCAATATAGATCAATCTAGTAGGCCAAACCAAACTGATAATTTGAATAGACTTGCAAAGATAAACCAATTATACATAAAATAATTCAGAGGAGAATCAAATATTGTTCATAGATAATCTGGATCATAAACCCACAATTCATCGGATCTCGACAAACACACCGCAAAATAAGATTACATCGAGTAGATCTCCAAGAAGATCGAGAAGAACTTTGTATTGAGATCCAAAGAGAGAGAAGAAGCCATCTAGCTAATAACTATGGACCCGTAGGTCTGAAGTAAACTACTCACACATCACCGGAGAGGCCATGGAGTTGATGTAGAGGCCCTCCGGGATCGATGCCCCCTCCGGTGGAGCTCCGGAAAAGGCCCCAAGATGGGATCTCTCGGGTACAGAAGGTTGCGGCGGTGGAATTAGGTTTTCGTGGTGCCCCTGGATGTTTGGGGGTACGTGGATATATATAGAAGGAAGAAGTACGTCGGTGGAGCAACGGAGGGCCCACGAGGGTGGAGGGCGCGCCCAGGGGGTAGGCGCGCCCCCTGCCTCGTGCCTTCTTCCGTCGTTTCTTGACGCATACTCCAAGTCTCGTGGATCATGTTTGTTGAGAAAATCATGTTCCCGAAGGTTTCATTCCGTTTGGACTCCATTTGATATTCCTTTTCTTCGAAACCCTAAAATAGGCAAAAAAAACAGCAATTTGAGCTGGGCCTCCGATTAGTAGGTTAGTCCCAAAAATGATATAAAAGTGTAAAATAAAGTCCATTAACATCCAAAATAGATAATATAATAGCATGGAGCAATCAAAAATTGTAGATACGTTGGAGACGTATCAGCAGTCCAAAAGAAAGCTCTTCAAATGGCGTTGATCTCTTTAAGCACTTTTTTCTGAACTTGAAAAATAGATATGAAATAGGTACGGAGAGAGTCTAAGATCAAGGACAAAAGAATTAGCCTAGTGCTGCCGAGTAGTAGGTTTGCCCGCCAACCAGTTAGGTATTTGTAAAAGTTTGTCATGATTGATTGGAAAGCAAGGGCAGGGAGTTTGTGTGGTGATAGGGGTAGACCAAGGTACGTATGTGGGAGCAAAAAGTTTCGCAACCTAGGGCAGTGGCAATGGTAGTCACAGTGTCGCCTGTGTGAAGAGGGACAAATGTAGTCTTAGTGAAGTTGATGGTAAGGCCAGATTCTAATGCAATGTTATCCAAGATTATTTTGAGGTTCTCTATAGGGCGAACAGAGGATTTGGCTATGATGGGTCATCCGCATACTGTAGAATGGTGGAGGGAGGTCTGGGTACATGAGGTTGTGTAGGTCTGTGTTGCCACTGGTGTGAGCTTTGAGAATTAGCTGCTAAAGAAGGTCCGTGACGATGATAAAAAGATATGGAGAGAATGGAACACCCCGCCGCGGCCCGTTCCAGCAGGTGATCCAACTCCGAGGGACACCATTAAAAGTAACGGCCATTTTCCCAGACGAGAATAAATTCAAGATCCAACCACACAAGCGGTCAAGGCAAGCATGGTGATAAGCGAGGAGCAGGAAATCGAATCAATTGTTTTTTTTAACTCTAGCTTAATTATCATTGTTGGGGCTTTTGGCTTGTTACTTGAGCTGACAATGTCACCCGCATAGACGTAGTTTTCCGCAATGCAACTTCTTGTCCCAACTTTTTGGAAGGTCCTTCGAGGAGTCTGAGCTCATGGAGCTCGCCTAGTGGTCTGGCCTTGCACAGCTGCAGGCAGAGTCGGCGGCTGGAAGGCCCGCCAACACGCCCCCACCGCCACCAAACCAGCTCGTGCCCGAGCCTATTAAGGAGGAGTTGTGACCGCTTCATGGATAGTCATGGTCGATAGTCGTGGATAAGGACAGTGCCTGTTTATGTGTCGTGCACACCCATGTGGCTTGGCGTGACCGATGAGGAGGCTGAGCTGCACACGTTGGCGGCTCAGCAGGCGGCGCACCAGTATGCGGTCCAGCAGGCGGCATGCCAGCAACCGGTTTAGCAGGCGGCGTACTAGGAGGAGCAGACAAAGCAGGCGGCATAGCATCCCCGTGGATAGAGGCGCCGGTCTACATCGACCAGGCCAAGGAGGCCGCCGCCGCCGCCGCCGCCTACATATACCGCCCACCGCTGGCTATTTATATTTTATTGTTTTTTAGTTTTAACTAATGTAAAATGGACTTCGCTGCCTTTTCTTTAATTCCGAAACCCGGCGCAAAATTTGTGTTCGTTTGGGTCGTTACGTTGGAGTTGGCCTCAGTATTGATTTCTTTGCACATGACCAATAACACAAGTGTTTTTCACTTTTTATCACCAGAAAAGTTGGAGAACAAGAAATCATGTAAACTAATGGTTCAGAGAAACAAGATTATGAATGCTTACACGACAGAATGCAACCAACAGGAAGATCAACTAGCTGTAATCAGATTATGCACACAGAGAGAGAGAGATATGTTTATGGGTGTTAAAAGGGGCTCAGGTGTTCTTATGTAAATAGCGGATAGTGGGGTTTAGAGATATTATGTCGTTTACAGACCTGGAGGCACGACCAACATCCCGAATTGAGATCACCGACGGCGTTCCGGTTGTACTGAACTCGTCTGTGACCTCGATCGGGCAGCTTGTTCATGGACGCCCTGGATCTCGAAGAGCCCACTGCAATGTCCAGAGAGACATGCCACCGTCAAACAAATACGACATCGTGGTTTCAGACACGATAGTTTGCCATGGCTCTGGTCTCCGGACCACCGGATCGACCTGCTCCTGCTCGTGGACAAGTAAGCCGCTGAACGCGAGTACGGGACGCAACGCAAGAGTTGAGGAGGGCGGCGAGGGTTAGAAAATCAGGAGTTGCGAGCCCGGCCCAACTCTTTTCTGCTTTCGGCCTTCCGGCCTTTCGAGGCGTGACGCGGTAAGAATAAACGACCGGGTAAGTTTTGGGGGATTTTGCGTTGTCGAACGTCTACGCTCAAAAAAAATAAAATAGTCGAACGTCCCCGTGCCCAGATCGAAACCACCTAGCATGTCCACCACCTCCGTGCGCCACCCCTGCCTGCTCGCCCTCGCCGTCGTCCTGGCCATCCTCCTCTGCTTTCCGCGGGAAACGGCGCAGTATGCGTATGGTCCTCTCCTCAACTTTCCACCGCTAATGGCGCAAGTTTCGTATGATCCTCCGTGGTCCGACGAGTTCTGGACCAACGAGGTCGTCCTCGGCGAGGAGGCCAACGTGGCCGCCAGACGCGCGGCTACGCGTACGGCTGCGCCAGGCTATTGTTGGAATTTTGCTAGTAGGTCTTTGACCCAAAGCCCAACTAAAATTCTGAAATTCTCTTCGCTCATTCATACACACATGTGAGTAGAGTGAGTGAGACTAGAATTTAGTCTCATCACGGAAGTTGAGAGAGATTTGCACCTTTTTAAAAGGTGAGTTCTTCTACCACTTGTATGAGCATGAGAAGAGAAGACCTACACGCGCGCTCATATGCTCCATGTCGTTTAAAATATTTTTGAAGTCCCGGTTCTAAGCTGTAAAGCATGGTGTGCACTAAACTATCAAGTAGTCCTCATACCGAGCTTGTCTGCATCTGCTCCTGCAATAGTTCTGTCACCTAACAGCGCATCACGAACATAATTCTTCTGTACAGCAATGAGGATCCTCCTCCTCGCCCGCCACGCCGCACCGCGGGATTGAGCCGAGGATAGAGCTATGCATGTTGTCTATATTTTTGCTGCTCGAGAAAAATTAGTAAGTCATTAATAAATAATTAACGAACACGTTAATTACTGAACCATTTCCGATTCTTTTGGATCGTGATGACTCAGACGTGGGATTTACTCCGACGACCTACCCGACCCGCACTATATAGTCAGGCAGACGTCTACCCTAGCCGCCGCCGTTTCATATGGATTCACACCACTGTTCCAGATAATTGCACCACCAAGCAAGTCTTCTCCATCCCTTCTTTCGGCGTGCACCAAGAGAAGGGACAGCAGGCCTCAGGAACCCCGCCTCTTGTGATCCTGTACGGGAGAGGGGCGATCAGGTTTTTTGGGAGCGCACTCGCGCGACTGCTGGCAGCGACGACTTCGCCAACGACGACTTCTTCCCCGACCTCGGCAATCTCATCCTCGACGACATGGGCAACAACGTCAACGCCGGCGATGCTGCTCCCGCTGCACCGTATGTGATTCTATCTTTCCTGTTCAAGATCGTGGTAGAATTCATGTTTCTAGTATGTGTCCTAGATGTGATCTGTTCATCTAATATGCTAGTTCGCACGATTAGTTTAATCTCTGCTATTGTAGTCATGATTTATCTTTTGTTTATTCGGATTAAATCTCGTAGTAATTTGCTCATATTTCCAACAATAAAAAAAAACTAAGTTGCAACACGTCCGACCATTTATCGCCCTTTATGACCGAGAAAACTCTAGAAGATGCAAAAATTGTAAAATACCAACTTGGCATGGCGCCTTGAGATAGTCATACAAGTAAATAAGAAAATTGGGGTCATTTGACTAATGCAAACATGGTGCTTTTAAACGGAGCCTTCTGGCCTACCCAGGATTGAACATAGTGTTTTTTTAACATTCTTGAAATGGTCCTAACTTTTGCAAGCCGATGGGGATGCCCATGGTAGGCATCCATTTCAGGTTTGAGAAAAATATATTTAAAATCATAATCTAAACAGGTATTTAAAATTGGTATTTTGTTTTTTCTAACATAAGTAATAAATATGAAAAAATTGAAAATTATAAATAGTTTTTTAAGAATTTAATAAATATTTTAAAGACAAACGTATTTAAAATCATTATTTGAAAAATTTACATAAAACTTGTATTTTGGTACTACAAAAATAAAAATGATAACCAAAAAATAGAAAACAAAACAAAACGCTTAGGCCTTGGCCCAAATAGGCGACGACATTGCTCCCATCGGGCGCATGTTGGGCTGGTCGAAGAGCTCGTGGATTTAAATAAAGTTCATCAAATTTTACAAATATATTCATGCATTTAAAAGTATTCTCAAAATTTTAATTTTTTATTAAAAATAATTACAAAAAATTGTTCCCCTTTTTGTGAACATTGGCTTCCCAGTCATTTTTTTTCATGTTTTGGGAACCTTCTCGCAGATCGTGAACTGCGTTTTCTCTTCTTTTTTCAATTTTTTATTTTTATATTCTCTCCTGTTTTTTGTCTGTTTTTTCCTTTTTGTCTTCTTTCACTTTTTTTTATTGTTTCTACCTCTCCTAAATTCAGAATTTTCAGAATTCAAAATTTGTTCGTATTTTTTTTATTTTTTGTGGAATTCAAAATTTGTTACTGTTTTTCAAAAATGTTTGTGTTGAAAATTTTGTTCGCTCTTTTTGAAAAAATGTTCGTGTTTTAATATTCTGAGAAAGTTTAAAATACATGATTTTTTTAAAGTTTACGTACATTTGTTAAAATATTAATATTTTATTTTATGAAGAAAAGTAAAAATAAAACCCCGAGCGAAAACCATGCATAAAAATCGAAAGAAAAAACCAAAGAATCAAGGTGCTATGTTTTTTTCTTATCACTATTTGTTGTGCCTATTGGTTATCTCAGATGGTTTTGCCGTTTTTCCTAGTGCATTAGGACTGGAGTTCGAATCCCAGTTCTGACATTCATTTTTTTATTTTTAATTAAAACTTAAAAAATATACTAAACGGGCCTAGCCCATGAGGAGGCGTGTGCGCACCGGGAATTGTACGCACCTGTGGCTTATACTTTCTACATACGGAAGTGGGTATAATTTGCAAAATATACATACTACCCTTTATACATTTTGTAAAGGGGTATACTGAAGCAGGACTCATGCACTTGAATGTATAGTCGACCTACAAATTAATCTACATCCAGCAGCTTATTGTATAGTCAGTCTGCTATGTTTTCTAAGAAGACTATAGGTGATGTGGCACTAGTATATAGCCAATAGCGGCGAAAATACCTAATGGAGGCCGAGCCTCAGGTAGGCCGGAATCTCGTCCGTCCATATCCTATTGGGATGCGAGCCTTTCCTGTATTCACGCTCGCTGTCGGCCGTAGAGCCTTTCCAGCCCGCGTATTGCGCAGCACTAGGGTGAGAATCTAGCAAGTGTTGAATGTCTACAGCAGTGTTCCCTGGCACACATCTAATCGCCTCACATGTACTGAGAAAAGTAACTTTTGCTAGTCGTATGCCCAGCCCTATCGTCACGAAAAGGCATGTTCGATTAGCTCGATAACAGTCTGAACTTGTTCCATTAGCTAATGGTTGACACGACCAACTGATTTTGTTTTGACTAAATGTTCCATACGTAGGAGATATACATGCGTGGCCTGTCCATTTTTATTATAACCAAATTGCTAACCTCGAAATGTTCCCAAAGTCAGCGTGTTGTTCCTATTAATGAGAGGCTTATGATATAGGATGCATTTCTTTTTCTTTGGATGTTTGTACTAATTTGGCGTCTGGTATAACATGAGTCAAGATGGGATTACTAATCTGCTGGCTACCCAATCATCAGTACTAATAGACAGTATTAAGTTTACTGCAGCGGTACAGCGCCGCTGGCATGGCATGTGAACAGTACCATTGGAAGAATCTGGATCCACCCTGATTATTGAAAGAGGCATGGTGCTGTCTTGTCAACTATCCTCTGCTCTTATCCCAACCACGACCTGCCCTCCCAGTTACCACACCACACCAAACTCCATTGAACCAGCTCGTCTTCTTCCTCTGCTCATCTTATCTCCTCCCTCGGAGCAGCTGCTTGGATCTCCATTTCTTCGATCTCCTTCGGATTCGTGCCATCTATGCTACTAGTTGGCCCGGGCAGCAGATCAACCTCCGCAAACAAGGTATTCATACTAGCTCTTTGTGTCAAAGCAATGTTTTGGTTAGCACAGTCTTAGTTCGTCCAGTTTCCATTTGTTCGCGGATGCCACTACTATGGAATCTCACCCCCCCATTGTCTCTAAACATCGTAGGTCATTTAGCCCTAGCAAAATGGACCAGATAGCAAGCAATGATGAAGTTCCATCCGTACTGGACAAAGAAAATCTCAGCGATTATTCTCCTGATGAACTTGGCAGTGATGTGGACTGTTCTGGTGGATCAAGTGGCCCTCCCGGCAGTCCTGTGATTACATCCAGGCTATCTCTGTTGAAATTAGGTTCGGTAATAGCTAAGTTTTCTGATTTCAAGAAAAAGCTCGTAAGGGAAATTGGTTTTGATGGATTGTTCCTGATAAAATCATGGCAAAAGTTAAATCTGAAGTACAGTTCTTACCCTAATGGATAGAGTTGATGTGGATAGTAGCACAATCAACTTGGAGGGCGAAGGCATGATTGAGTTGTCTGACCAAGAAGTACACCATGTTTTTGCCATCCCTTGCGGTGAGAAAACAATAAGATCAGAAGGCATTGAACAGTCAGAAGCGTGTATTGAGTATTCAAGATTTGCAGCTAGCTTTGGTGACAAAGGTACACACAGCCTCAAGGCAGCAGAGGCACATCTGATGCGCGACATCTCCACTGAATCTAGGAAGATAGAACTTGAGTGTTTCAAGATTGCTTTTGTCATTTTCGCCATAGGTCATGTGCTCGCACCGTCAGCCAAGCATGACTACATTACAATTGATTTCTGGGGAGCAATTAATGATGTATCTAAAAATCAGAGAATGGAACTGGTGCAGTTACCTTTTGAAGCACCTCTTCCAAGCTGTTAGGAAGTTTAAGACAGATGTCATAAAGCGCAACCCCACCATCCACATTGTTGGATGCCACTTGGTCCTGCAGGTAGGGAGGACTTCCCACATGCGAATTATCTTAATTTATTTCCTTTTTCATCAAGCAGTTTGCATGTTCTGGCTATAACCCAACAATCAGCTAACCTTTTCCCTCTGAATGTACACCATATATACAGGTTTTTGTATTAGATAGCCTTGATCTGGGTTTGTTGAGAAAATTAAGGGGGATGTTCCTGCGAATGGCACTTTTTGATTATGATTCAATGAAGAAAATGATTGAGTCCATTTCTGTTAACATGGGAGCTGGGGAAATATCATTCCACGGCGCATCGGTATGCATGATATTCTAGATGTTCTTGTTCCATGGAGAAATATGATTCCATACATGTTCATTTCTTATAGTGTACTAACAAATATCCATCAATTTATTTCAGGTCCGACAAAATCTTAATATCAGCAAGGAAATTGTACGCGCCACCAACATTGATTTGAACCCAAACAAGTCAAGGGCATCACCCAACACAAAAAGAGTGCAGATTCCATCAACGGTTATCCCCCGAAATAATTATGGCAAGTCTGGTCCACTTGAATTTTCGAAACATCTGCATACCAAGTACCCGTCCGTTGTGAGTATTTTACACTTAGGCAAGCAAACAAATTTAATTTCCTGACCTCAGTTGCACATCTTACCATCTAAGCAAATTATTTGTCTTGTTCACAGTCGGGCGAGAAGCTTGGTATACTTTTGAGAGAGCACAATGCACGTGGGCTGGCTAGAATATCATAGATGAGGGAATCTTTCCAGAACTCGATGTTTAGTTTCGCAGATAAAATAGTTATCTGCATAGCTGAAAATTGTACGTGTTGCAAGGCCAATGGTCGAAAACAATGCATTCTGAAGAGCGAGCTTCCGACCAATGGTAACATTAACAATGTGCCAACCGGAGAAGAAGAACTGTTTGTCACGCCAATTGCAAACAAGATAGTATCAAGGTTCTCTGCACCTGTCGATAATGAAGGTCATCATTTAGTTTCAGGCATCTATATTAGTACTACTATGCATGTATCATCATCAACAGACTACAACATATCTAGACATAATCCATCAAAATTCATGCATTACGGGTACCTCATCAGCAAATAGCTCAATTGACCGTAAAAGGTCTGTCGCACCCAACTCAAGCAATGAGCAAGACTCATCAAAGAAACTATGTGTTCGACAGGACACACCTTGATACGTCTCCAACGTATCTATAATTTTTGATTGCTCCATGCAATATTATCTACTGTTTTGGACATTATTGGGCTTTATTATCCACTTTTATATTATTTTAGGACTAACCTATTAACCGGAGGCCCAGCCCAGGATTGCTGTTTTTTTGCCTGTTTTAGGGTTTCGAAGAAAAGGAATATTAAACAGAGTCCAAACAGAATGAAACCTTCGGGAACGTGATTTTCTCACTGAATACAACTCAGGAGACTTGGACCCTACGTCAAGCCAATCAACAGGAGGCCACGAGGTAGGGGGGCACGCCTGCCCCCCCTAGGCGCGCCCTCCACCCTCGTGGGCCCCTTGTTGCTCCACCGACGTACTTCTTCCTCCTATATATACCCAAGTACCCCCACGGTCAGACACGGAGCCAAAACCCTAATTCCATCGCCGTAACTTTATGTATCCATGAGATCCCATCTTGGGGCCTGTTCCGGAGCTTCGCCGGAGGGGGCATTGATCACAGAGGGCTTCTACATCAACACCATAGCCTCTCCGATGAAGTGTGAGTAGTTTACTTCAGACCTACGGGTCCATAGTTAGTAGCTAGATGGCTTCTTCTCTTCTTTTGGATCTCAATACAATGTTCTCCCCCTCTCTTGTGGAGATCTATTCAATGTAATCTTCTTTTTGCGGTGTGTTTGTTGAGACCGATGAATTGTGGGTTTATGATCAAGTCTATCTATGAATAATATTTAATCTTCTCTGAATTCTTTTATGTATGATTGGTTATCTTTGCAAGTCTCTTCGAATTATCAGTTTGGTTTGGCCTACTAGATTGATCTTTCTTGCAATGGGAGAAGTGCTTAGCTTTGGGTTCAATCTGGCGGTGTCCTTTCCCGGTGACAGTAAGGGAAGCAAGGCACGTATTGTATTGTTGCCATCGAGGATAACAAGATGGTGTTTTCTTCATATTGCATGAGTCTATCCCTCTACATCATGTCATCTTGCTTAAGGCGTTACTCTGTGTTCATTAACTTAATACTCTAGATGCATGCTGGATAGCGGTCGATGAGTGGAGTAATAGTAGTAGATGCAGGCAGGAGTCGGTCTACTTGTCTCGGACGTGATGCCTATATACATGATCATACCTAGATATTCTCATAACTATACTCAATTCTGTCAATTGCTCAACAGTAATTTGTTCACCCACCATAGAATACTTATGCTCTCGAGAGAAGCCACTAGTGAAACCTATGGCCCCCTGGTCTATCTTTATCATATCAATCTCCTACTACTTAGTTATTTACTTTGCTATTTATTTTGCCTTTATTTTACTTTGCATCTTTATCATAAAAATACCAAAAATATTATCTTTATCATGTCTATCAGATCTCACTCTCGTAAGTGGCCCTATAGAGATTGACAACCCCTATTTGCGTTGGTTGCGAGGATTTATTTGTCTTGTACAGGTACGAGGGACTTGCGCGTAGCCTCCTACTGGATTGATACCTTGGTTCTCAAAAACTGAGGGAAATACTTACGCTACTTTGCTGCATCATCCCTTCCTCTTCGGGGAAAACCAACGCAGTGCTAAAAGAGATAGCAAGAAGGATTTCTGGTGCCGTTGCCAGGGAGGTCTATGCAAAAGTCAACATACCAAGTACCCATCACACACCCTTATCTCCCGCATTACATTATTTGCCATTTGCCTCTCGTTTTCCTCTCCCCCCAATTCACCCTTGCCATTTTATTAGCCCCCCCTCTCTCTCTATCCTCCCTCTCTTTCTCTATTTGTCCTTTTTGTCCACTTGCTTTTTGTTTGCTTGTGTGTTAGTTTGCTTGTTTGTCGCGATGGCTCAAGATAATACTAAATTGTGTGACTTCGCCAATACCAACAACAATGATTTTATTAGCACTCCGATTGCTCCTCTTACCGATGCTGAATCTTGTGAAATTAATACTACTTTGCTGAATCTTGTTATGAAAGATCCATTCTCCGGCCTTCCTAGTGAAGATGCCGCTACCCATCTAAATAGCTTCGTTGATTTGTGTGACATGCAAAAGAAGAAAGATGTGGATAATGATATTGTTAAATTGAAGCTATTTCCTTTTTCGCTTAGAGATCGTGCTAAAGCTTCGTTTTCGTCTTTGCCTAAAAATAGTATTGATTCATGGAACAAGTGCAAAGATGCTTTTATCTCGAAGTATTTTCCTCCCGCTAAAATCATCTATCTTAGAAACGATATTGTGAACTTTAAGCAAATTGATCATGAACATGTTGCACAAGCTTGGGAGAGAATGAAATTAATGATACGTAATTGCCCTACTCATGGTTTAAATTTGTGGATGATTATACAAAATTTTTATGCCGGATTGAATTTTGCTTCTAGAAATCTTTTAGATTCGGCCGCGGGAGGCACTTTTATGGAAATCACTTTAGGAGAAGCTACTAAACTCCTAGATAATATTATGGTTAATTATTCTCAATGGCATACTGAAAGATCTACTAATAAAAAGGTGCATGCGATAGAAGAAATTAATGTTTTGAGTGGAAAGATGGATGAACTTATGAAATTATTTGCTAATAAGAGTGTTTTTTCTGATCCTAATGATATGCTAGAATTATTTCCTTATATCATGATAAATATTTATTTCCTTATATCATGATAAATATTTATTATTCATGCTAGAATTGTATTAACCGGATACATAATACATGTGTGAATACATAGACAAACAGAGTGTCACTAGTATGCCTCTACTTGACTAGCTCGTTGATCAAAGATGGTTAAGTTTCCTAGCCATTGATATGGGTTGTCATTTGATTAACGGGATCACATCATTAGGAGAATGATGTGAATGACATGACCCCATTCCGTTAGCTTAGCACACGATCGTTTAGTATGTTGCTATTGCTTTCTTCATGACTTATACATGTTCCTATGACTATGAGATTATGCAACTCCCGTTTACCGGAGGAACACTTTGTGTGCTACCAAACGTCACAACGTAACTGGGTGATTATAAAGGTGCTCTACAGGTGTCTCCGAAGGTACTTGTTGGGTTGGCGTATTTCGAGATTAGGATTTGTCACTCCGATTGTCGGAGAGGTATCTCTGGGCCCTCTCGGTAATGCACATCACTTAAGCCTTGCAAGCATTGCAACTAATGAGTTAGTTGCAGGATGATGTATTACGGAATGAGTAAAGAGACTTGCCGGTAACGAGATTGAACTAGGTATTGAGATATCGACGACCGAATCTCGGGCAAGTAACATACCGATGACAAAGGGAACAACGTATGTTGTTATGCGGTCTGACCGATAAAGATCTTCGTAGATTATGTAGGAGCCAATATGAGCATCCAGGTTCCGCTATTGGTTATTGACCAGAGACATGTATTGGTCATGTCTACATAGTTCTCAAATCCATAGGGTCCACACGCTTAACGTTACGATGACAATTATATTATGAGTTTATATGTTTTGATGTACCGAAGGAGTCTCGAAATGGTCGAGACATGAAGATTGATATATTGGAAGCCTATGTTTGGATATCGGAAGTGTTCCGGGTAAAATCGTGATTTTACCGGAGTATCGGGAGGTTACCGGAACCCCCCGGGAATCAAATGGGCCTTAGTGGGCCTAGGTAGAAGAGAGGAGAGGAGGCAAGGGCTGGCCGCGTGCCCCTCCCCCCTAGTCCGAATAGGACAAGGAGAGGGGGGCGGCGCCCCCCTTCCTTCCGACGAGAAGTCTCGAAATGCGTTGATGTTATATGCATGAGTAGAACACAAGTGAGTTGTGGGCGATATAAGTCATACTGCTTACCAGCATGTCATACTTTGGTTCAGTGGTATTGTTGGATGAAGCGGCCTGGACCGACATTACGCGTACGCTTACGCGAGACTGGTTCTACCGACGTGCTTTGCACATAGGTGGCTGGCGGGTGTCAGTTTCTCCAACTTTAGTTGAACCGAGTGTGGCTACACCCGGTCCTTGCGAAGGTTAAAACAACACCAACTTGACAAACTATCATTGTGGTTTTGATGCGTAGGTAAGAGCGGTTCTTGCTAAGCCAGTAGAAGCCACGTAAAACTTGCAACAACAAAGTAGAGGACGTCTAACTTGTTTTTGCAGGGCATGTTGTGATGTGATATGGTCAAGACATGATGCTAAATTTTATTGTATGAGATGATCATGTCTTGTAACCGAGTTATCGACAACTGGCAAGAGCCATATGGTTGTCGCTTTATTGTATGCAATGCAATCGCCCTGTAATGCTTTACTTTATCACTAAGTGGTAGTGATAGTCGTGGAAGCATAAGATTGGCGAGACGACAACGATGCTACGATGGAGATCAAGGTGTCGCGCCGGTGACGATGGTGATCATGACGGTGCTTCGGAGATGGAGATCACAAGCACAAGATGATGATGGCCATATCATATCACTTATATTGATTGCATGTGATGTTTATCTTTTATGCATCTTATCTTGCTTTGATTGACGGTAGCATTATAAGATGATCTTTCACTAAATTTCAAGATAAAAGTGTTCTCCCTGAGTATGCACCGTTGCCAAAGTTCGTCGTGCCCAGACACCACGTGATGATCGGGTGTGATAAGCTCTAAGTCCATCTACAACGGGTGCAAGCCAGTTTTGCACACGCAGAATACTTAGGTTAAACTTGACGAGCCTAGCATATGCAGATATGGCCACGGAACACTGAGACCGAAAGGTCGAGCGTGAATCATATAGTAGATATGATCAACATAGTAATGTTCACCATTGAAAGCTACTCCATTTCACGTGATGATCGGTTATGGTTTAGTTGATTTGGATCACGTGATCACTTAGAGGATTAGAGGGATGTCTTTCTAAGTGGGAGTTCTAAGTAATATGATTAATTGAACTTAAATTTATCATGAACTTAGTACATGATAGTATCTTTCCTGTCTATGTTTGATTGTAGATAGATGGCCCGTGCTGTTGTTCCGTTGAATTTTAATGCGTTCCTTGAGAAAGCAAAGTTGAAAGATGATGGTAGAAATTACACGGACTGGGTCCGTAACTTGAGGATTATCCTCATTGCTGCACAGAAGAATTACGTCCTGGAAGCACCGCTGGGTGCCTGGCCTGCTGCTGATGCAAATGACGAAGCTAAGAATGTCTGGCAGAGCAAAGCTGATGACTACTCAATAGTTCAATGTGCCATGCTTTACGGTTTAGAACCGGGACTTCAACGACGTTTTGAACGTCATGGAGCATATGAGATGTTCCTGGAGTTGAAGTTAATATTCCAGAAGAGTGCCCAGATTGAGAGATATGAAGTCTCCAATAAGTTCTATAGCTACAAGATGGAGGAGAATAGTTCTGTTAGTGAGCATATACTCAAGATGTCTGGCTATTGTAATCACTTGATTCAACTGGGAGTTAATCTTCCGGATGATAGCGTCATTGACAGAATTCTCCAATCACTTCCACTTAGCTACAAGAGCTTCATGATGAACTATAATATGCAAGGGATGGATAAGACAATTTCCGAGCTCTTCGCAATGCTAAAGGCTGCGGAGGTAGAAATCAAAAAGGAGCATCAAGTGTTGATAGTCAACAAGACCACTAGTTTCAAGAAAAAGGGCAAAGGGAAGAAGAAGGGGAACTTAAAGAAGAACAGCAAGCAAGTTGCTGCTCAGGAGAAGAAACCCAAGTCTGGACCTAAGCTTGAAACTGAGTGCTTCTACTGCAAGCAGACTGGTCACTGGAAGCGGAACTGCCCCAAGTATTTGGCGGATAAGAAGGATGGCAAGGTGAACAAAGGTATATGTGATATACATGTTATTGTTGGGTTTCGTAGTAATTTCAAAAAATTTCCTACGCACACGCAAGATCATGTGATGCATAGCAACGAGAGGGGAGAGTGTTGTCTACGTACCCAACGCAGACCGACTGCGGAAGCGCTGACACGACGTAGAGGAAGTAGTCATACGTCTTCACGATCCAACCGATCAAGCACCGAAACTACGACACCTCCGAGTTCGAGCACACGTTCAGCTCGATGACGATCCCCGGACTCCGATCCAGCAAAGTGTCGGGGAAGAGTTCCGTCAGCATGACGGCGTGGTGACGATCTTGATGTACTACAGCAGCAGGGCTTCGCCTAAACTCCGCTACAGTATTATCGAGGAATATGGTGGCTGGGGGCACCGCACACGGCTAAGGAATAGATCACGTGGATCAACTTGTGTGTTTTTGGGGTGCCTCTGCCTCAGTATATAAAGGAGCCAAGGGGGAGGGGGGCGCCGGCCAGGAGGAGGGCGCAGGAGGAGTCCTACTCCTTCCGGGAGTAGGACTCCCCCCCCCAATCCTAGTTGGACTAGGATTCCCCGAGGGAGAAAGAGGGAGAGGGGGGCCGGCCACCTTCTCCTAGTCCTAATAGGACTAGGGGAGGGGGGAGGTGCGCAGCCACCTTGGGCTGCCCCTTTCTCCTTTCCACTAAAGCCCATTAAGGCCCATATGGCTCCCCGGGGGTTCCGGTAACCTCCCGGTACTCCGGTAAAATCCTGATTTCACCCGGAACACTTCCGATATCCAAACATAGGCTTCCAATATATCAATCTTTACATCTCGACCATTTCGAGACTCCTCGTCATGTCCGTGATCACATCCGGGACTCCGAACAACCTTCGGTACATCAAAATGCATAAACTCATAATATAACTGTCATCGTAACCTTAAGCGTGCGGACCCTACGGGTTCGAGAACAATGTAGACATGACCGAGACACGTCTCCGGTCAATAACCAATAGCGGGACCTGGATACCCATATTGGCTCCTACATATTCTACGAAGATCTTTATCGGTCAAACCGCATAACAACATACGTTGTTCCCTTTGTCATCGGTATGTTACTTGCCCGAGATTCGATCGTCGGTATCCAATACGTAGTTCAATCTTGTTACCGGCAAGTCTCTTTACTCGTTCCGTAATACATCATCTCACAACTAACATGTTAGTTGTAATGCTTGCAAGGCTTATGTGATGTGCGTTACCGAGAGGGCCCAGAGATACCTCTCCGACAATCGGAGTGACAAAACCTAATCTCGAAATACGCCAACCCAACATGTACCATTGGAGACACCTGTAGTACTCCTTTATAATCACCCAGTTACGTTGTGACGTTTGGTAGTACCCAAAGTGTTCCTCCGGTAAACGGGAGTTGCATAATCTCATAGTTATAGGAACATGTATAAGTCATGAAGAAAGCAATAGCAACATACTAAACGATCGGGTGCTAAGCTAATGGAATGGTTCATGTCAATCAGATCATTCAACTAATGATGTGACCTCGTTAATCAAATAACAACTCATTGTTCATGGTTAGGAAACATAACCATCTTTGATTAACGAGCTAGTCTAGTAGAGGCATACTAGTGACACGTTGTTTGTCTATGTATTCACACATGT
>NC_053028.1:694677061-694838550 GCF_003073215.2 Triticum urartu
CTTGCGTGTGCGTAGGATTTTTTTTGAAATTACTACGTTCCCCAACAGTGGCATCCGAGCCTAGGTTTTATGGTTTGATGTTATATGCATGAGTAGAACACAAGTGAGTTGTGGGCGATATAAGTCATACTGCCTACCAGCATGTCATACTTTGGTTCGGCTGTATTGTTGGACGAGACGACCCGGACCAACCTTACGCGTACGCTTACGCGTACGCTTACGCGAGACCAGTTTTCCCGACGTGCTTTGCACACAGGTGACTTGCGGGCGACTGTCTCTCCAACTTTAGTTGAACCAAGTGTGGCTACGCCCGGTCCTTGCGAAGGTTAAAACGGAGTCTATTTGACAAACTATCGTTGTGGTTTTGATGCGTAGGTGAGATTGGTTCTTGCTTAAGCCCGTAGCAGCCACGTAAAACTTGCAACAACAAAGTAGAGGACGTCTAACTTGTTTTTGCAGGGCATGTTGTGATGTGATATGGTCAAGGCATGATGCTGATTTTATTGTATGAGATGATCATGTTTTGTAACCGGGTTATCGGCAACTGGCAGGAGCCATATGGTTGTCGCTTTATTGTATGCAATGCAATCGCGCTGTAATGCTTTACTTTATCACTAAGCGGTAGCGATAGTCGTGGAAGCATAAGATTGGCGAGACGACAACGATGCTACGATGGAGATCAAGGTGTCGCGCCGGTGACGATGGTGATCATGACGGTGCTTCGGAGATGGAGATCACAGGCACAAGATGATGATGGCCATATCATATCACTTATATTGATTGCATGTGATGTTTATCTTTTATGCATCTTATCTTGCTTTGATTGACGGTAGCATTATAAGATGATCTCTCACTAAATTATCAAGAAGTGTTCTCCCTGAGTATGCACCGTTGCGAAAGTTCTTCGTGCTGAGACACCACGTGATGATCGGGTGTGATAGGCTCTACGTTCAAATACAACGGGTGCAAAACAGTTGCACACGCGGAATACTCAGGTTATACTTGATGAGCCAAGCATATACAGATATGGTCTCGGAACACGGAGACCGAAAGGTCGAGCGTGAATCATATAGTAGATATGATCAACATAGTGATGTTCACCAATGAAACTACTCCATCTCACGTGATGATCGGACATGGTTTAGTTGATTTGGATCACGTGATCACTTAGAGGATTAGAGGGATGTCTATCTAAGTGGGAGTTCTTTAAGTAATTTGATTAATTGAACTTAAATTTATCATGAACTTAGTCCTGGTAGTATTAGCATATCTATGTTGTAGATCAATAGCTCGCGTTGTTGCTTCCCTGTGTTTATTTTGATATGTTCCTAGAGAAAAATTGTGTTGAAAGATGTTAGTAGCAATGATGCGGATTGGATCCGTGATATGAGGTTTATCCTCATTGCTGCACAGAAGAATTATGTCCTTGATGCACCGCTAAGTGACAGACCTATTGCAGGAGCAGATGCAGACGTTATGAACGTTTGGCTAGCTCAATATGATGACTACTTGATAGTTTAGTGCACCATGCTTAATGGATTAGAATCGGGACTTCAAAGACGTTTTGAACGTCATGGACCATATGAGATGTTCCAGGAGTTGAAGTTAATATTTCAAGCAAATACCCGAGTTGAGAGATATGAAGTCTCCAACAAGTTCTATAGCTAAAAGATGGAGGAGAATCGCTCAACTAGAGAGCATGTGCTCAGATTGTCTGGGTACTACAATCGCTTGAATCAAGTGGGAGTTAATCTTCCAGATAAGATAGTGATTGACAGAATTCTCTAATCACCATCACCAAGTTAGTAGAACTTCGTGATGAACTATAATATGCAAGGGATAACGGATACAACTCCCAAGCTCTTCATGATGATGAAATCAACGAAGGTAGAAATCAAGAAAAACATCAAGTGTTGATGGTTGACAAGACCACTAGTTTCAAGAAAAGGGCAAAGGGAAGAAGGGGAACTTCAAGAAGAACGGCAAGCAAGTTGCTGCTCAAGTGAAGAAGCCCAAGTCTGATCCTAAGCCTGAGACTAAGTGCTTCTACTGCAAAGGGACTGGTCACTGGAAGCGGAACTACCCCAAGTGATTGGTGGATAAGAAGGATGGCAAAGTGAACATAAGTATATTTGATATACATGTTATTGATGTGTACTTTACTAGTGTTTATAGCAACCCCTCAGTATTTGATGCTAGTTCAGTTGCTAAGAGTAGTAACTCGAAACGGGAGTTGCAGAATGAACAAAGACTAGTTAAGGGTGAAGTGACGATGTGTGTTGGAAGTGGTTCCAAGATTGATATAATCATCATCGCACACTCCCTATACTTTCGGGATTAGTGTTGAACCTAAATAAGTGTTATTTGGTGTTTGCGTTGAGCATGAATATGATTTGATCATGTTTATTGTAATACGGTTATGCATTTAAGTAAAAGAATAAATTGTTGTTCTGTTTACATGAATAAAACCTTATATGGTTACACACCCAATGAAAATAGTTCATTGGATCTCGATCTTAATAATACACATATTCATAATATTGAAACCAAAAGATGCGAAGTTAATAATGATAGTGCAACTTATTTGTGGCACTGCCGTTTAGGTCATATTGGTGTAAAGCGCATGAAGAAACTCCATGCTGATGGGATTTTGGAATCACTTGATTATGAATCACTTGATGCTTGCGAACCATGCCTTATGGGCAAGATGACTAAAACGCCGTTCTCCGGAACAATGAAGCAAACAACAGATTTGTTGGAAATCATACATACTGATGTATGTGGTCCGATGAATATTAAGGCTTACAGCAGGTATCATTATTTTCTGACCTTCACAAGATGATTTGAGCAGATATGGGGATATCTACTTGATGAAACATAAGTCTGAAACACTTGAATAGTTCAAAGAATTTCAGAGTGAAGTGGAAAATCATCGTGACAAGAATATAAAAGTTTCTACGATATGATCGCAGAGGTAAAATATTTGAGTTACGAGTTTGGTCTTTAGTTAAAACAATGTGAAATAGTTTCACTACTCACGCCACCTGGAACACCACAGCATAATGGTGTGTCCGAACGTCATAACCGTACTTTATTGGATATAGTGCAATCTATGATGTATCTTACCGATCTACCACTATCGTTTTGGGGTTATGCATTAGAGACAACAGCATTCACGTTAAATAGGGCACCATCAAAATCCGTTGAACGACGCCTTATGAACTATGGTTTGGCAAGAAACCAAAGTTGTCGTTTCTTAAAATTTGGGGTGGTGATGCTTATATGAAAAAGTTTCACCCTAATAAGCTCAAACCCAAATCGGAGAAATATGTCTTCATAGGATACCCAAAGGAAACTGTTGGGTACACCTTCTATCACAGATCCGAAGGCAAGACATTCGTTGCTAAGAATGGATCCTTTCCAGAGAAGGAGTTTCTCTCGAAAGAAGTGAGTGGGAGGAAAGTAGAAAACTTGATAAGGTAATTGTACCTTCTCCCTTATTGGAAAGTAGTTCATCACAAAACCTGTTCTTGTGACTACTACACCAATTAGTGAGGAAGCTAATGATGATGATCATCAAGTTACTACCGAATCTCGTAGGTAATCCAGAGTGAGATTCGCACCAGAGTGGTACGGTAATCCTATTCTGGAAGTCATGTTACTAGACCATGACGAACTTGCGAACTATGAGGAAGCGATGATGAGCCCAGATTCCGCAAAATGGTTTGAGGCCATGAAATCTGAGATATGATCCATGTATGAGAACAAAGTTTGGACTTTGGTTGACTTGCCCGATGATCAGCAAGCAATTGAGAATAAATGGATCTTCAAGAGGAAGACGGACGCTGATAGTAGTGTTACTATATACAAAGCTAGAATTGTCGCAAAAGGTTTTCGACAAGTTCAAGGTGTTGACTACGATGAGAGTTTCTCATTCGTATCTATGCTAGAGTCTGTCAGAATCATGTTAGTAATTGTCGCATTTTATGAAATCTGGCAAATGGATAAACAAAATTGCATTCCTTAATGGATTTATTAAAGAAGAGTTGTATATGATGCAATCAGAAGGTTTTGTCAATCCGAAAGGTGCTAACAAAATGTGCAAGCTCCAGCGATCCATCTGTGGACTGGTGCAAGCATCTCGGAGTTGGAATATACGCTTTGATGAGTTGATCAAAGCATATAGTTTTATATAGACTTGCGGTGAAGTCTGTATTTACAAGAAAGTGAGTGGGAGCACTACAACATTTCTGATAAGTATATGTGAATGACATATTGTTGATCGGAAATAATGTAGAATTATTCTGTAAAGCATAAAGGAGTGTTTGAAAGGAGTTTTTCAAAGAAAGACTTCGGTGAAGCTGCTTACATACTGAGCTTCAAGATCTATAGAGATAGATCAAGACGCTTGATAAGTTTTTTCAATGAGTACATACCTTGACAAGATTTTGAAGTAGTTCAAAATGGAGCAGTCAAAGAAAGAGTTCTTGCCTGTATTACAAGGTGTGAAGTTGAGTAAGACTCAAAGCCCGACCACGGCAGAAGATAGAAAGAGAATGAAAGTCATTCCCTATGCCTTGGCCATAGGTTCTATAAAGTATGTCATGTTGTATACCGGATCTATTATATACCCTGCACTGATTTGGCAAGGGAGTACAATAGTGATCTAGGAGTAGATCACTAGACAGCGGTCAGAATTATCCTTAGTGAAATAAGGGTATGTTTCTCGATTATGGACGTGACAAAAAGGTTCGTCGTAAAGGGTTACGTTGATGCAAGTTTTTTGACACTAATCTAGATGACTCCAAGTCTCGGTCTAGATACATATTGAAAGTGGGAGCAATTAGCTATAGTAGCTCCATGCAGAGCATTGTTGACATAGAAACTTGCAAAATACATGTGGATCTAAATGTGGCAGACCCGTTGACTAAAATTCTCTCACAAGAAAAACATGATCACTTTTTGGGTGTTAATCACATAGCGATGTGAACTAGATTACTGACTCTAGTAAACCCTTTGAGTGTTGGTCACATGACGATGTGAACTATGGGTGTTAATCGCATGGTGATGTGAACTATTGCTGTTAAATCACATGGCGATGTGAACTAGATTATTGACTCTAGTGCAAGTGGGAGACTGAAGGAAATATGCCCTAGAGGCAATAATAAAGTTATTATATATTTCCTTATATCATGATAAATGTTTATTATTCATGCTAGAATTGTATTAATCGGAAACATAATACATGTGTGAATACATAGACAAACAGAGTGTCACTAGTATGCCTCTACTTGACTAGCTCGTTAATCAAAGATGGTTATGTTTCCTAACCATGGACAAAGAGTTGTTATTTGATTAACGGGATCACATCATTAGTTGAATGATCTGATTGACATGACCCATTCCATTAGCTTAGCACCCGATCGTTTAGTATGTTGCTATTGCTTTCTTCATGACTTATACATGTTCCTATGACTATGAGATTATGCAACTCCCGTTTGCCGGAGGAACACTTTGTGTGCTACCAAACGTCACAACGTAAATGGGTGATTATAAAGGAGCTCTACAGGTGTCTCCAAGGGTAGATGTTGGGTTGGCGTATTTCGAGATTAGGATTTGTCACTCCGAATGTCGGAGAGGTATCTCTGGGCCCTCTCGGTAATGCACATCACTTAAGCCTTGCAAGCATTGCAACTAATGAGTTAGTTGCGGGATGATGTATTACGGAACGAGTAAATAGACTTGCCGGTAACGAGATTGAACTAGGTATTGGATACCGACGATCGAATCTCGGGCAAGTAACATACCGATGACAAAGGGAACAACGTATGTTGTTATGCGGTCTGACCGATAAAGATCTTCGTAGAATATGTAGGAGCCAATATGGGCATCCAGGTCCCGCTATTGGTTATTGACCGGAGACGTGTCTCGGTCATGTCTACATTGTTCTCGAACTGTAGGGTCCGCACGCTTAAAGTTACGATGACAGTTATTAAGAGTTTATGCATTTTGATGTACCGAAGGTTGTTCGGAGTCCCGGATGTGATCACGGACATGACGAGGAGTCTGGAAATGCTCGAGACATAAAGATTGATATATTGGAAGCCTATGTTTGGATATCGGAAGTGTTCCGGGTGAAATCGGGATTTTACCGGAGTACCGGGAGGTTACCGGAACCCCCCGGGAGCCATATGGGCCTTAGTGGGCTTTAGTGGAAAGGTGAAAGGGGCAGCCCAAGGTGGGCTATGCGCCTCCCCCTTCCCTAGTCCTATTAGGACTAGGAGAGGTGGCCGGCCCCCCTTCTCTCTCTCCCCACTCGAGGATTCCTATTCCAACTAGGATTGGGGGGGGGGGAATCCTACTCCCAGAGGGAGTAGGACTCTCCTGGCGCACCAAGCATGGCCGGCCAGCCCCTCCCCTTGGATCCTTTATATACTGAGGCAGGGGACACCCCTAGACACACAAGTTGATCCTTGAGATCGTTCCTTAGCCGTGTGCGGTGCCCCCTGCCACCATATTCCACCTCGATCATATCGTTGTAGTGCTTAGGCGAAGCCCTGCGTCGGTAGAACATCAAGATCGTCACCACGCCGTCGTGCTGACGGAACTCTTCCCCGACGCTTTGCTAGATTGGAGCCCGGGGATCGTCATCGAGCTGTACGTGTGCTAAGAACTCGGAGGTGCCGGAGTAACGGTGCTTGGATCGGTCGGATCGGGAAGACGTACGACTACTTCCTCTACGTTGTGTGATCGCTTCCGCAGTCGGTCTGCGTGGGTACGTAGACAACACTCTCCCCTCTCGTTGCTGTGAATCACCATGATCTTGCGTGTGTGCAGGAATTTTTTTGAAATTACTACGTTCCCCAACACCAAGCGTGGCCGGAAGCGAGCATCCCCATGGAGTTGACCTTTGCCAACATGATGGAATTGTCTTCGGTTCCTTGTTAGCACAACAGTGAGAAAGCAAGTACACAACCCAAAGCCAGTGAAACCCAAAGCAACTCATCTGAACTAAAAAGAAAATAAAAAATGTTTTTCACCAGCTGACAAACATGGTCCACCAGCGAAAAAAGCTCAAAAGTCTCTTATCTCTCCATTCCTTGGGAGCTTATCAGATGAACTAAAAAAGAAAAAGAAAAATATGTTTTTCTCCAGTTGATGAACAATCCACCAAGACAAGAAAAAAACTCAAAGGGCTCATAACTCTCTATCCTTTGGGAGCTTAGTATTTGTAAGGATTCTAGACCATCTGCTTTGGGTTTGAAGCGGAAGCTGAAAATGCCACGTTCTGGAAAATCACGAGTGCAATCCAAATTTGTGTACTAAATGAACTCGTAAGGGTTACACCGCAGTCTCTTCGCTCTCTAGAGATCAAAAATCTTCATCTTCCTATCCCACTATTTGTAACACACGTCCTATCTTGTTTACATCTTCGACGGGTGTAAGTGCATCTAGTGCCCCTTAGTGATTTTGGTGTATTGAAGACTTATAGGTTAAGGATCTAATGTGTTTATGAGTGTACACAGGTCTATAAGTCTATGAGGAGTTTGATATTTACAGAGAAAGTCGACCCCTAAAAATGAAGTTCTTCAACTGAAGACTTTGATATTCCGAAGACCTTTTGAAGACTTTGAAAGTGAAGAGATTGGTGTAACCCTGAAGACTTGGAATTCATTCGAGGAACATGAAGCGTGAAGACTTTTGTTTTCATTGTTTCATTTTCTCTTTCTTGAGTCATAGGAAACACCGTACTGTTAAAGGGGGTTGAGGAAATACTAAGGAGAAAATTTCCATGTGATGCTCAACTCAAAATCCTACACATACCAATCCCTTCGAGTGAAGCCATTGGAAATCTCATTCAGTTCAGTCAATTTCTTCAGTGAAAGAGACGCAGTTCTTCTGGTCACTGAGGACTTTGTTCTGACTGAGGAGTTAGGAATTCGCCAGTGCGAATTGCCTACACAGTGAGGAACATGATAGCCCTGAGGAATTTGTACCTCAAATTTCCGACCGTTGCTGTGCTACACGCCAGCTGTCCCAAAATATCTTATCCACCTAACGGTCATATCATTGAAGGGCATTTATGTCTTATCATGTCGGGCTGCTCCCTAGGCTATAAATAGCCACCCCCTACAACCACTAGCTGGTTGGCTGTTCCGCGAGAAACTAACACTTGTCATTTGAGAGCATCCCATCCTCCGAGGACTTTGAGTGAAAATCATCAAGTGAGGAAAATCCAAAACCCAAACCCAAACACCTACAAACCCAAAGTGATTGAACATCACTGAAGAGATTGATCCTGAGTGGATCCGACGCTTGTTACCTTTGAAGACTGTGCTTCTTCCAGACGGTTAGGCGTCATGGTCTAGAGCATCCAAGAGGAATTGTGGATCGCTGAGTGACCGAGTTTGTGAAGGTTCGGAAGTCACCTGAAGACTTACCATGAGTGATTGGGCGAGGACTGTGTGTCCTTAGCTCAAGGAGAATACGGTGAGGACTGTGTGTCCGGGACTGGGTGTCCTCGAGTTTAAATACTCAGCCGCTCCATCCAGATGTACAACTGAGACAGCAGTTGGAACTGGTCTACCAAATCATTGTCTTCACCAAGCCAACTGGTTCTATTTCCTCAACACTTTCATTTCCTCATTACTGTGTTGTGTGTTTGTTCATATTTGTGTTTGAAGACTTTGACTGAAGACTTTCTCTATTTCCTCAGTTCAATTTCTTCAGTCTGTTTGTCTTCATCTTGTGCTATCCTGTGTTTACGCTTTCTGTACTCTGTGTTTGTCTTCATTTCATCATGATGACCATGCATGTATTCTGCTATGTTTACTTCTGAGTACTTATTCCGCTGCTAGTAGTTCTTCACTAAGGAATTTCCTCACTAGCAAATTCCTCAGTGAAGAATTTCATAAAAATCGCCTATTCACCCCCCTCTAGTCGATATAACGCACTTTCAATTGGTATCAGAGCAAGGTACTCCCTTGTTCTGTGTGATTTTGGTTTAACCGCCTGGAGTTTCAGTTATATCGACCGCAGGTATGATCAAGGTCTCTGCTGGGTGTCCTACCTTTGATGGGACGGACTACCCCTACTGGAAGAACAAGATGCGCATGCATCTTGAGGCAATTGATAACGATCTCTGGTACGTTGTAGAAAATGGTGTTCCCTCCATCTCACCCTCACTGAACGCTACCGATGTGAAGAGATTCAAGCAACTCGATTCCCAAGCGAAGAATATCATATGTGGCCATCTGAGTAAAGAACAGTATGGTAGAGTGAGTGCTTTGGAAACTGCTAAGCTTATCTGGGATAGGCTGTCTAAGGTCAATGAAGGACTTTCAACTCAGCGTGACTCTCGAGTTGATGTTCTTCGCAATCTCTCCAACCGCTTCAAAAGACTCGACAATGAAAATGTTCAGCAAACCTTCGATCGCCTCACTGACATCTCAAATGAGCTTCAAGCACTTGGTGCCACTGACATCACCGACCATGAAGTGGTGAAGAAATTGCTGAGATTGCTTGATTCCTCATTTGATACTCTGGCACTGATGATACAAGAGCGTGCTGATTACAAGTCACTTGACCCCGCTGATATCCTCGAGAGACTAAACACTCATGAGTTCCAGCTTGCTGAAAAGAGAGACCTCTATGGTTCGAGCTATGGCAGATCACGTGCACTGAAGGCCAAGGCAGTATCAGAATCCGAAGATGAAGACTCTGGTAGCAGCCTTGGTGACCCTGAAGAACTGAGTCATGATCTAGCACTGCTTGTGAAGAAATTCCAGAAGTTCTCAAGACGTGGTCGTTTTGGAAAACCCTCAAGGAGCAATGATTCCTCATCCAGTGACTACAAGAAGAGGCTTTGTCACAAGTGCAAGAAACCAGGACATTACATTCAAGATTGTCCTCAGTGGGAAAAGGAATCAAAGAAGAAGAAATACAAGGATTACAGTTCTGATGATGCGAAGAAAAAGAAGAAGTCTTCAAAATCTTCATCGTCAAAATCCTCAAAGTCTTCATCTCACAAGAAGAGCAGATCCAAGAAGGCTCGGGCATTCATTGGCAAGGAAATGGACTCTGAAGCTGAATCTGAGGAACAAGAGGAAGAGGAGGCTTCTGAGGACTCCGAATCAGGTGTGGCGAGCCTAGCTCTCGCTACCGCATTCGTCAGCAAGTCTATCTTCAACTCTGAAGAAAATGATCTCACCAACAAGGCTGATGAAGGCAACGATGACTACGCTCCCACCTATTGCTTCATGGCAAAGGGTGCCAAGGTACCCAGATATACCTCCTCTGAGTCGAGTGAAGATGAATCTGATGACAGTCTTAAGCCTAGCTATTCTAAACTTGCTAAGATTGCTGTGAAACAACAAAAGGCTTTTGAAAAGGTTCAAAACATGCTAGACAAAAGTGATGATATGTTGGGTGAAGAAATGGATCGCACTAAAGCCTTGACTGAAAATCTTCAGAGACTTCAGACCAGGTTTGACAACCTTCAAGGTGATCATAACACTCTCTTGTCTGATCATGAGAAGCTTTCTTATGAATTTCTTCAAAGAAAGCAAGATCTTGAGAAGCTGAGAGTGAGTTATGAAGATCTTCAGAAGGAGCGCAATTCATTACTTGCTCAACAAATCAGCGCTGCTCAGGAAGAATTCATTCCTCCATGTTTAAAATGCATTGAACAAGAAACTGCTAATTCTTCACCTGAATGTTCAAATGCTTCTAATGTTACAAAGTCTTCACCTGCCTCTGCTATCACTAATTCCTCATCTGAGGACATTACTAGTATCACTAACGATGCAGGGCTGAAGGAATTGTACATGACAGGCATGTACAAAAGCCTCAAAGGGCATCAGGCTCTTTGTGATGTGCTGAAAAAGCAGATCCTCAACAGGAACCCTAGGAAAGAGGGTATTGCCTTTGAGAGGAAACTCAATGCTGATGGTACATATTGGAAGCCTGAGCAGTACCCCAAAACCTCATGGGTTGCTGCAAAGGGACCTCCAGGTTATCCATCTAATTTATCTGGCTATACATGTGAATCTTCTCATTCTTCTGATGAGTCATTTGACTCCAACTATAAACTATTCAAAAATCAGAATGGTGAAGTATTTGCTAGATATGTTGGCACTAACTGTAGGAACGGTTCACCTATGAAGAAAATCTGGGTTCCCAAAAAGTGCCTTTAAAGTCTTCAGGTGAATGTCCTCATGACACCACCTGTGAAGAAAAGGAACCCTAGATCAAACTCTTCATATGGACCAAATTCTTCATATGGATCCAAGTCCTCATACGGACCAAGTTCCTCACGTGGATCAAATTCCTCAAAAGGATCAAAGTCCTCATATGAACATCATCGTGCTAACAACTCTATTTCGCAGGAAAGAGCCAAGGGCTATGAATATGAGCATTATTCTTCTAATCATTATGTTCATAAGTCCTCAAAGAATTTCTCTGCTTATTCATATGCTTACCCTAACCCGTCTTATGTGAAACGAAAAGGTTTGGCCGCTATGCCACCATTCTCATATGGAGCTCGCAGAGTGATGAACTCTTTGCCACCCCTTCATATGTGGGTGGTGAAGAAAAAGAACTAATCTCTTATGCAGGGTCAGGTCTCCAGACGTACGGTAACGTCTGAAGAATTTGCTGGGGACCTGACAAATTGCCTGAACGGACGCAGGCTAATCATGAAGAAATGAATTTTCATTTCTCACGTCCTCACACTGCTTTATCTGTCTTACCACTTGATGAAATTGATCTGATGAATTGTGATATCATATTCTTCACTGCTGAAGTATATGAGGTTCGTAAGTTGCACTAATTCATCTGCAGGATGATCAACCCAAAGTCACTGAGTGGGTCCTTGATAGTGGATATACAAATCACATGACTGGCGACATGAATCTGTTGATGGATGCTCCCTTATCGTCATCACATCTGAAGCATATCATCTTCGCTGACAAGAGCAAAAGTCAGGTATTGGGTCTAGGTAAGGTTGCTATCACAAAGGATCGACACATGGACAAAGTCATGCTTGTTGAGTCCTTAGGATACAACCTTATGTCTGTCTCAATGCTTTGTGATCTTGATATCGTGGTTGTCTTTGGCAAGTATCGTTGTGTTGTGATTATGGAAGCTGACAAATCCAAAGTCTTCGAAGGCTTTAGGAGAGGAGACTTGTATATTGTTGATTTCTCTGCAGATTCACAACCAGTTGTGTGCCTACTTGCAAAAGCTTCAGAAGGATGGCTATGGCATCGACGACTTGGTCATGCAGGCATGAGGAATTTGCACACGCTTGTAAAGAAGAAGCATGTTATTGGCATTGAGAATGTCAAATTCCTCAAGGATCACTTATGCGGTGCCTGTGAAGCTGGAAAGATGACCAAGGCCAAGCATCCAGCGAAGACTATCATGACCACTACTCGTCCATTCGAATTGCTTCAAATGGATCTCTTCGGTCCTAATCACTATTCCTCTGTTTCAAATGAAGCATCTCAATATGGCTTTGTTATTGTTGATGATTACTCTCGCTACACATGGGTACACCTTGTTTCTTACAAACATGAAGTGCAGGAAGTCTTCAAACGATTTTCCTCGAGGGCTTCAACCAACTTTGGTGTGAAGATCAAGCACATCAGAAGTGACAATGGCACTGAGTTCAAGAATTCGGGTCTCGATGACTATCTTGATGAACTTGGTATTACTCATGAGTTATCTGCTCCTTATACTCCTCAATAGAATGGCATCATGGAGCGCAAGGACAGGACTCTTGCTGAGATGGCTCGCACTATGCTCGATGAGTACAAAACCCCTCGTCGTTTCTGGGTTGATGCAATTGATACTGCGTGCCACATCATCAACAGAGTATATCTTCACAAATTCTTCAAGAAGACTGCCTATGAACTCCTCACTGACAAGAAACCCAATGTGAGTTATTTCAAAGTCTTCGGTGCTAAATGCTGGATTAGAGATCCTCATCACAACTCTAAATTTGCACCAAAAGCACATGAAGGTTTTATGCTTGGTTACGGAAAGGACTCGCACACCTACAGAGTCTTCAAGAATGTTCTTCACAAGATTGTTGAAACTGTAGTTGTGCGGTTCGATGAAACTAATGGCTCGCAAAGAGAGCACCTACCTTCTGTGTTAGATGAACCAGCACCTGAGGATTCTATCAAGCACAAGGCTACCGAAGATGTCATTCCTACCGAAGAATCTGCTGAAGAATTCATTCCAGAACGTGAAGAACGTCGAGCTGATGTACCTGAAGAAAATGCTGAGGAAATTGATGCTGAAGAAAATGCTGATCAAATTCCTCAACAACAACCAGCTCATCCTCGCGTTGCAAAAGAAGTGCAAGTGGAGAAGATCATCGATGACATTAGAGCACCAGGTCCTCTGACACGCTCAAAAGCTTCACATCTATCTAACTTTTGTGGCCACTTTGCCTTTGTCTCTATCACAGAGCCCACTAAGGTAGATGAAGCATTTCTAGAGCCTGAGTGGATTCAGGCCATGCAAGAAGAATTACATCAGTTCAAGCTCAACAACGTCTGGGAACTGGTCAATCGTCCCGATCCTCGCAAGCATAACATCATTGGCACAAAGTGGATCTACCACAACAAGCAAGATGAAAACGGTGTTGTGGTGAGGAATAAGGCACGACTAGTAGCTCAAGGCTACACACAGGTTGAAGGAGTTGATTTCGATGAAACTTTTGCACCTGTTGCTAGACTTGAGGCTATCTGCATATTACTTGCTTATGCTAACCATCATGATATCATCTTATATCAATTGGATGTGAAAAGTGCATTTCTCAATGGTAAGCTTGAGGAAGAAGTATATGTTGCTCAACCCCCAGGTTTTGAAGATCCGAAACATCCTGACAAAGTCTTCAGACTAAATAAGGCCCTCTATGGCCTCAAGCAGGCCCCACGGGCGTGGTATGATACATTGAAGGAATTCTTCATGAAGAAAGGCTTCACACCCGGTTCACTTGATCCCACTCTCTTTACTAAATCTTATGATGGTGAACTGTTTGTCTGCCAAATATATGTTGATGATATCATCTTTGGCTGTACTGACCAACGTTATAGTGATGAATTTGCCTATATGATGAGTGAAGAATATCAAATGTCTATGATGGGAGAGTTGAAATTCTTCTTAGGTCTTCAAATTCGTCAACAGCGCAATGGCATATTCATATCTCAGGAGAAATACCTCAAGGATGTCCTGAAGAAATTTGGCATGCAAGATTGCAAAGGCATCAAAATTCCTATGCCCACAAATGGTCATCTATGCACTGATGAAAATGGTATTGACTTCAATCATAAGGTATACCGCTCCATGATTGGCTCTTTATTGTACTTATGTGCATCTAGGCTAGATATAATGCTTAGTGTTTGCATGTGTGCCCGATTTCAAGCTGCACCGAAGGAATCACACCATAAGGCTGTGAAGCATATTCTTCGATATCTAGCTCACACACCAACACTAGGATTATGGTATCCCAAGGGCTCGGATTTTGATCTCATTGGATATTCTGACTCTGACTATGCTGGTGATCATGTGGACCGCAAGTCAACATCTGGTACTTGTCATTTCCTCGGACGATCCTTGGTCTGTTGGTCCTCGAAGAAACAGAACTGCGTATCACTGTCTACTGTTGAAGCTGAGTACATTGCTGCTGGTTCTTGCTGTGCTCAACTGCTATGGATGAAGCAAACACTCAAGGACTATGGCGTCAACGTGAAGAATGTGCCTCTCCTCTGTGACAATGAGAGTGCCATCAAGATTGCTCACAACCCAGTTCAGCACTCGAAGACAAAGCACATTCAGATTCGTCATCATTTTCTTCGCGATCATGTGTTGAAGGGCGACATTTCTATTGAGCATGTGAAGACTAAAGAACAGCTAGCCGATATCTTCACAAAGCCCTTGGATGAGAAGAGATTTAGCAAGTTGCGGTGTGAGCTAAATATCTTAGAGTCTTCGAATGTACTTTGAAAAGGCACTCATCCTAACACTTATGCAAAATTGATGACTTAGATGTGCAACACACGAAGAAACGTTTTTCTTCAATCAATGAAGAATAACACTCTAAGTGTGAAGAAATTAATGAAGAATTTGATTCTCAGAACCCTACGACAATTGTACGCGGTGTCTGAAATCATCGTTCTTATACGGTGGGTCACGCCACCACAAAAGTTGAAAATCTTCAATTTGAGTTTTTCCTCAGCTTTTGAAATTCCTTAGTTTGTTCAAATTCTTCAACTTTGCAAAATCTTCACTTATTTCGTCGTTTTTCTTCATTGGCTATATATATATATGAGTTTATGTCCTCTACAGCATTCACTTATAGCTATCTCTTCAAGTTGGTTTTTTCTGCTAAGTGAATGTGATCGGACCCTTCCCCTCTATGCTATACTCAATCCAATCTATTCAAAAATTCTTCATGTGCGTTCTATTTGAAACTCGTTCAAAATCTTCACTGTGTCCTTGTCAGCTGAAGAAATTGTGAACGGAACGTTAAAACTAATTTTATCCAAAATTTTCGGTTTTGCCGCTCAAACCGTTCCGCATCCCACGATGCATTATTCTATTCACCCACGATCTTACACGATCTCCACTACACAGTACGTGGGTTACACATGTCGTGAGAAGGAGAAAGGTCAGGGGCACGTTCGTCCTAAATCTTCGGGCGAACAGTTTTTCACTGCCACTATAAATACCCCCTCACCCCTTCCTCACTTCTTTTACTCCGCTCGATCTCTCTCTCTCCCGCTCGAGCTTCCCAAACCCTAGCGCCGCCGCTACTCCATCATCGCCGGTGAGGAAGAGCTTCACTGCCTCAACCTCGTCACCGTCGTACTCGCGCCGACCGCGGAAATCTTCACCTCCGCCGCCGCTGTAGACGTCTTCCTCCGCCGAGTTAGGGCGTGGAAGATCTACACCGACGAACTTCACTGTTTGACCTCACTGTTCGTCGTGTTCTTCATTCAGGGTAATTAAAAGTTACTTTTACTGCCCTCTTTGATTCGGAACTTTTCTACAAAATCTTCAAAAGGTGTTTTATTCTCCAAATCTTCACACACAAAACACCTCATAAATCTTCTGTTCTTGATTCATTTCTCTAAGCATCATTTTTCTTCAAGATTCGTCAATTGTGTGGATCCTCGATCTATACAACTCTAGAACCTAAGACAAAGTACGCTTAGTGAAATTCTTCAAGACGCATCTGGTCAAATTCCTCAAACTTGTTCTTTTTGAAAAACCTTCTGAGAACGCATGTGACCTCTCCAAATTCCTCGCAACTACATTCTGTTCACAGGTACTCATGTCCGCTGCTGAATCACTAGGTTCTCATCAACTTAACTCATTTGCAGCGTTCCTTGAAGAGAAACTGCACACTTCTTCAGAGAATTCGATTATTCAAATTCCTCAGCTGAAGAATATGGCAGATGGTAAGAAGCCGCAGAAAGGAGGAAAGAAACCTGAGGTTATGACTGCGTTTGAAATCCCTGAGGATATATATGCTGAGTACTGCACGCCTGATGAAGCCAAGTTTGGCAAAGAAAACAAAAATCAGCGCAAGGTGCGCATTCGAAGGATAGAACGGAGATGGGCACGTGAATGGAGGGAGTACAGATATGTCACTCCAAAGTACATGAAGAAATTCGCTCTCAACCCTCCATGCCCAAGACATCCACTGGCACCTGGCCAAGTTGCTGATCCCACTAGCCTCAAACGCGGTGAGGACTTTCCTGAAGAATGGGCCAGGCGTCAAGCCAAGTTGGCAAGACAAGCCAGAGAAGCAGTGAGGAAATTCAATGAAGATTCTGCTACTGCTGCTGCTACTGAGGCCTCTGTCAAGCCGAGGAAATCAATGGCTAAGAAGCATGCTCGTAAGCCAAGTGCTTCACCAACAATGCCCTCACGGCCAAGTTCCTCAGCTGCGCCCTCTCGGCCGGGAACTTCAAAATCTTCAAGACCAATTCCTCATGCTGCTCCTGCTCCTTCAAAATCCTCAGCACCTCCTCCAAAGTCCTCAGCTGTTCTGACAAAGTCCTCAGCACCTGTGCATCTAGCTACGTGCCAAAGGACTGCTGGCATCTCTATTGCCTCTGGTGTCTCAGCGAGTTCCTCGGCTGCACCAAATTCTTTATCTGGCCCCACTCTGCTGAAGACTAAAACAACTGCTGGACGAGGTCCTCGACCAAGTCCTAAGAAGAAACAGGTCGCCTTTCAAGAGCCACCTGAAGATGATGAGGCTGATGATGATGAACTTGCAGAAATCATCAGAGACCGACAAGTCAGGGCCGCTAGAGCCAAAGGCACACCTGTGCCACTGCTTTTGGATCCAAGGGCGATCCTCAATTATATTGATCTCTGGCATAATGATCCAAATTCACCTATGCCTGACTTCAAGTTGACACCTGGTCAAAATCACATGTTGACTCACTTCATTCAAGAGGAGAAGTGGAAATATGACTAGGCCAGGCAGATCAAGAAGGCCCAATACAAGAAAGAAAAGTATCTGAAGGCCAACGTGGTCAAAATGACGACTGATGAACTCATAAAGATTTAGTCTGAAATCAAAACCCTCAGCGACAAATTCAACTCATACTATGCAGACTGGCAAGGAGCTAAAGTCAGGTTCGTGAAACTGACTGAAAAGTTCACCAATGTTGCAGCCCATCGCAACAAGAAGTTCCTCAAGCTGAAGCTTCTGCTCAGCCGACTGAAGAACACGCCAGCACCGCTGATGATTTTCAGGCTGCCGAACAAAATGCTAGTTCCAGGGCTGATGACTCCATTCCAGTCGCTGAAGAAATTGCCAGGGCATCCACTAGTGGTGCGCCTGAAGAAACTGAAGATGTCAGGGCAATTGCATCAGTTGCGCCTGAAGAAATTCAAACAGATTCCTCAGCTCCACCTGCGCCTACACCAACTCCTATCCTTCCATCTGCATCAGATGTGAAGAAGACCAAGGCTGCAGAGCGAGCTGCAGTGAAGAAAAGGAAAGCATCAAGTGCTTCAGAATCTTCAGCTTCAAAGAAGATGAAGCCTTTGACCAGCTCATATGAAAATCTGATCGATGCTGTTCCGATTTCCACCATGCCATCAAAGGACCTTGTTCCATTTGATGAAGAATATGTGATCCCAAGCGGATCTGATGAAGAAACTCAATCTACTGCTTCATCAGAGCAGATTGATGAAGAAATTGAAGTGGCTGCGATCCCTTCAACCCCAGTGGTATCATCACCAATGCCTCAGTTTACTGCTGAAGAGGCTGGTGTTGAAGAAATTGATGATGAAGATGTGGACATTGGAAGCACAACTCCAGTGATGAATGACGACTTTTGGGAAAGTCAGCATCCCAATTCTCCCCTCTTCACCCCGCTGCAGCAAATCCCTCACTCCCCTGCACCAACAGTTCAATTGGGCTTTGAAGAAACTCATCCTAACTCATCTGTCCGTGAAGAAATTCCAGCCACTAGTGCTGAAGAACCTGCTGCTGCTGAAAATGTGACAACTCAGACTGCACCTGAGGAAGAACCTGAAATTCCTCAGCCTGAAGAACCCGAGCTCGCGATTCCTGAGGTAGTGATGCAACTCACTGACACTCCTCTGCCCAAGCCAAAGGATTCGTTCTCACGCAAGCAAAAGTTCAAGGCTGAAGACTTCTTTGGCGAGTATGTATTCTTCACAGATTACAACCCCTATGACTCTGCTCGCATAAGGAAGAGGCGTTTCTGGACTGCTAGTCAAGCCAACTTTTATTCCTCAGTGCTGTTCAACAAACACAAAGTCTTCGACCATGCACATATTCCTCATGTAGACATGGAGTCTCTGTCGTGCTTCACGCCAGTCCTCAGTGTTCTTTATGACGCTGGGCTACTCAATTTCTGCACTGACATCTGTGATTGGAATGAAGAACTCATTCTTCAGTTCTACGCAACGCTGCACATCACCGGCAACTCTGAAGATGTAAATTCATGGGTTCTGGACTGGATGACAGAGAACACTCATTACAAGGCACCAACGTCTGAATTGCTTCGTGCCCTACCACTCAGTCCTCCCCTTGAAGATGCACGTTGTGTGTACAACGAACCTGAGCTTTCAAATCACTATATGCAAGTGCTGATGAAGCCTTTGAAGCCAGGGCAGGCCCCTCGAACCAAATTCCTCGTCAAGGAATTGTTGTATGTGCCTCGGACTGTCTATCGCATTCTGTCGAAGACAATGAGTCCTATCAAAGGCCACGACTCTAATGATGAAGAAGTTGTTGGCATCATGAATAATATGCTTTTCAACATCATTCATGGCGTTCCCGTCAACTTCCATGATTTCTTCATGAGGACTATGGCAAATATTGCTATGTCACCATTTGAGCTGAAGCCTTATGCGCCATGGATTATGAGATTCATCAGGACAAGGTCTTCACTCAATTACAAAGCTGACACTCTGAACCACTGCAGCTACTTGCCTCCAATTGAAGTCCTCAAAAGGACACTTTCCTCAGCTGAAGAAAAGGGCAAGGCAACTACTGTGATCGATGAAGGCATTCGTCCATTGGATGGTCAATTTCGCAAAGCTGCATCTTATTCCACCAATGATGACTCTGCCACACATGACTCTGCCGCCAACAATGCCAAGCCAAATCCTCAAGCCACAGCACCTAGGGTGATGACTGATCGTGAGTTACTCCTCAGTCTTCATCAGAAGGTTGATCGCAATCACAAATGGGTCAAGCGTCAGTTTGGTTCAATTCTTCACAACATGACTTCAACACACAATGCAGTGAAGAAAAACCACTACTACCTCCATGAAACCCTCAACCGCACCTGGGCTATTCTGTCTCAAGTCTACAGCGCTGAAGATCTGAAGAAAATGGGTCTCAAAGAAGAGTTTGACTGGTCTGCACCTCCTCCGAAGAAATACAAGAAGGTCAAGTTTCCTTCTTTGGTGGCCAGCTCCTATTCTTCATCGCGAGAGACTGATGAAAATGAAGACTTGGATGACACTGCGGCAGGCCCTACTATGACAAACGACCCCGACAACGCTGGCGCTCCTTCATCAACTTGATTATCTTCAGGGGCGTTAGTCCTCAGGTTCGATCCTTTTGGTCATTTGATGACAAAGGGGGAGAAATCTGAGTTAGTCTTCAAGCGGGTCTATTATAAGGGCGTTTTTTGATAAGTTACAACTCTCGTTCTTCTGAAACTTTTATTGGATCGAGTTGTAAACTTAAACCCGATGGTGGTCTGATACTTCTGCTACTTTATTCTGCATGCTTATTCCTCGTTAATATTACTGCACGCATGCTGAAATTCGTCAGTCACCATCTTTCTTCATCGCATTTCAAATTCTTCATATTATATATCAAATGCGTGTATGAATTACAAGATATAGGGGGAGATCTCCATGATTCAACTCTTCAAGTGTGCATTGCTTCAAAAGCAAATTCCTCACTATGCACATCTTCAGGGGGAGTTCTTCTATAGCTTGCAATCAAATTCCTCAATATCAGTATTTACACTTCATATATTTATCCCCGTTGAAAACTTAACCTATATTGTCATCAATCACCAAAAAGGGGGAGATTGTAAGTGCATCTAGTGCCCCTTAGTGATTTTGGTGTATTGAAGACTTATAGGTTAAGGATCTAATGTGTTTATGAGTGTACACAGGTCTATAAGTCTATGAGGAGTTTGATATTTACAGAGAAAGTCGACCCCTAAAAATGAAGTTCTTCAACTGAAGACTTTGATATTCCAAAGACCTTCTGAAGACTTTGAAAGTGAAGAGATTGGTGTAACCCTGAAGACTTGGAATTCATTCGAGGAACATGAAGCGTGAAGACTTTTGTTTTCGTTGTTTCATTTTCTCTTTCTTGAGTCATAGGAAACACCGTACTGTTAAAGGGGTCGAGGAAATACTAAGGAGAAAATTTCCATGTGATGCTCAACTCAAAATCCTACACATGCCAATCCCTTCGAGTGAAGCCATTGGAAATCTCATTCAGTTCAGTCAATTTCTTCAGTGACAGAGACACAGTTCTTCTGGTCACTGAGGACTTTGTTCTGACTGAGGAGTTAGGAATTCGCCAGTGCGAATTGCCTACACAGTGAGGAACATGATAGCCCTGAGGAATTTGTACCTCAAATTTCCGACCGTTGCTGTGCTACGCGCCAGCTGTCCCAAAATATCTTATCCACCTAACGGTCATATCATTGAAGGGCATTTATTTCTTATCATGTCGGGCTGCTCCCTAGGCTATAAATAGCCACCCCCTACAACCACTAGCTGGTTGGCTGCTCTGCGAGAAACTGACACTTGTCATTTGAGAGCATCCCATCCTCCGAGGACTTTGAGTGAAAATCATCAAGTGAGGAAAATCCAAAACCCAAACCCAAACACCTACAAACCCAAAGTGATTGAACATCACTGAAGAGATTGATCCTGAGTGGATCCGACGCTTGTTACCTTTGAAGACTGTGCTTCTTCCAGACGGTTAGGCGTCATGGTCTAGAGCATCCAAAAGGAATTGTGGATCGCTGAGTGCCCGAGTTTGTGAAGGTTCGGAAGTCACCTGAAGACTTACCACGAGTGATTGGGCGAGGACTGTGTGTCCTTAGCTCAAGGAGAATACGGTGAGGACTGTGTGTCCGGGACTGGGTGTCCTCGAGTTTAAATACTTAGCCGCTCCAACCAGATGTACAACTGAGACAGCAGTTGGAACTGGTCTACCAAATTATTGTCTTCACCAAGCCAACTGGTTCTATTTCCTCAACACTTTCATTTCCTCATTACTGTGTTGTGTGTTTGTTCATATTTGTGTTTGAAGACTTTGACTGAAGACTTTCTCTATTTCCTCAGTTCAATTTCTTCAGTCTGTTTGTCTTCATCTTGTGCTATCCTGTGTTTACGCTTTCTGTACTCTGTGTTTGTCTTCATTTCATCATGATGACCATGCATGTATTCTGCTATGTTTACTTCTGAGTACTTATTCCGCTGCTAGTAGTTCTTCACTAAGGAATTTCCTCACTAGCAAATTCCTCAGTGAAGAATTTCATAAAAATCGCCTATTCACCCCCTCTAGTCAATATAACGCACTTTCAACGGGTTGAGGTCCCTCCACCACTTTCTCCCTCTTCCACTCTCCTCCTTCCACTTGTGGGGCAAATCCTAAACGGCGTGTAAGGCGCCCGTTTCTTCTGTTTAAGCAAACGGGCGCACGCCCCCGCGGCACGCTGGGCCGGCCCATTGTAGCCTCTTTTTTTTTTTCTGTAAATACGTCAGGAAGATGCGTCTGATGAGTTCCGAACTCCCGACCCCTTCGCTTACTACCGAAGTCTTAGTATTTCTTCGAGCAGAGATTGGTACTGTGAAAAAGGTGTTTATAAGAGATTTCATTGTAATTCTTAATCATAGGAGTTACTTTGTATTTTCTTGGATCTTAGGTTCATATTAGTGTACATGTAATTATTATGACTATTAATAAAATTACAGGTGTTTCAAAAAACTAGCCACATTACTTGTTGCGATTAGGTTACTTCTTTTTTCTTCTTTATATATAACGCTACAGAAAGCAGCGTTTTCCCTATTTGTTTTTTCTTTTCTTCTCTCTTCTTTTCATTTTTATTTTTTTATTTTTCATTTTCCATTTTTGTTTTTTGGAAATGTGCGAATTGTTTTCATCAAATTCGATGAACTTTTTTAGAATTCGATGAACTTTTTTTTCAAATTTGATGAACTTTTTACAGATTCAATGATTTTTTCAAATTTGATGAACTTTTTCCCATTTTGATGATCTTTTTTTAATTATTTTTGATGGTTTTTTGTGAACTTTATGCAAAAGTCAACAGTCAACAAAGACCAAATACTTTTTTTAAATAACACATCCAACGATCTGAACTAAAAAAAATCCAGCGAACAAGTGACCCGCCTGAAATCGAGCAAAGCAGTCATGTATAATGGGCCAGCCCAAATTCCACCCCGCGTGGGCGTCAGCCACCTGTTCTAACCCAAGGCGCCCTATAGGTGCTCCCAACTTGTGGTGTTGGATTTGATTTGTTATTCTGTTACCCTCTCAAGGCCACCCCAAATAGATTTATGGTCCAGAATAAATTAGAATACACATTTTTATATTAAAATTTTATACCTTTTAAACTTATCTTTATCATATTAGATAGATGCATAATTATCTATTGCTTAGTTGTCAAGGTTAACCACGTAAAAATACTACTAAATATTAACTATAAAATTCTATGTCATACAACTATAGTGTACTATAAAAATTGGATCTGCTAAATTTCATTTGTATGTTCTATGTTGTAACAAAAATTCTCTTTTGAGTTAATTTTTGATGATAATATAGATTATATAATCTATACTCATATGTTTGTGTGTGTATACATGTGCTCATATATATTTAATTAGCATGGTAGAGATCTCTAAGATGTGTGCCAAATATATATCTTAAACTTATCTATTTGTGTGTTTATAAATGTGCTTGTATATATTTGAATATTTTTAAATATTATGGCAAAGATCTCTAAGATTTGGCACATTTGTAGAAATTCTAGATTATAAATTAAAAAATTGACAAATATGTCTTCTAAGATGTCTAAAAATATATTATTCTTAGGGGAATTCTTGTTTGGTATATATTCTTAGGGGAATTCTTGTTTGGTATCTAGTGGGTATCAATGGAGAAAGTTCTAAATCCATGTCCAACCTGAGGTATCCAGCAGCGAAAATCCACATGTATAAAACGTCAGCAAACCCTTGCCCACCGAACATGATATCAAGGGATACCTGTATCCATGGATAATTTCTTCACTGGCGCATATATTGATAAACTCTTAATATTTAGTTGTTATACACTTTGTTTTTGTTTAGTAGTATCATAGTATTTCATAAGGGATCTCTTATATTTTGAAGAGTTTTTAAGAGGGTCTTGTTTTGAGATTTTTAAAAAAATATTATTTTTTATAACAAATTCGGATAATGTATCTCTTAGATTTAAAATTTCAAAACTATGACCTCGTCGGCCTGGCTGAATCCGATGTAGGAAATTTCGGTCTTCCCTAGGTCAAAAGGCGCTTTTCGGTCTACTGTGGGCCAAAGAGGTGTGGATAGGGGCCAAAAAGTGGCTTTCGGTGGCCCATTGACCGAAGAAATTAACTTCAGCCTGGCTTCGACCGAAGAGGTGGACTTTGGCCTACCAGCTAGTGAAGAGTTCTCTTCGGCCTACCCATGACCAAAGAGGTTGAGATAAGGTCGAGCGTCTTCTTCCTCCAGCCGGTTGTTTCTTCTCTGATTTTTCTCTCCTTTCTCTCGCGATTTTCCGTTGATCTCCATTTTCTGGCCAATCTCGCATCCAACCCACAGAAAATAGTAGAGCATAGCTATCCCCGATGGCCTAGGGTCCTATCTATCCATGAGCATAGGTGAGGAGGAGCCATGGTGGGTTCGAGGTGTAGCTGGGGAGGAGGTGGTGGTGGGGAAGTGGTGCGGTTTAGGGGAGGGGAGGAGGCGCTGGTGGTGATGAACCTTGGTGGGAGGTAGCCAGAGTCCAACCTCCAGGAGCCGAGGGGGAGATGGTGGGCAAGAACTCCGGGAGGTGGCTGGTGGCGCTGAGTTGAAGAGAGGATCAAGAAGCAGCGGACCCACACGCCGAAGGTATAAGCATGTCAGCTAAAAATATTGGAGTACACACACCACAATGGCTATTTCAGAGGTTTCTCGATGAAGAATGAAGCGAGGTTCAACGCCTGGTTTTATAGGTTCGGTGCACATGCATGCGGAAAATGGTTGGCGGGAAAATAAGACGTGAATGATGGCGGGAAATGCTTGGCGGGAGCACTCTTCGACCTGGTGTAAACCGAAGAGTGGTGCCATGCAACTTCGGTCTGTAGTTCACGCGAAGAGGTGGGCCCTAGCGGACTCTTTGACCTGGTGTAAACCGAACCGGAGAGTTCTTTTTGGCTCGTTTCCATATCTCTTTGGTCTACAGTACGCCAAAGTGTTGTTTTCGGCCTACGTACGACCCAAGAGTGTCTCTTCGGCTTCAGCTGGGCCAACGGGGTCATAGTTTTGAAAATTTTAATCTAGGGCGTACATATTCCGAATTTGTTATAAACAAAATAATATATTTTTTTAAAATTCTAATTTTGAGACCACAAAGGACAGGGTCAGGGTGGACCTAGCGTTCAGGAAAAAAATAATTAGAGTGATGGACCTGGGCCTAGTGGGCCTGGACATTTTTGTCCACGTTGTTCCACTTGGAAAAAGAAGAGCAAAAAAAAAGTTCCACTAAAAATAATGACACTCCGTCCTCGTCGTCTACAATGGTCGATATCCCCCAATCCCACGGGACGCCGGCCGGAATCCGCCGCCGCCGCCGCCTGCGCCGTGTTTCCTTGATTCAAGCGAGCACCGCAAAAAACCATGCCCCCCCCCCCCCCCCCCCCCCCCCCCCCCCCCCCCCCCCCCGCCCCCCGCCCCACCTGCCCCTCTTCCTACACCGTACATCGCTGAAGCGCTCTCGCGCCGGACCCCGGCGGCCGTCGGGGTGGAGGATCGAGGGACCAAGCCGGGACTTTTCGAGGCCGGCGGCGGAGCGCCAAGGGGAGGAGGCCGCGGCGAGTAGAGGGAGTGTGCGAGCATCCTGGAGACAAAGCGCATCCAAATCCACATGTGCGTGCGTCTTCCCGGAAGTCAAGAACAGTAAGCGTCTTCTTGCTTCCATTTTCCTCACGAGCAATCAAGCACGTCCTGCCCAGCCCAGGCCATTATTGCGCTTGAAACAAAGCTGCTAGATTCGTCGTATGCGCCAGATTGGTCCTAGAGCAGGGCGTACTCTACTCTCCACCCCACCCCTGCAAAGTTCTAATAATGGCGGCGACAGTGGTGGTCAGATTTGGGGAAGAACACTTCGTCCTATGCGCATCCGATCCGTGGAGAAGCCATTCAAGAAGCCCCACCATCTTTCTCAGCTCAGGCCATCATTGCCGGTGCCCACCTCTGCACGCTCTCTGCACTTCGGTACCTCTGCTCACAAGATGAACAGCGCTCAAGCCACAGGTTAAGTGAAAAATTGCTTGCTTGTTTGCTTCCACATATACGGGGCATTGTTTCCTTCCATGCTCCTCACAAGAAAACAAAAACATTTTTGCTCACACCATTGTTGCCCTCTCCACCTTGCGAGGCGCTCCAATGGCGGCGACGGTGGTGGTCAACATCGTGGTCGGGCCGCTGGTCAAGATCGTGCTGGAGAAGGCGTCCAACTACCTCCTCGACAAGTACAAGGTGATGAAGGGCATGGAGCAGCAGCATGAGATCCTCAAGCGCAGGCTGCCCGCCATCCTCGACGTCATCGCCGACGCCGAGCAGGCGGCAGCCCACAGGGAAGGGGCCGCGGCCTGGCTCCAGGCCATCAAGAAGGTGACCTACCAGGCGAATGAGGTCTTCGACGAGTTCAAGTACGAGGCGCTTCGTCGCAAGGCCAAAAAGGAGGGACACTACAAGGAGCTTGGCTTCAGTGTGGTAAAGCTCTTTCCCACCCACAACCGCTTCATATTCCGTAACAGGATGGAGAGAAAGCTCCGCAAGATTGTGCGAGCCATTGAGGTCCTTGTGGCTGAAATGAAGGACTTTGACTTTAAGCATCAGCAACCACTGCAAGCATACAGCCAATGGCGACAGAAGGATCATGATATCTTTGATCCAGAGAAAATCACTAGCAGATCGAGAGCCAAAGATAAGAAGAAACTTGTTGATATACTGGTTGGTCAAGCTAACAATGCAGATCTCACGGTTGTTCCCATCGTTGGAATAGGGGGTCTGGGAAAGACCACGTTAGCTCAACTTGTCTACAATGACACTGAAATTCAGAAGCATTTCAATTTGCTGCTATGGGTGTGTGTCTTTGACAACTTTGATGTGGATTCTCTGGCTAAAAGTATAGTTGAAGCAGCTCTCGAGAAAAGTGGTACAGAAGCAGCTACTTCCATGAGGACGAAGACACCGCTGGATGGCCTTCAGAATGTATTGAGCGGGCAAAGGTACCTCCTTGTATTGGATGATGTCTGGACACGAGAGGTTCATAAATGGGAGCAGCTCAAGGCCTGCCTTGAACGTGGTGGCATGGGGAGTGTGGTCCTGACAACAACTCGTGATAAAGGAGTTGCGAAAATAGTGGGGACTGTTGAAGCTTATACTCTCGGAGCTTTGGATGGACAATACATAAAGGAAATTATCGAGACAATGTCATTCAGTTGTTTGAAGAAGGGAGAGGAAAGGCCAGCCGTGTTGATGAATATGGTTGATGAGATTGTGGAGCGATGTGCTGGCTCTCCTTTAGCTGCAATGGCTCTGGGCTCTGTACTGCGTAACAAGACCAGTGAAGAAGAATGGAAAGATGTATCAAGCAGAAGCAACATTTGCACAGTGGAGTCTGGAATCTTACCGATACTCAAGCTCAGTTACAATGACTTGCCGCCACAAATGAAGCAATGCTTTGCTTTTTGTGCTATATTTCCCAAAGATTACGAGATTAATGTGGACAAGCTGATCCAACTATGGATTGCACATGGCTTTATTATCCAAGAAAAGCAAGTTCGTCTTGAAAACATTGGCAAACAGATTTTCAATGAACTAGTCTCAAGGTCATTCTTTCAGGATGTGAAACAAGTCCAGACCACAATCGGTGAAATTGAACAGGACGGGGCGTGTTCTGTCAGAAGTACATGTAAAATCCATGATCTTATGCATGATGTTGCACTGTCTGTAATGGAGAATGAATGTGCCTTGGCAACTGAGGACCCAGGCAAGATTGGATATGTTGTTGCAACTGAGGAACCAAGTCAGAGTGAGTGGCTTCCAGACACGGCTCGGCATTTATTTTTGTCATGCAAGGAACCAGGAAGAAAATTGAATAGTTCTCTCAAGAACAGTTCTTCAGCCATCCAAACACTTCTGTGTGATAGCTTTATGAGCAGATCATTGCATCATTTGGCAAAATACAGCTCCTTGCAAGCATTACAGCTCCGTTTGTTGGGATCATTTCCGCTGAAACCAAAACATCTGCATCACCTGAGGTACCTAGATCTCTCAAGAAGTTTAATAAAAGCACTTCCTGAAGATATGAGCATTCTATACAACCTGCAAACGTTGAACCTCTCTGGCTGCGTATCTCTTCGTGAACTTCCAAGACAAATGAAGTATATGGCTGCCCTCCGCCACCTTTACACTCATGGTTGTCCAGAGCTGAAAGGCATGCCTAGAGACCTAAGAAAACTCACATCCCTACAGACACTTACATGTTTTGTAGCAGGTAGTGGCTCTAATTGCAGCAATGTTGGAGAGCTCGGGAATTTAAACCTCGGTGGTCAACTAGAGTTACATCATCTAGAGAACGTGACAGAAGAAGCTGCAAAAGCTGCAAACCTCGTGATGAAGAAGGAAGTAACAGAACTGACATTAAAATGGACTGTTGGATCGGATAAAGTTGTTGATGAATCTAGCAGTCGGGATGATGCAAAAGTGCTCGAGGAACTTAAACCTCATGATGGGCTGCATGCTATAAGGATACACACCTATGGAGGCACCACCTTTCCAACATGGACAACTATGTTGCAAAACATTGTCGTGATCCATATTTCTCATTGTAACAAACTGCAATGGTTCTTTAGCGGTGACATTAACACATCCTTTGCATTTCCAAATCTGAAGGAGCTTACGTTGCAAGAGCTTGTCTGCTTTGAGAGATGGTGGGAAATGGATAATGGAACGCAAGGAGAAGTGGTGATGTTTCCTCGGCTTGAGAAGTTGCGCATTAGTCAGTGTGAAAAGTTGACAGCATTGCCAGGGCAACCGACCTTCCCAAACCTCCAGAACACTCGTATTGAGAGATGTCCAGAGTTGACAACTAGAGTTGAATCACCAAACCTCGGTGTATTAAAGATGGAAGGACGTGACGTACAGTTGTTCCAGTGGGTAGCCAGGCATATGACTTCATTGACCAATCTGGAACTGCATAGCCTTGTAGACAGTACAGAAACAACCTCGGCGGCGGCTGAGCATGGTTTGAGGGAAGTTCTGTATTGCAAGGAAAAAGGGAATGATCATGATTTTCCTCTGACAGTTTTGGTGCTACAAAACTTCAAGCCAGGTATAACAGAGCTGTGTTCATGTTTTGTACACCTGCAAGATTTGTCAGTTTGGAGGTGCCATGCGCTCCTCCACTGGCCAGAAAAGGAGTTTGAAGGATTGGTATCCTTGAGGAAGCTTGCGATTCACCAATGTGAGAATCTGACTGGATATGCACAAGTTTCTACCGAGCCATCAACATCATCAGAAAAGAGTCCGCTCCTTCCACGTCTAGAGTTACTAGTGTTAAGGAAATGTGAAAGTTTGGTTGAGGTCTTCAATGTCCCTGCATCTCTCAGGGTAATGGAAATTCTTTATTGCAAGAAGCTTGAGTCTATATCCGGCAGGAGGCTGCTGCAGGGACAGTCAGCATCGTCGATTCATCAAGGGCCATCTAGTATAGCAGAGGTGTCACCATCATCATCTGGAGATTGGGCAGAGAATTTGGAAAAACTGAAATTAGTCGAGTGTCATGGCTTAACAGGGGTCCTCCATCTTCCCTCGTCCCTGAAGGCTCTAGACATTGATAGTTGCAGTGGGTTGACATCTCTTGAATCTAGCTCAGGAGAGCTTCCATTATTGGAGTGCCTCTATCTTTGGAGTTGCAATAACCTGTTATCCCTACCGGATTGGCCACAAGCATACTCATATCTCCAATGTCTCTACATTATGAACTGCACTGTTATAAAGACGCTCCCTAGAAGCCTGCAGCAACGCCTGGGCACCATCCAGGAGGAACATGTAGATGCTCATTATTACGGAAGTAAGCATGCAGCAATTTCTTTTGTTACTCCTTACTAGTGAGCTAATTGTGCTAGTTGGATCACTATAATAGCATCACTAGTAGTATGAGAGAAAAATGAAGCAAAGTAAATGTTCTTCAAACCTAAATTCGTCATTACTTAATTTATTGATGTTCCTTGAGTGTAATTTTTTGCATTATTAACCTGTGCAGATAAGCCAAGGCCTGTCCCTATCCTGCTCAAACCAAATACATGGAAATGCTCCATCCGTAGAGATTAGAGAGCTATAAACAGAATCGCAGGACGAGAATGCCAATATTTAAGTTATTCCACAGGTTTGTGATGAAATATGCCTATGCTGCCAGAACCCTTTGATTGGTCTTCTTATTTCTTGCAAAAGAATTAAGCTGGTGGAATTGTTTGCAGAATTCTTCCAGCACATACATACGGGGAAGAGAGATCACTTGGGGGTGGAGCTATTCTCTTGCGAGACGCCCACAAGAAGTTGTTGTCATGCTGAACTGTAAGATCCGTAATCAGAAAGTGCTTCTAACACTATTGGCTATCAATGATTTCGTTCTGTTTCCGAAAAAAGATCTTGTTTGAATAATAAGTACTTGTATTTCCCCGCCTCTGTTTACCTACTGTCATGTCACTGTATTTTATTTCCAACAAGTATGGTGGTAGTCTGCCCTGGGCAGTGTCAATTTTTCTATCGAAATCATGTTGCAATTTCCCAGTAATATCTATGGGCCTGTATAAACAGAGTACTGCCATTTACAGTCAGTATCCCGTTTACCGTGTATATCGGCAGTGTTATTTACAAAGCTGTTGATTTCCCCTCATGCTCTGCACCGCGTTTTAGTAAGGGGATTATCCCAGATTGGGCAAACGACAGGTGCTGATTGTGAAGATATAGCTTGCCTGTGGATTAGCAAGAGGAAAAATGCTGTGATCAACATGGCTGCCGCTGCAATGGTGTCGAAACAGAGGAATGACATTTCTCTTTGGGAGATGCACGTGGTCTGGTTTACAGGTTGTCTGGCACATCTGGAAACCCCAATGTTAACCTACTGCTGGGGAAGAGAAGAACTTCAGCCTCAGACCTTGTCGCGGTGGCCAGGCAGCTGTTAAAGACTGTTCTCTGAAGAATTAGGCTGCTCTGTTTTTTATTTCAGTTTCCGATGTTTCTTGCAGTGTTTCCTCGGCTGCCTTAGCAGCGATATGCATCTACCTGGAGCCTTTTGGCGCCTGTTACTATGCGATTCATTTTCAATGAAAATGGAACTGGGCGTGCGCCTTTTGATCGGTTTTTTTTTTCAGTACAATCTAAGCTAGAGATATAAGATTTCAGTTTCTCAAGATATGGCGTTCACCCGAATCCATCCTTGACTTGTGCATACATGCTCCTTTGGTTATTGACCATCTTATGCATTTGAATCTATTTATTACACACCTCATACTCTGCTTTTGTTTGTTTCTCAAGAACAGCTGCTGGAATATTGTTCTCAAAATGAGGCTAGGAACTTTGGTATACAAAATGCATAGCCATGAACTGCTTCAAATTATCAGTACTACCTAGAGAGCTGGGACTTCAAATTTTCAAGATATGATGTTCATCGCCAATATTGCCCTGCTACCGATCTTCCAGTAAATCAGCAACTTCGCAGCTCATACACGCAAGATGTATATTGTACAATAGCAGTGTAATAACATATACGTATAACATTACTTGATGAGGTGAGTTCATTAGTCTGGACAACGTTCGTAAACTGGTCCGGTGCTTTTTTTTGTTGTTGTCATTTCTAAGTAGTAGTACATACAGTACTAAATTACATCAATCAGGAGGGAGATAAAAAATCAAAAGCAAAAACAAAACGTTATACACAAGGAGCTCTTTAAATTTAGGGTTTGTTCTATAGATATGTCAGCCTCCTAGCAGCAGCAGCAACATCAACACAGACATAGCAGCAGACAGTTGTTCCTCGTCATCGTTGATCGTCGTCGAGGAGGGTGATGATCAGCCAGCAAATCCAGCAAGCTCTGCACCTTCTCCCTGATCTGGAAATGCTGAGAACGACCACCAGAAAGTTCAGAAAAAAAACATGCAAGAAGTTTAGAAAAACATTTACATTACTCTAAACAACCAATGAGGTACTGACTACTGACTACAACAGAATAAGCAAAATGTCTGAATAATTACAGGGTAGAATGCAATGAACACGACGATCAATTAGCCGTAGCCCGGTTAAGAAGAGAGATTTATGGGAGTTGATAAAGGCTCAGATATGCTTATACCTGTGTATATTAAGTAGAAGCATATGCTTAATCAGAGAGATAATTTGAGAAAACAAAACCATGTCCAACTGTATGTTCTGTTAATCATGTTATATGTAGACACCAACTCTACTGCTGCTAGATAATTTGAGAAACTGAACTTGGAAGGGCTTACTATGTTAACATGTAATGTTGTGCGTAGACTGTAAATAGACCAAGGCACCCATACGGCACCAGCACCAGCGCCGGTTATGAAGCTGTGTTGCTGTTTGAGGTGTTGGTGCTGAAGCTGAATGCAAACGGAAGATGCAGGTGTTGTTGTTCCCTGCAAGCAAGTTAAGCTGGTGGTAATGATCCTGTACATGGGATGGAAGCTTGCGGTAAGGAATGCACAAGGAGCATCAACTAGAAAGAGCATCAGTAATACTAGGGAAAAGGCATTAAACAACACGAGCCTTGACATTTGGATTCTGTACATGCAATTGATCGGAAAGGATTCAGAAAACACTGGAGAACATACAACCGAATAATGATTGAAATAATCGAGGGCCTGTACTCACTTTAGTTTCAGCTAGGGCCCAAGCAAAAATCCTCTTTGGTATGCAGAGTTTTTTTATGTGCCATTCCCTGCAAGTGACCAGGAATGCATGCTTCAGACAAGTGACCAGAAATATATAATGCACTAGTAGATTGCATGACTGAAACTGTAAAGACTAAACAGCAGGGAAACAGTAACAAACATGGTGACCATCAGTCACGACAAGAAAACACTTATTGTGAAGAAGCATCAGGGCATGTAGACTAGCATGTACGTACTTAGGTAGAACTGTTGTATCCAAGCTCAAATGGAAAATCCAAACAGATAGAACGCATCCATTTCCTCATGAGTATAGCAAAATAATAGGGTATGTACAGATGTTCGTACCAAACAAAAGCAAAGAGCAGCAGGAGATGTGTTGAGTTACTTGATTAACTAAGCTTCACATGAATATATTATCTCCAGCAGTAGCTAGTAAACTGCCACACAGATATGCACTAACATGCAACTTGCTTCAGATTCAAGTATTTCACTGAAGAAAACTGGAAAGGGTTGCATGCTGGAATCTCAGGGAAAAAAATTACCAGATATATTTTTAGAACATTACACTGTTGAGGATTATATCACGTGGGTGCAGAATAATTCCCATCAGAACAAATTTCTGTTAATAAATTACAATTGCATTATTAAAAGTAATCTACCAACGGTAGCTGATCAACGTCTGGGTCACTTTCATGTTCCATAAGCCGCAGATTCAACACTGGAAGTACCTGATAAGGTCAATGGATTATTTCTCCAGTTCATTCAGCTAGATATAGAAGAAAAACAAATGTTTAACAAGAAAAGCACTGCCATAGCATTGCAATTAAATCATTTACTTTTCAACTTTAAAGAAAAATAAATAATATGATGGTTCACTACTCAGTACAAATATAGTTAGTGAGACCACAGAACCAAATGCCCCATAGTGATATGGTTGATGCATTGTCAGCCTGAATGTGATAGTAAGACAAGGCAATACGGAGACTTCCTTCCCTCCTTTTAGAAAAAATACCTGTACATTTGCCCATTCGCACTATCTTAACACTTATTAATAAAAACTATGCACTCCCAGGTGTGCTGAATTTTTTTTACAGAAGTGCGACTAGGTGTTGGCAGATCATATTAAAGCTCCTAGGTTTTGGCAGATCATATTAAAATAAAAATACAAGAACCAGAAGTTTAGACATACCAAATAGTGCAACCTTTGGAGAGTGGACACACGCTGACACGCACATGGCTATTTACAGAAACACCATGGAAGGCAGGATATACTGGCATGAGTTTAGCTCATGCATCATAACCTTTTGGTACCTCTTAGCTAATATCTACATTACAGATATGTGCAATCTTAACCCAATCAAGTCCCTTATTCTTTTGGCATCGCTGTTTGAGCTCAGAGTGGCAATTGTTTATTCGTAGAGTCCTCAGAGAAGCAGGCATGTCAGGCAAACTCCGTATCAACTTCACATTGGATATATCGAAGGATTCAATAGAGCTCAGTCGTGCTACTTGTGGGGGCAGGCATATCAGATGAGAAGCATCAGACACTACTAGTTCTTTAAGTGCCTCATTTTGCAGTAACCACTCCTCAGGCAAGTGTCTCAGTTCAGGACCACCAGCAATTATAAGTTTCTTGACACACGACATGCTTCGTAATGGCTCACTTAGCAAGAGTGACGGATTGTCAATATCAAGCTCAGTCAGGCTAGACAAACTAGCAGGGTCATCCACCCTCTCAACGGATAGATCTGCAGTGATCTTTTTGCATCCCTGGATTTGCATTGACATTAGTGATGGACTCCCATGGATCCCACTGATTGAAACTAGCTCTTGGCAATCCCATATGGACAAGTTTTCAAGATTTGTCAATCTTGCAAAGGCTTCAGCCAAGGGAAGAGATGTAATTGCACAATTACCAAACACCATATTAGTTAACCCTGCCAAACATGCAAACACTTCTGAAGGGAAAACTGACAGTGCACAACCATCTAAAAATAGCATTGTCAATGAATTAAGACCTTTCATTGAATGAACTAGTGGCTGTTCAGCTTCACCGCACAATCCGAAAATGATGGTTCTCACGGTAGGGGGCAACCTGATTTCTCCTGTCACCAAATTTGAGCATTTCACTACTTCAAAGGTTTCCAGGGAGGCAAGTGAACCAAATGAATCCTCCGGTAGACATGACAAGCTTGCGCATTGTTGGATGGACAACTCCACGAGTGCAGATAGAGAACACCCCTGCCATAAAGTTTCTAAACTTTGGCAGTGGGAAATCATGAGCTTAGAGAGAGCCAGGTCCAATGATGGTGACGAGTTTGTATCAGAACTCCCAAAAAATGTTGGCATAGCCAATAGGCCAGCATTATGGATTTCAACATGGCGAATACTGGTAGGTACACTTGGCAATGTTCTCAGCGCCTCACAGTCACGCACTTTCAGCATCTCAAGCCTAGGGAATACATTCTTACCCTCCAATCCAACCCATTCCAGGCATTTTGGCATGCTTTCAATCTCTAGCACCTTCAGACAGTGCAATCCACAGGGATTTTCACTTCCATAAAATGAAGAATCCACACCCTCTACTAATTTCATGTTAATTATGTAAATATACTGTAGAGAATGTAACTGCCCAAGAGGTGGAAGACGCTCCAATCTTTCACAGTCACGTATGTGAACATATGTCAAATTAATGAGTGTGGGATTTTGCAGCCAACATGGAGATCGAGAACCAGGATATCCTTCAATCCTCAATTTATGGGAATTGCGGTGTGGTTCAAGTTTGTCGAGAACCAACTCAGCTTGGCTTGGCGTGCATGAATTTGAAGAGCCTGGAGACCAACTTAATGTTACTGCTGACAGACACTTTTTCTGGTTCAACATAGCTTCAGCAGCTTCTTCTGCGCTGTTTACCTTGTCAAGACCAGAAACATATAAATGACGGATGTTTGTCAGATTCTTTAGTTCACCAATAGTGTAACCACCTTCTTGTTTGATGCAGAAACCATATAGCTCATGGAGGGAAGTAAGCTTTCCTACAAAAGGAATTGTTGGTATTATCCCGTAAGATAGTTGTAGATGACGTAAGTTAACTAGGTTGCACACTCTGTCCATTTCCTTTTTCTGAGGAGCTGTGAGTTGGGGATCATCATACTTCATTACTTGTAAGTGATAAAGCTTGTACACAGGCTTGGGAAACCAACAGCAATGCGTCATTTTTTTCCGGCCCCACTTAAGAGACAAATAGCGAAGGTGCATTAAACCACGCATCGAATCAGGAAGCTTACACTGTGAGTTTGTTATTATGGATAACACTCGTAAGCTTCTGGCCACACCCAACACTTCACTGAGCATGTGCACTTGATCTGCCTCGTGTTGGTCTTCAAAATGCATAAGAAGTGTGCGCAGTCTCTTTGCATGAGAGATCTGTTCAACAACAGTAGGATTTATCATGTGAATGCATATATGACGGACAGTCTTCGGAATACAACCAGAGAAATTTAAGTCCACTCTTGTGCATTCACTCGCTGACACAGACCGGGCCAACTCATGCAAGAGATCATGCATGACAAATTTTTCTTCATAATATTCATCATATAAACAGCATTTTATAATGCGACTATCATGAGGCTCTGTTTTGATATCAAAAAAGGACTTTCTAGATAATGTGTCTAAATACTCCATTCCAATATCCTCTAGCTGTATTGTGTCATCCACCAATGGCTGGATCAGTCCTGAACCCATCCACAAGTACACCAATTCTTTCTTTGTGAACTCATAGCCTTTGTGAAATAAGCTGCAATACCTGAAACAAACCTGCAAATGTGTTGCTAAATGTTGATAACTTAGCCTCAACACCGTCATAATCCCTTCACTGCCCTGTTGTGCATTATGAACACCCGAGTCCAAAATTCTGTTCCACGTGCTACTATCCTTGTTGCCGTTCAACAATCCACCGAGAACTTTTCCTGCCAATGGAGAACCACTGAGTTTGTTTACCATTTTCTTGCTGATCTGTTGTAGGTTCCTATAATCATCAGGATTGACACCGAAAAATGCATGCCTGTTCAAAAGAAGCAGGAGGTCAGTTTCTTCCAAGCCAGACAATGCTAGAGAGTGGCATTCCACCTGTAGTGTTCTTTCCCCCTGCACTGCTCTTGCAGCAACATCAGCTACCAACTGCACTCGGGTTGTCAGCAGGATCTTGCTTCCTTTCTTCCCACATCTCAATGGACACAAAAAATTCGCCCAATCCTGATACCTCTCATCATTCCATACATCATCCAGCACAAGGAGAAAGGTCTTGGAACTCAACCTCTCCTTGAGTTCTTTCTGGAGTGCATTTAGACTAACCATGGGTGCCTCTCTTCCGGTCATGTCCTCAAGGATCTTTCTTGTTAGTGCCTGAATGTCGAAATCGTGAGAAACACAAACCCAGATGACGAAATCGAAGCGGTCTTTGACATCTCTAGCATTGCATACATCTTGAGCAAGTGCCGTCTTCCCTATTCCACCTATACCAACCAATGAAAACACGGCAATGTTATCGCCGGCACCACTTTCAGGCTTGGTCAACCACTGGACTATAACCTTCCTCTCTTCCTCTCTGCCAAGCAGAGGGCCACGAGACAGCGAGCTTGTCTGGCGCGAGTTTCTGAACTCCACATCCTGTTTATGTTTCTTCATCATATCGTTGTTCAAGTGGCTGAGAACCTGCAAGAAACGCTCTACGCCAGCCGCGACACCATCTAGGGTGGTGACTGAATTTCTCAGCCTCTCTAGTGACCCTGTGTTGAATGCACGATTGAGCCCTTGGATGACCTTGCGCTTGTACTTACTGACAGAGCCACGCACCTTGTTATTATCTTGCCTTTTCACCTCCTCCTCCTCGAGCCTGTAGTACTCGAGCTCATCGACGGCGTCTTCGGCTTCCTCCACGGCATCTCTGAGCTGCCACAACCATCCATCCAGCGCGTTGCTCTGACCCCTGATTTCCTCCGTGTCAACGGCGTCAAAGACGACCTGGATCTGTGGAAGCAGCCTCTCTAGCCTCTCTCTGGCACTCTTGAGCCCTCCGGCTTTGTGGCTGTCCTTGAGATAGTCAAAGGCCTTGTTGACAATGTTGGTGATGATTGACGTTGCAATGGCTTTGCCGGCGAAAACCGCGGCGGCGGAGGCCATGGCTGGGTTATTGGGGGACCCACGGCCGGTGAAGGAGAGGCTGCAGAGGCGAGCACGCCGCAGCGGGCGGACGATATGGGCGCCGCTCGAGGAAGATGCTGGCGGACGAACGGCGCAGCTTTGAGGTGGCGATGGCGGAGGAGTTGGCGGCGCTCGTGGATGAACCGATGCGGGCGGCCGGGGCCCAGTCCAATCGCAGAGACGGCGTGCGAGCCGAGCTCCGCTCAGATCGGAGAACTTCCGGACGAGGGCAGAGCAGGTGTGGTGGCGGGAGACGTTCGGTGCCGGTGGATATGCCGGCGGGCGGCGCAGCCTGCAGGCGGCGGCGGTGGCCGTAGTCAGAGGAGCTAGCGGCGCTCGTGGATGGACGGGAGATGGCGGCGTACCGATGCGGGCGGGGTGGTGGGGGCGCGCGACGCAGGCGGGTGGTGGACGAACGCAAGGGGATGCACCACCCGCTCAGCGCTAAGCTCCTCGTCTGATCCCCTCCGGCGCGGCGGCACCCACCGGACCTGGCACCTCCCCGGCGGCGCGCTCACCCTCGCCGCTCCGCCGTCTGATGCGCACCTGGTCAACTCCTCGTCTGATCCCCTCCCTCCCTCCGGCACCCAGCGGCTGTTGACTTGTGTAATTCTGTTTCGCTTTGCAATCTCCGTCTCCATCTCCACTACTCCCTCCGTCCGGAAAAAGTTGTCCCCATAGCAATTTTACAGAAAACCCTTCTCTAAACTCCCGACACAACCCGCACTCCTCGTCTTCTCCGGTCGATGCTCCGCCGCTCCGGCACAGGCACATAGACGCCGGAGCTCCCCTGCGCCGCGCTGCTCCCCCGCTCTCCCGCGCGTCCTCCGCCGCCGCCGCAGCTGCCTCCTCCGCCGCTCCCTTTTGCCTCGCGCAGCTCCCCTGCCTCCCTTGCCTGCCTCCCGAATCTCCCCTCTTTCACCCCAAAAATTGCTTCTTCTTCCTCCCGCCGTGTCTCTTGCTTGCGCCCACCCCTCCCTCCTAGAGTTGATGGAAGAAGCGTGGCCAGCCCTCGGCCTGGCAGCCAGCGACGCGCCTTCCCGCCCCCGACTCCCCCCCGCACCGCCGCTCCGACCCCGGTGGCGTGGGGCGCGGCCGCGACAGCGCGGCGGGAGACGGTGGCCAAGAAGTCGTCTGCGCAGGAGGTGAGCCGGATCGTGTCCAGCTACGCCAACTCGAGCGGCCTGGCCGTGGCCGTCGTCGATGCCAACGCCATCATCTCGGGCGGCGCCGCGCTCGCCTCCACCGCGGGCCGGCTGGTCAATGTGCCCGAGGTCCTCGAGGAGGCGCGCGACGTCGCAGCGCGCCGGAGGCTCGCGCTCTTGCCCACCCCCGTCGAGACCGTCGAGCCCGCCCCTGAGTTCGTCAAGAGAGGCCGAATGTTTACTTTAGCCGGCCCAGACCTCGTACTGCTATTTTCATCTGCTGAATAGAGCTTAAACTCTGCATTTTCATGGACTGAAGTTCATTTTACTCATCGAATTATTTACCATTCCATAGGTTTCCATTCTCTGCTTGATGCTCTCTGCATTGCTGTATTCAGAAATGTTCACTAGATTTAGAAGACAGAGCCAACACCTTCATGGAGTAGAATCCCTGCTCTGGCTTAGTGTAGAAATGTTGATTCAGAAATGTTGTGACACGTTCAGACTGAATTAATAATTCAGAAATGTTCAGTGTAAAAATTCAGAATGTTTTACACAAAGTTTGTCTCCTAGATTTTGGATTCATGATGTTTTTGAAAAGAACATGCCTCTTTGACTGAAATTCTGTGGACACTTCCCAAGATAATTTTTGTTTGCTGCAAACAGTAAAAATACTCAGCAAATTCTTGTATTGGATTCATGATGTTTTGCTTGCTCTACTCCTTGCTGCTTAAATTCTTGCTTGCTCTAATGTGTCCAGTATAATATGTTTGCTTGCAAGAAGTAGTACTCCGAAATTGTAAAATTGGATTTAGACACTATACAGAATAATTTCAATACAGAGTAAATTCAGTATACAATGCTGCTGCCATGATGCTCTAATTAACATCAATTCTAAGTTTGCGCTTCTTTCTTTTTCTGTAGGAAACAACGAAAACTTCTGTACATGGAGTAATTGGGATCTTCATTTGACAATATTACAATATTCCAAACTATTCTGCATTTGATCAAGTTTAGCTCCAGAATGCTCCAAATCATTTGATCAAGTTTAGCTCTCTGCATTGCTGTATTCAGTAGGGCCAGCTCGAACCGTGTGCGCCAGGAAGAAGGCCAGCTCGAACCAACAGTATGCCCTGCAAAATGATTTCGAACGAGGTGCGTGTAGTTAGCCGCTCATGTATGTGTAGATATTGGTATGAGTAGCTAAATTCAGAAACTTTCCTACACTGGGCACTGTAAACTTCCAGTACACAAAATTCAGTTATCTTTTTAGTAGCTAAATTCAGAAACTTTCCTACTCTACTCTCCATAATAATGATTTCACTATCCTAATGCTTCATAAAAGCAGTGAAGAAACTAGTCCTAGTAACAAAATGAGAAAATGCCAGAATTAAGAAGCAAGTACTCCTAGTGTGGCCAATCCACAAGATTTTGGCTACTGCCAATAACTCCCAGTACCAACAATAATTCAGTTCTCAAAATTTTGCAGTATGTAGACTCTATTTAGAAATTCAGAGATAATGAAAAGATCAAGCTGAGATTAATACTAGATCAAACTGAATAGGATGCTTCTTTCCAAATTTGAAATGATCTGTAACAAATTTGAAATGATTCTGTATGCACTTTATTCTTCCTTCTTTCTAATGGTTGTTCCTGTAGCAAACTGAATTGTTTCCAATTATTCAGAAATAATTTTCAGTTATGCATAGTTTCAGAAATAATGTTTCCAATTTGGCTAAATCTGGCCTGAATTTGCTGCCAGTGCTAGGACATGCTCAAGACTGCCATGTTTCAGTCTTGTTTTGTGCAGAACTGAATTTACTAGCACCATTTTGCATCTTGCCATTACTGTACAAATTCCCACCTGCTCCCCTGTTTCTTGGTCAAAACATTAGATGATGTGAGCTTTTTCAGCTATCCAAAGTTTTAAGAGTACAGTATTCATTTCAAAGTTCATGTATAAAATTCAGTTTGACTTTGAGAGGGAATAAACTACTGTAGTTTACTGCACTTTATTGCATAATTATGCACTATTCGGAGCACAATTCAGTTTACTGCAGTTTATTGAATCAAGATACAGTAGCAATCAAGCAGAACATGTATTGTATTCATTTCAAAAGTTCATGTAGTACAAAATTCAGTGTACTGCAGAATGTTGCAGAACATGAATTAAGATGCAAGAAGCTTCAAGTTGATAGCAGTCGATGCAAAATTGTTCACTTAAACTTCAATGTACAATAACTGAAATTTTGTGCATCCACAGTTTACTCCACTGTACAGTTTGTGCATCTACAGATCATGAATATTGTGTGTGTACGCTCATCAAATTGTAGACTGGATGATCCGCTGCTGCTCTAATTCACCTCAGTTTGACATCAATTTGATCTACACAACAAATTAACATCAAGTTGACATTAATTTCAGGGCGCTGGCTACCTTTCAGTAGCAGCAGAGGTGGCGAGGAGGAGCTGGGTCGCTTGGATGAAGAAGAAGAAGAAATCGGCGAGGAGGAGCAGGCGGGCGGAGGTGGTCGTCTCTAGCAGGTGGGCGATGGCGCTGGGCCCGACGGTGGATGCGCTGGTCACCTCGGTGGACGGCGGTGGAGCAGCGACGGTGGGGGTCTTGCCCAACTCCCGCACCGGAGTGGCTGGCCTTGGCGGGCCGGGTATGCGAGCAGGACGACGAGGAGCAGCCGCCCGTGAGCCGTGGAGCTGCCGCCCGTTGAGGTGTCACCGCGGAGGAGCAGGTGGGCGGCGGCGAAGCTCGCCTCCGCGCAGGTAAGCAGGGGAGGCGCAAGTTTGCAACCGCGGGGCAGGTGGGCGGCGGCGCATGTGGGACTTCGTCGCCGGCTGGTCCCTACGGCGGCTGGGGCACGTGGTGCCCGCGGGCGAGGGGGGAGACGGAGGCTGGGGCGCGCGCTGTCCGTGGGCGACGGGGGAGGAAGAAGGGCTAATTAGCATGAGATTTAAAGTGATAATGTCTTTTTTGCAAAATTGCAATTGAACTGCGCTGGCGACAACTTTTCCTGGACGGAGGGAGTACTATTTAAACAATCAAACATGAATTTTCTTACGTGCACCCTGCAATTAATCCCACAACACCACACAAACCAATCAGCATCGCACGATTAGACTCACAACTTTTAATCTAACAACCATCATTTATGTAATAACGAGATGGTGTAGATTTAGCAATTACCAATGACAGACCATACTCCACCAGCAGAGGAGTATTCGTTGGCCTATAAATGCCGCAACCCACAATCTTTTCCACTATTATTTGAACAGTCAAACAGGAATTTTCTTACGTGCATCCCGCAATTACTCCCACAACACCGCATAAACCAATCATCATCACATGATTAGTCTCACAAATTTTAATCTAACATCCATCATTTATCTAATAACGAGATGGTGTGGATTTAGCAATTTCCAATGACTGACCATACTCCACCAGCAGAGGAGTATTCGTTGGCCTGTCGTCGCCTATCTCGCTCGGTGACAGCGGAGAGCGGAGAGTCTGTGCCTTGGACGCGCTCCTCCTGCCTCCTGGTATCGTTTGTGGTCACTGGGCGAGGTCTCCATAAAAGGAAGTGCGAGATCTCTTTGGAGGAACGGACGTAGATCGTGTGTCAACTGTCAAGAAGAGACGGAGGGTGCTTGAGAACGTACTGGAGCGGAGATGGGACTCCACCGTTCATTCCCCAGTGGCTTGATATGTACTCTATTTATGATGACAGATGGGTGGCTTTGTCGATGCAGATAACAGAAGACGAACACGAACCAACGCGTATGAAAGAGAAATTAAATAAGGCTTCATTAGTTCGGTGGAGAAGATGAATAGGATCAAGTGATGATGGTTCCTCCATTATGCCGGCGGCTGCAGGAAAATGGATGACATGGCACATGGATTAGTTCTTCTTTTGCTGAGTTGCCAGCTTTACTGAGGTGGATAGCCTGCATGCTTAGATAAATATACTCTTAGGTATATAGGATATAGGATTACGGGTAATCAATAGACGCGCTACAAACGCGAGACGTCAGATTGTGAGTTATTGCCGAGTTAGGCATAGCCTAGCCACACGTCTCCCTATCTGATCGCCTAATATATTGGAGGCATCAGCGACAATTACCCTAGCCATCACCAGATCAGATTGTATCTACTCTATCTCTTTGCGCATGTAGAGAAAAGGAGCGATTAGGTTTTTGGGAACATTTCAGGTGCGACTATCCCGCTGTTGTTCCTCGGCCTCTTCGACATCGCCATGAGTGAAAATTCCGAAGGTTACATAGATACATAGGTTCTATGCGTAGTACGTACCTACTCACATTTCCACATATCAATACGAGATTAATACGGCTAATGTTTATCATCATTATTTATTTTTGGATTAAGTCAATCAGAAAACTGCTAATTTTTGAAATAATCCAAAAAATCTAATGTCAGGAGGCAAATTTAACTTCAAGGTTCTGCTGCTATATTGAAACCAAACCCATTTACAAGTACTCATTTTAAGTGTTGGCATACAAAAACTACTATGTGGCTCACATCAATGGTTTAAAAGTCAAAGTTTGTTCAAATTTAATTTTCGGCCGAGCCAAACCAATAGTTGTTTTTTACCGACGAGATAAGACAAAACTAAACATGGTTTCATATATTTGGTATGAATATACTGTTTAAAGTTTAAAGTTTAGTTAATTTTTAGATTTCATATTTTGTAAATCTAACATATCACCGACATCTCTTCTCTCTCTTGAGATCGGAACACTTCATCTTCATTATCTAACTATTTCACCAACATTCTCATTTTTCATGTTGTTTCCACCTCAGATCGGTCGGGGTGCCTCCACCACTTCCTGTCTCTTCCACTCCTCTGCTCCCATTTGTGGTGTCACTTGGGGTTGATTTGCCGCTTTCTTACTCTCTCAAAGCCAAACCAAATAAATTTATGGTCTAGAATAAATTAGAATAAAAAAATTTATATTAAAATTTTATACTTTTTAAAATTTATTTTTACCATATTATAAACTTAACAAGTATAATTATCTATTGATTACTTGTCAAGTTTAACCATGTAAAAAAAGTACTAAATATTAACTATAGAATTCTATGTCATACAACTGTATTGTACTAGGAAACCTGGATCTGCTAAATTTGAATTGTATGTTCTATGAGTATTTTTTTTCTCTTTGAGTTAATTTTTGATGATTGTATAAATTATTTAATCTATACTCATAATTCTATGTCATACAACTGTAATGTATTAGAAAACCCGGATATGCTAAATTTCAATTGTATGTTCTATGTGTAATTGTTTCTCTTTAAGTTAATTTTTTATGATTGTATAAATTATATGATCTATACTCACATATTTGTGTGTATATACATGTGCTCATATATATTATAATATCTTTAAATATCACTGAGAGATCTATAAGATGTCTGACAAATGTATATGGTATACTCATTTATTTGTGTGTATACATATGCTTGTATATATTTTAATATCTTTCAATATCATGATAGAGACCTCTAAGATGTCAAAAAAAATATCTTAATAGTGGCTTGTAGTTCATTATTAGGTAAACATATTTGTGGAAACTTCTGGAGTGTAAATTGAACAATTGACAAATATGTCTTCCAAGTTAAGCTCAACAATAAGTTGAAAACATTATGTCCGGCCTATCGGCCAATCATGGTTGATTCTATAATTCAGAATATGGGACCCTTCTCTGCTCAGGCCCCGAGGCGGTCTCTGTTTGCCCAACCTATGGGCCAATCATGTCCTCTCCTCCCAAACATGGTGCCCCCCAATTCACGATCATTCTCCTCCTCTAGATTGTTGCCATGTTTCATCAACTCCTTATCGTGGTGTTGGTACCTGCTATCACCGGTGCTTGTGAAGTGAATCCCACACACAATTAATCTAAGAAACTGGTCCAAGAGGGAGGAACCCCATGGAATTACATTAACAAGGAGGCAATAGCCTGTCAAAAGAGAGGAGGAGGCAAGAGACCTCGAGCCGACCTCCACGAATTTAAACAATGTTGTCAAGAACTTTTTATATCCCATATTTGATAATAGTGGAAGAAGATTTAGGTGGCTTCGGCCCGTAATTTTTACCCCAATTTGGAGGGTTTTCCATGTTAAAAAAAATCTGGTGTCATATGTGTGTTGATGTTCTGCTGCTGTCCAGACATCGTTTGAGGAGCGTCTACTATGTTGCCAGAGTTATTTCTTGCATATGTGTTGTTGCATATTTTTCTTCTGTGCTAAGCAACGATCTTTGAAGGGGTGCTAAGATTACTTTGTTTTCGCTGCAGTAGGCCACGTGTGTGTGCTAATTCTCAACAAGGAAGAAACAAGGAACATATGTACTTCCAATCCTTCTGAAGATGGCAAAGATTGAACAAGAAAGATCCGTGATTCCAATTATTCTGAAAACAAACTTTCTTTCATTACGTGATCCGAATCATTCTAAAATCTGTTATATTAAGTTGGCATTCTCTCAAGGTGTTAATTAGTTTTGTGATTCTGTGTATATGTAATGGTAACCTGCACTTCATGGTCTTTGATGTTAGCCTGTGTTGTGCACCCTGAATTTTGTATTCTGCGGTATGTAGTGTGATGTTAACCTGCATCTCATAGTCACAATTTAATATTTTTTGTTGCATTTCGTGCACCTTCTCTAATGTGTACTCCCTCCGTCCAGTGAAGAGTGTACATCTAGCTTCAATTTTTTTCCATAAAAAGTGTACTTCTATCTTTCCAATGCACTTTAAAGTAGAAACAAAATATTTCTCTCTCATCACACGGTAATCAAGACCAATATCAATCTACACATGGTCTTCTTAATTTCTACATGCACTTAGCTCATTGGGGGTTGGGTAATTAAAGAGAAGAGAGATAGTGGCTTGCACCTTTCCAATGCATTTTTTTACTTAACTCCATAATTTGTCTTAAAATCTTTAGATGTACACTCTTCACCGGACGAAGGGAGTATTCTATATACTGAAAATGAGAGATTGCATTTGTATATAACCTTGAAGAGCCGATCGTCTTCTGGCACCAGACAAGTCGGTGGTGCGCCGCCACTACCGCCCTACTGTCGGAGCCGGCTTGACTTCGTTACACATAGCTTGTTTGATCTTGCATTAGCACAGGGGGCTCCTTTTTCTGATAATGGGTGAATCTTATTGGCTTAAAATGTAGCATCAAGAAGATACATAACATAGTGAGCACACACCAGGCTTCTGCACAGCTAGGATGCGCATAGCCAACACCAACTCACACACGCGAAAAACGCCAGCAATTAACAAAGTCATATAAGACCAAAACTAAGCGTAAGCGAGAAAAAAAAGCTTCAAAGTGTTCAGATTTGTGATCAGCAAACTACAACAATGATCATATCTGTACCAATTATTTCATTACACCACATGGACGATGGGATTCTTCAAAATCAACGCCTTCGGGAAAGGAGGGACCAACAATCAAGTGTCGCCGTCACCGGATCTAACCACAAGGTCAGAATCTAGGTTTTTACCTTGAAGAATCAGTCCGAGCATATTCGAGCGATGCCTTCACCAAGCTAACGGTGTAAGAAAAAGCATCGCCATTGCCAGGTATAACCACTCGGGTTTGACCTAGCCTTTCGTCCCGAAGCTCGAGACCAGGTGCTCGAGTAACACCACCATCGAAATCACTCATTTGTTGTTGCCGTGACTTTTCAGTAGCTACATGCGGTGCGACCATCGCCGCTGCACAACCATCCCTCTGCGTCAAGCCTCGTCCATAATTTGTGTCTCACCTCTGAAGTCACCACCGGATCAGGAGAGATGACTCATCCTGAAGACCTTTCGGTGACCACCGCCGTCGTGGAGCTGTAGATAGTCGCAGCAATAGACTGCAACATAGGGCTCTTGTACGTATAGTAGTACAAATACTTCACACAAGACAAAAGAAAATGACAAGTTTATGGCTGCATAAGACTATTTACCGTGTGCTCTAAGCCCTCCACCTCCCTATGTTGCAGTCAAACTTTGACCATGACCAAAATATAAGTTATGCCACAAATATAAGTTGTCTCCATTGATGCAAATATTGATAAATTCTTAATATTTAGTTGTTATACGCTTTGGTTTTGTTTATTAGTAGTATCATAGTATGCCCTAAAGTTAACACAAAGTTGAGACACTTATTTTGAGAGGGATGAAGTATTTCAAAGGGTTCTTTTATTGTGAAATTTTTCAAGGGGGTTTTATTTTGAGACCACAAAAGAAAGGGTGACCGCGTTCAGAAAAAAAGAGTGATAGACCTTGGCCTAGTGTGCCATGGACATTTTTGTCCTCGTTGCCCCCCTTGAAAAAAGGCGGGCACGCGCCATTCGGAGTATACTACAGAAAATCAGCCACCTTGTGAGCCGTGCAATTGAATCGGCCAAAGCATCCTGAGCAGTTCGATATTGCATCACGTGGGTGTTGAACACTCGGACTTTGCTCTCAGGGCCAACTCCACCGCGCGACCCTATCTTATCCGTCCCCGTCTATTTAGGGTAAAAGGGACAAACAAGACGGCTCAGTGCGCGGGCGCAAATGGACTTTTGTCCGCTTTTTGTCCGCTTTCGACCCATCCCCGGCCCAAAGTTGCGCCGGTTTTGGGGTGAAACGGACAGCGCACGGACGGGCGGGACGCGCGCGCTTGTCCTCCCCTGGCCCGTCTGTCGGTGGGAGAAACCAAACCCCCTCCCCCCCACACCCATTTGGCGCCATTTCCCCCAAACCCTCCCACGTCCCTCCCGCCGCCCCCTCTCTCCCCCGTTCATGTCCGACGCCCCGCCGAGTTCCAGCCGCCTGGCCGTCGACCCGACCACAAAGGTGAAGAAGAAGGCGCCAAGGAAGCCGCGGTCGGAGTGCACGCCGGAGGAAATCGCCAAGTTGGACGCGGAATCGGTGAAGAGGAGGGAACGGAGAGCGGCCGTCAAGATCAATGCCGCCGCGGCCAAGTTCGCCGCCTAGCGCGAGGAGCTGGAGGCCGGGCGGCGCAAGGCCGCTGCCGACGAGAAGGAGGACCTCGTCAACAAAGCGCACGCCATCCTCATGCTTGGCATGGGCCGTCCGGCGGGGTTCCATGCAGCGGCCGTCGGCCCGGCGAGCACAGGCTCGTCGGTCGCCCGGCCTACGCACTGCCAGTCGCCGACGTCGCGCGCCGCGCCCATGTCGCCCGGCTTTCCTCCGCCCAGGCACGACGGCCAGACCCGTTTCTCGGCGTCGCCGGACGTGGGCTTGTTCGCGCCGTCCACACCACGCCCCGCGGCCGTCATCGACCTCAACGTCACGCCTGGGTCCAGCAGCGGCGGGCGGCCGTCCGTCGAGATGCAAAGAAAGCAGGCGCGTGCACCGTTCACGGGCACCATGCCGCCCCCCCGCGTGTTGTTTGACGGAATGCCAACCTCAACGCCGATGGTGGACGACCCCTTCTACAACCAGTACATGGAGGATGTGATCTTCCAGGGTGGGCATGCCCGTGCCTACGACCCCGAGGAGACCCAAAGTCAGGATGGCCGCGCCCAGTACGTGCCCGATGAGGAGGCCGACGACCGTGCTGACTACGACCATGGTGATTCGTGGCATGAAGACGACGACATCTATGTCGAATGTGAAGATGAAGATGAAGCCAATGATGTTGATATTAGTGGCGCTCCATTGTTCATAGACGAGCTCACCCAAAGAGCGGAAGCACAAAAGAAGCGGAAGAGCATTCGCACCGGTTCATATATACACAAGATGAGGACAAGTTGATTTGTCAATGTTGGATGGAGATTAGCCAAGATCCAAGGACCGGCGCGCAACAAAAGGGCATTGTTTTTTTGGACGAGAGTCCACAAAACATTCCATGAAAGGAAGATGTTTGAGCCCTACCAAATTACAAGCAACCATGTCATCGGTTCGATTCAAAAAAGATGGTTGTTCATCCAACAAGAGTGCAACAAGTATTGTGACGCATTTGAGAGCGTTGAAGCACGGCCCGTGAGTGGTCTCGGCGTTGGGGACATGGTATGCTCTTCTCTTTCTAGCCCTTTCCTTGCTACGGCCATGATACTTCGGCCGTGTATATGTTTGCATGTTCACTTGTTGTTGATCATGTGGTGTAGGCATTTCAATCTTTGGAGGCATTCAAGGCTCGGCACAATGACAAGCCATTCACTCTTACGCATTGTTGGACGCTCATCAACAATTGCCCTAAGTTCAAGGATCAATACCGTGAACTTCAAAGGAAGAGAGGCAAGAAAACGGCCAAGTTCGTCGGAGGTGGGGATGGCGAGGCGTTGAAGAGGCCGAGGGGCAAGACCAACTCCAAGGTGGACGACATACGTGACGCCTCAACCATGGCCTTGCATGAGACTTTGCATGGCATGATGTCACATAAGGATGTGAGGGACGAGAAGAAGCGGCAAAGTAAGGACGAGCAAATGAAGCAATACCTAGACCTCCAAAGACAGAAGCTTGAGATGGAGGAGGCGGCCAAGAAGAGGAAGATAGACATGGAGGAGGCGGCCCGGCAAAGGCAGCTCGACATGGAAGAGGCCGCCCGGCAAAGGCAGCTCGACATCGAGGATGATAACGTCAAGGCCAGGCAGAGGCAGCTCGACATCGAGACCACCAATGCCGCCACCAAAGCGAAGGAGGTGGCCCTTGCGATCATGAGCGTGGACTTGTCGAAGATGAGCGACAAGACGAGGGCCTGGTTCGAGGCCAAGCAGAAGGAGATGCTCGACGCCGAAGGCCTGAACTAGGTCGTCCGATCGGCGTGGCCGTTCTTTTTGGAGGCTGGCATGGGTGCCGCCCGCCCGCTGGGCCGCTGGCAGTGTGCCGGCGAAAAAACACACTTTGGAGGCCGGCTGTGTTGCCGGCCGCTAGCTGTATTGCCGGCGAGGACAACTATTCATTTTGGAGGCTGGCTGTGTTGCCGGCCGCTGGCTGTGTTGCCGGCGATGGTCGTGTAGGCCGCTGGCTTTGTTGCCGGCATGATGAACTGGGGTCGTGAACTGGGGCTTGGCATTTGAAACGTCCCTTTTTTTAAAATAGACACGGACAGGATGGGGCAAAAGGATGCGCCCGCGCGGTGGGCGCACGGCCACCACATCCCAAGACAGACCCGGACACGACCCCAAATCCCTATCTAAAGGGACAAAAACAGGACAAAACGGACGTCCGTTTGGGGTCGCGCGATGGAGTTAGCCTCACACAACACATGAATGTTGGGGCCCGCATGACTGCTTTGACTTGACGCATCGTTGCAGCGCGAGTGTAGGGATGGTTGGGCCCTACCTAAATTCCTTCGTTACTGACAGCCTCACGTCCATCTCTTCTATTTTTTTTGAGGGTAGTCCATCTCTTCTATGGATCCTCTGGCTTTGCAGTGAAAATCCATATTCTATTGCAAAAAAAACTATACAAAACAATTCAATCTTTTGTGAAAACGAGTTAGACTGCTGTAATAGAACCAGTAAAGTCGAACAACATTTTTGTTTTAAATGGTCGCAACAACAAAATAGAAAAAATGATTTTTGTTTTGTTTTGTGAAACCATTATTTGCAACAGCTAATTTTGTAACATGGTGGTCTGGCTTCAGAGTAACAAAGAATAAAACAATGACGTCCGGCCTTGCAACATTGCACATCCCAGCTTGCAGCATCACTGGTCGGCTTTGCAACATGTTTGTTTGACTCTGTAGCAAAAAAAAATATCGATAACCGGTTTGCAACATCGGCGTGCTTCATACATGATGGCCCTACTTTTGCAACAAAAGAACGACAATGAGCTTTGTAGCATGTGGCATCCGGTTTTGCAGCGGTGTCCCCTGACATTGCAGTGTCACTCACGCGTCCCGGCTTGCAGCACACGCGTCCAGTTTGCATCGTTGTTGGCATTGCAACATCACTTGTCCAGCGTTGTTGGCATTGCAGCATCCTTGTCTCGGCTTGCAGCGTCGTCAGTCGGTGTTGCGGCATCGCTCGTCCAGGCTTGCAACATCACACACTCGTTTTACAGTGCCGTCGGTGCGTGTTGCAGCGTCCTCGTCCCGGCTTGCAGCGTCACGCCTCCAATTTGCAACGTTGTTGATTTGAGTTGTGGCGTCCTCTACCGGGTTTGCGGTGCGGTGTTGCGTATCCGGTTTGCAGCGCCGTCGGTTGGCGTCGCAGCGTCCTTGTCCAGCTTTTTTCAGGGGGTCCTTGTCCGTCTTTTTTCAGGGGGTCCTTGTCCGGCTTTGCAACATAAAAAATGGCATCCAGCATGCATAGTGTCGGTACCCGGCTGATTAGAATCGTTTTCCTTGAAAAATCAAAAGAAGAAAAAAAGTCAACTAAAAAATGACACTCCGTCCTCGTCTACGGGAAAATATCTCGTGCACCGGAGCTTGTGGTGCTACCGACGCACCAAACTCATATTGTGTTTTTAAAATGTTTGACAAATTCTGAAAAAAAATTTAGTACACTCACATAACATCAATGTAGCTTGTAACAAAATTTTCAAGTCAAAGTTCGAAACATAACTTGAAAAACAAAAAAGACAAATTCCGCACTGAATAGTACGTAAACATAACTTGGGCTTTGGATTTGGCCCATTATCACACTGATGTCAAATTTGTCATTTTTATATCTTAAAAAATAGTTCAAATTTTCATATGAAATTTCGTGACAACATACATTGATGTTACACTAATGTGCTAGAATTTTTTCAGATTTTTTTAAATATTCTATGGCATCCGGTGCACCGGTAGCACCACAAATACAGGTGCACTTGATAGATATCCCCCAATCCCACCGGGCGCCGCTGTCGCCTGCGCCGTGTTTCCTTGAATCAAGCGAGCACCGGAAAAAGCCATGCTCCCCCTTCACCTCCCCCTCTTCCTGCAGCGTACATCACTGAAGCGCTCTCGCGCCGGACCCCGGCGGCCGTCGGGGTGGGGGATCGAGCGACCAAGCCGGGACTTTTTGAGGCCGGCGGCGGAGCGCCAAGGGGAGGAGGCCGCGGCGATTAAAGGGAGGGAGCGAGCATCCTTGAGACAAAGCGCGTCCAGATCCACATGTGCGTACGTCTCCCCGGAAGTCAAGAACTGTACGCGTCGTCTTGCTTCCATTTTCCTCACGAGCAATCAAGCACCCCCATCCTGCCCAGCCCAGGCCATTATTGCGTTTGAAACAAAGCTGCTAGATTCGTCCTATGTGCCAGATTCGTCCCAGAGCAAGCAGGGCGTACTCTACTCTTACTCAGCATCATTGCAAAGTTCTAATAATGGGGCCAGAACCATGCATATTTGGGGGAAAACACCTCGTCCTATGGCCATTGGATCCGTGGAGAAGCCATTCAAGAAGCCCCACCATCTTGCTCAGGCCATCATCACCGGTGTCCACCTCTGCGTGTTCTCTGTGCTTCGGTACCTCTGCTCACAAGATGAACAGCGCTGAAGCTACAGGTTAAGGGGAAAATTGCTTGTCTCCTTCCATGCTACTCACAAGCAAGCAAGCAAGCACATTTCTGCTCACACCACACCATTGTTGTCCTCTCCAGCTTGTGCTTCTCCGTGTTGTTACACCGTGTTCCAATGGCGGCGTCGGTGGTGGTCAATGTCGTTGTCCAACCACTAGTCACAGTCGTGATGGAGAAGGCGTCCAACTACCTCCTTGACAAGTACAAGGTGATGAAGGGCATGGAGGAGCAGCACGAGATACTCAAGCGCCGGCTGCCCGCCATCCTGGACGTCATCGCCGACGCTGAGCAGGCAGCAGCCCACAGGGAAGGGGCCGCGGCCTGGCTCCAGGCCATCAAGAAGGTGACCTACCAGGCGAATGAGGTCTTCGATGAGTTCAAGTACGAGGCGCTTCGTCGGAAGGCTAAAAAGGAGGGACACTACAAGGAGCTTGGATTCAGTGTGGTAAAACTCTTTCCCACCCACAACCGTTTCATATTTCGTAACAGGATGGGAAGAAAGCTCCGCAAGATTGTGCGGGCTGTTGAGGTGCTTGTGACTGAAATGAATGCCTTTGGCTTTAAGTATCAACAACCACCACCGCAGGCATACAGCCAGTGGCGACAGAAGGATCATGATATCCTTGATCCAGAGAAAATTGCCAGCAGATCGAGAGCCAAAGATAAGAAGAAGCTTGTTGATATACTGGTTGGTCAAGCTAACAATGCAGATCTCACGGTTGTTCCCATCGTTGGAATGGGGGGTCTGGGAAAGACCACGTTAGCCCAACTTGTTTACAATGACCCTGAAATTCAGAAGCATTTCAATTTGCTGCTATGGGCATGCATCTCTGACAGCTTTGATGTGGATTCTCTGGCTAACAGTATAGTTAAAGCAGCTCCTGAGAAGAATAGAGCAGAAGTAGCAGCTTCCATCATGAAAACACCGCTAGATAGGCTTCAGGATGTAGTTAGCAGGCAAAGGTACCTCCTTGTATTGGATGATGTCTGGACACGGGAGGTTCATAAATGGGAGCAGCTCAAGGCCTGCCTTGAACGTGGTGGCATGGGGAGTGTGGTCCTGACAACAACTCGTGATAAAGGAGTTGCAGAAACGATGGGTACCGTTGAAGCTTATAATCTCGGAGCTTTGGGAGGACAGTACATAAAGGAAATTATTGAGACAATGTCATTTAGTTGTTTGAAGAAGGGAGAGGAAAGGCCCGCCGTGCTGGTGAATATGGTTGATGAGATTGTGGAACGATGTGCTGGCTCTCCTTTAGCTGCAATAGCTCTGGGCTCCATACTGCGTAACAAGACCAGCGAAGAAGAATGGAAAGTTGTTTCAAGCAGAAGCAACATTTGCACCATGGAGTCTGGAATCTTGCCGATACTCAAGCTCAGTTACAATGACTTGCCGCCACATATGAAGCAATGCTTTGCCTTTTGTGCTATATTTCCCAAAGATTATGAGATTGATGTGGACAAGCTGATCCAACTATGGATTGCACATGGCTTTATTATCCAAGAAAAGCAAGTTCGTCTTGAAAAGATTGGCAAACAGATTTTCAATGAACTAGCCTCAAGGTCATTCTTTCATGATGTGAAACAAGTCCAGGCCACAGTCAGTGAAATTGAACAGGACGGGGCGTGTTATTTCAGAACTACATGTAAAATTCATGATCTTATGCATGATGTTGCACTGTCTGTAATGGAGAAGGAATGTGCCTTGGTAACTGAGGACCCATGCAAGATTGGATATGTTGTCGCAGCTGAGGAACCAAGTCAGAGTGAGTGGCTTCCAGACACGGCTCGACATTTATTTTTGTCATGCAAGGAACCAGGAAGAAAATTGAATCGTTCTCTCAAGAACAACTCTCCAGCCATCCAAACACTTCTGTGTGATAGCTTTATGAGCAGATCATTGCATCATTTGGCAAAATACAGCTCCTTGCAAGCATTACAGCTCCGTTTGTTGGGATCATTTCCGCTGAAACCAAAACATCTGCATCACCTGAGGTACCTAGATCTCTCAAGAAGTTTAATCAAAGCACTTCCTGAAGATATGAGCATTCTATACAACCTGCAAACGTTGAACCTCTCTGGCTGCGTATCTCTTCGTGAACTTCCAAGACAAATGAAGTATATGGCTGCCCTCCGCCACCTTTACACTCATGGTTGTCCAGAGCTGAAAGGCATGCCTAGAGACCTAAAAAAACTCACATCCCTACAGACACTTACATGTTTTGTAGCAGGTAGTGACTCTAATTGCAGCAATGTTGGAGAGCTCGGGAATTTAAACCTCGGTGGTCAACTAGAGTTACATCATCTAGAGAACGTGACAGAAGAAGCTGCAAAAGCTGCAAACCTCGTGATGAAGAAGGAAGTAACAGAACTGACATTAAAATGGACTGTTGGATCGGATAACGATGTTGATAAATCTAGCAGTCGGGATGATGCAAAAGTGCTCGAGGAACTTAAACCTCATGATGGGCTGCATGCTATAAGGATACACACCTATGGAGGCACCACCTTTCCAACATGGACAACTATGTTACAAAACATTGTCGTGATCCATATTTCTCATTGTAACAAACTGCAATGGTTCTTTAGTGGTGACATTAATACATCCTTTGCATTTCCAAACCTGAAGGAGCTTACGTTGCGAGAGCTTGTCTCCTTTGAAAGATGGTGGGAAATAGATAATGGAATGCAAGGTGAAGTGATCATGTTTCCTCGGCTTGAGAAATTGTGTATTAGTCAGTGTGAAAAGTTGACAGCATTGCCAGGGCAACCGACCTTCCCAAACCTCCAGATTACTCGTATCGAGAGATGTCCAGAGTTGACAACTAGAGTTGAATCACCAAAGCTCAGTGTATTGAAGATGGAAGGACGTGATGTACAGTTGTTCCAGTGGGTAGCCAGGCATATGACTTCATTGACCAATGTGGAACTGCATAGCCTTGTAGACAGTACGGAAACAACCTCGGCGGCGGCTGAGCATGGTTTGAGGGAAGTTCTGGATTGCAAGGAAAAAGGGAATGATCATGATTTTCCTCTGACAGTTTTGGTGCTACAAAACTTTAAGCCAGGTATAAGAGAGCTGTGTTCATGTTTTGCACACCTGCAAGATTTGTCAGTTTGGAGGTGCCATGCGCTCTTCCACTGGCCAGAAAAGGAGTTTAAAGGATTGGTATCCTTGAGGAAGCTTGCGATTCACCAATGTGAGAATCTGACTGGATATGCACAAGCTTCTACCGAGCCATCAACATCATCAGAAAAGAGTCAGCTCCTTCCACGTCTAGAGTTACTAGTGATAAGGAAATGTGAAAGTTTGGTTGAGGTCTTCAATGTCCCTGCATCTCTCAGGGTAATGGAAATTCTTTATTGCAAGAAGCTTGAGTCTATATCCGGCAGGAGGCTGCTGCAGGGACAGTCAGCATCCCCGATTCATCAAGGGCCATCTAGTGTAGCAGAGGTGTCATCATCACCATCACCTGGAGTTGGGGTGAAGAATTTAGAAAAATTAAAATTAGTCGAGTGTCATAGCTTAACAGGGGTCCTGCGTCTCCCTTCGTCCCTCAAGGTTCTAGACATTGATAGCTGCAGTGGGTTGACATCTCTGGAATCTCACTCCGGAGAGCTTCCATCATTGGAGTACCTCTACCTTTGGAGTTGCAATAAACTGTCATCCCTACTGGATGGGCCACGAGCATACTCTTATCTCCAAAGTCTTTACATTAAGAACTGCCCTGGTATAAAGGCGTTCCCTACAAGCCTGCAGCAAAGGCTGGGCAGCATCCAGGAGGAATACACAGACGCTCATTATTATGGAGGTAAGCATGCGACACTTACTTTCTCTATTACTTCTTACTAGTGAGTATTAATTGTGCTATTTAGATAACTATAATAGCATCACTCGTAGCATGACAGAAACATGAAGCAAATTAAATAGTCATTTAACCTAAATTTGTCATTTCTCAATTTATTGATGTTCTTCTAAGCGTAAGTTTTTGCATTATTAACATTTGCAGATAAGCCAAGGCCTATCCCTATCCTGCTGAAACCAAAGACATGGAAATGTGCCATCCGTAGAGATTAGAGGGCTATAAACAGAATCACGGGACGAGAATACCTCCACAGGTTTGTGATGTAGAAATATGCCTACACTGCGGGAACCTTTGATTGGTTTTCTTATTTCTCGCAAAAAGAATTAAGCTGCTGGAATTGTTTGCAGAATTCTTCCAGCAAACAGAGACTGGAAAGAGAGATCACTTGGGGTGGAGCTATTCTCTTGCTGAGAGGCCCACAAGAAGTTGTTGCCATGCTGAACTGCGAGATCCGTAATCAGGAAGCGCTTCTAATACTATTGGCTATCAATCATTTCATTCTGTTCCCATATCTTGTTGGAATAATTACTTGTATTTTTCCACCTCTGTTTACCTACGGTCATGTCCTAGGCACTGTCAGTTTTCTGTGCTAGGCACCGTCAGTTTTCTGTCGAAATTCCGTCGCAGTTTCCCTGTTTTATCTGTGAACCTGTATAAACAGAGTACCACCATTTAGAGTCAGTATTCCGTTTATTGCATATATATAGGCAGTGTTATTTACGAAGCTGTTGATTCTCTCTCGTACTATGCACCGGATTTCGTGGAGGGGATTATCCCAGATGTAGCTTGCCTGTCGACTTGCAACAGCAAAAATGTTGTGGTCAACATGGTTATTGCTGCAACGGTGTGGAAACAGAGGAATGACATTTTTCATTGGGCGATGCATGTGGTCTCGTCTACAGGTTCTCTGGCACATCTGGAAGCGCCAATGTTAACCTGCTGCTGGGGTTCGGCCACAGACCCTGTCGTGGTGGTCAGGCAGCTGTTGAAGACTGTTCACTGAATCAGGCTGCCTGTTATTTTTTTTTTCAGTTTCTAATGTTTTTTGCAGTGTTTCTTCAGCTACCTTAGCAACAATATGTATCTATCTGTAGTCTTATGACGCCTGTTACTATGCATTTTATTTTCAATGAAAATGGGACAGGGCGTGGGCCTTTTGATCGGATTTTTAAAATTTTATTTCCAGTGCAATCTAAGCTAGATATAAGATTTCAATTTCTCAAGATACGATGTTCATCCGAATCCATCTTGACTTGTTATTTTTTTATTGACAATTATATACATTTGAATCTGTTGTTTGTTTCTCTTGACAATTATATACATTTCCAGTGCAATCTATTCAGTTTCTCATACTCTGCTTTTGTTTGTTTCTCAAGACCAGCAGGTGGAATATTCTTCTCAAATGAGGTTAGGAACTTTGGTATACAAAATGTGAAGCCGCGAACCGCTTCAGATTGTAAGTACTAACTGAGAGCTGGGACTTCAACTTTTCAAGATATGTTGAATTGTTGATGTTCATCGCCAATTTCGCCCTGGTAACTGATCGCCAGAGCAAATTAATAATTTCAGAACCCACGGCAAATTAACAATTTCAGAACCCACGCACGCAAGATACATATTGTACAATAGCAGTGTGATATGTATAATATTATCATGAAGAGTGAGGAGTTCGTCAGTCCAGAGAACAACGAAGGGAGATATGTACAATAGCACTGCTCTATCTTTTTTCAGTTTTCAGTAGTAGTAGATGCTGTATTACATCAACTAGGAGAAAAGGGATCAAAAATCAAAATGCAAAGAGCCTCCTTCCTAACGGTAGATAGACGTTCCTCATCCTCATCGCTCATCGTCGTCGAGGAGGAAGATGTAGACGAACTTTGCTTGATCATCAGAAAGTTCAGAAAAAGGAATCGTGTACGAAGAAGTTCAGAGAAAAACATTTACATCACTCTAAGCAACCAATGAGGTACTGAGTACAACAGAATTAGCAAAACCTCTGAATAATTACACGACAGAATGAAATGAACACGACGATCAATCAGCTGTAGCCCAATTAGGAACAGAGGCTTATGGGAGTCAAGAAGGGCTCAGATATGCTTATGTTTTTGAGTTTTTCTCACACCGGGTTTCAGAGATACTGTGTGGTTTTCAGGCCTGCAGGCAGACTGAGCATCCTGATTGAGAGGTCACCAACGGCATTTTGGTTGTACTCCTCGGTGAGCCTGACATCGGGCAGTTTGTCGATGCATGCCCTCGATCTCGAAAAGGTCGGTCAGGGGCCTCACTGAACTGCGATGAGTTGACCGCATTCATCTGCATCTGAAACTTGGAGTTGTGATACTCTCAGGCAAGTGCAGCAAGATGTAATGGTCAGGTTTCAAGACCGTAGCTTTGGATCAAGCCATGCATGTATGATGCAGAACTGCGGATGAGTGAACTGAGCTGGCTCCGGATCGACCTTCTCGCGGACGGAGCCTGCCGGTGAGGGGGCTGTACATCACATTACGCTGCATTGCGAGGTATTAAAAAGATTTGCGTTAGGGCTCAATCATGCCCGAAAGTTTGAGTCAACCCAAAGTGGTGAGGCATCTGAAGATATGTTCATCCAGATTTGCAGTCTCGGCGGAAAAGCAGATCAGGTGCTGTTCATCCCGCTCTGGAAATTTAGCTGCAAAATGAGTGCCAACTTATTGACTATTCAGCCTGGACTCTTTATCTACCAAATATGCTAATTCTGACACGCACCGCTCTTTCCTCCATGCTGCTCTAGATCAAGAATGTCACGCCCACCTTCCTTATTTTCTCCCATTTCATATATCAACCAGACTTTTTAGACGCTGCAGATCCGAGATCACCTTCGTCACCTAGATAATAAAATCCCCTTTTTATTCCGAGATTTACTTCCTCTTGTGCTTCCTCTTTATGCATCGATATTGTGCTACAACCGTAGCCCTCAACTCTTGCAAAATCAGTGGCTCTTATTTTTTTCCAACCATCATAAAACTTGTATTAACTCGGACATCAGATCAGTCATCAGGCTGTCATGACAACAATTTGTTCTACTTTCTTTTTCCAAAGGAGGGAAAATAAACCCCATGATTTTTGCATTCAGTTGCCAAAAATATCACACACAACATGAACATCGAAATAGCACTACATAAAACATCAACAACGCTGTTCAATACTTGATAGCACACATCAACATCTTTGTTTTATACTTATACAACTCTATGCAAACTTACAACACAACCATGTGAAAAATAAGTTTACATTCTGTTTGAATTAAATTTAAACCAGTTGAAAAATCATTCATACTAAATGGGTTACACAAGCAGCACAAGAAAAAAAACATTAAATTCACACCGTAACTAGGATGAACTTGAAGATTATTTTGATTACTCAAACAATAGAACCATGCTCACCACTGGTCCTAGAGGATGAAGAGGGGCGGTCCACAATGCCAGCGTGTGTGAGCAGCGCCCATAGATGGGTCATGAACTCCCCACCTGCTGCGAGCATCTCTCCATGGATCTCGGCATTGCTTGATGGAGCAAGGAAGAGTAAGAACTCTGCCCAGAAGTCAGCTAGTACCTTCCATCGCCGTTCCTCGGGCAGCACGCCTTTGAGCTCTCTCCCAAGCTTGGCCCCCATCTCTAGGATTGTGCAGCTGTTGTTGTCTGGCAAGACCATCATCATCAGCTTCTCACATCTGCTGCTCATAGTGTCACAAACGGCAAGGCATTTCCGAGTTTCCATGACCACCACATCGAAGATGCGCTGTGTGTCACAGAAATGGTCTGGCAACATTTCTGGAACAAAGGCAACTAGGTAGGCGCAATAATCTGACAGGCTCTTGGCGACAAGGCGGTCGCCGGTGAGGGGCTCCTCGTTCCCGTCGATGGACAAGGTTGTTCCGATGTGCCATGCCAGAATCATGTGGGTGTGTGTGGGTAGTTTGCAGGCCCATGAGAACTGGGTGCCCAGCTGATTTCTGGCTAGTGCCGACCGTCCATTTTCCAGGTGCCCACTGCTCTCTTTGAACTGAGAAAGAACATGTACGACGACCTCTTCTGTCAATTTGATCTTTTTCCCAGGCTTCTGTCCTTGTCTTGTTGCCTCGATCAAACGCAGAGACAGAATGGATGGCGCATTACACGGCTGGTAGTCGAAGTTGAGTAACATGGTGTACTGCCCAAGCTTTCTCTCCCATAATAAGTGTGTTGCTTGCTCTTTTTTTACTCTATTCGCAATAGAATTGACGTATGGTGCTGTCCTCCCGGCCATCAAGTTTTGGATCATGTCCACTAGTTCCCACTTGGTGGTTTCACGGTGACAAAAGCCTGTAGACACACGTACTATAAGCCAAACGGCAAGCAGCACAATGGTAGCCCCATGAATAACATCGGTTTCATTAACTCTCTGTTGCATGTTACTACGATGGTAGTGCCTGCTAAATGCTCCAGAGATGAAATTCCAAACAATAACAAATGGCACAACAATGCACATTAAGCATCCCAGATATGTGCGGGACTCCAGATCCAACCTTGTATAGAAGAAATCATATAGGAATGCCAGCTCCAGCTCTATAACCCGAAAAGCACCAAGATAGCCATTACTAGCATTCTGAGACTGAGACTCAGACATAAGCACATGAAATACGAAATCTTTTGTCTTGGGAAGGCCAACTTCACCTAGCTGATATCCACAGAATCTTTGCTTCAATAATTTGAACAGTGTGAAGGAGAGTGTAACATCCTTCATAGTTTGCACATTTTCCGCCAAGTCACCGCGAGAGTCCAACCATCGCCAGACTGAATCAATGGTGATGGTCGACTCTTTTAGCTCAAATCTGTATTGAGGTGCAATGGGAAGCATGGATGCCAGTTCTTCTTCCCCGTGGAATATGTACCTGTACCGGTCCATCATCGATACCGTGCTTTGATTTGTACGGACGACTCGCTGAGACGTTTGCTCATGCTCAACCATCATGTAGTCAGCTACCACTTTAGAGTGCTCCAGCATACCTCCCTTCTTGCTCGCCTTGCTTAAAGCACGCGACTTTCGGTATGTCATTAGGACAGACCAAATCCACAACATCCAGGTGGTCGCGCTGTAGCACTTGTTGTGACCTTTGCCATTCACAATCATCCATAGCACCAGAATGATCTGCAGCACGTGCTGGACCAGCATCCTCTTCCTCTGCTCAATGTCCTGGATGCTGTAAACGGAGATGGAGTCGGAACTCAGTTGGATGAAGAGGATGACAGTGCCCCAGAGGGCAAACGTCTGGTCTCGGAAGAGGCTATCCTGCAGCAGGCCGATGGTGCAGGGAATGAGCACGGTGAAGAGCGTGTACACCGTCCAGACGAAGACCCGGAGGAACCGGTGGCTGTACCGTCGACGGTACGAGCCAAACATCTCCAGGAGCAGCCATATCAAGGTGCTTAAGAAGATGAAGACTTCGATGCGCACGAGCCGGCCTTGGCTGCTGCCCAAGCCATGGGCTAGAGTTGTGGTGGCGTTGTTGAGCCGCATGGCTTCTCTGATCTTTTTCTCACTCCGGCTGGTGATTTTATGTGTTTGGACTTTAGAGTTTAGAAGAATAATTGGGCTGTGTTTGCCTGGCACCGAGGCCAGCTCTTCTTCCTCTCAAACCTGTGGCAGGTACATCTCATAGTTACTCTACTAATTAGGAAGAAGATTCTTATTACTCATGTTAATTACAGGAAACAACAACAAAAGCTTCGCCTTTCTTATTAATTAAGAAGAAGATTGTTTCTCTGTTAACTATGGGAAACAGAGTGGAAAAAACAGAACAGAAAGGGCAAAGCTCACTCTCGCTGATGGCACATCAAGCTCAACAAAAAGACGTCAACCAAATACACACTAACTAATGGGAAATCCGTGCTTCAAAAAAAAAAAACTAATGGGAAATCCGTCCCGCCGAATAAGCTGCTCTCCCACCACCGCTGAAGAAATGATTTCCCATTCACTATGGGGGAGGAGCAGATTCTGTTGAAACTCGCCCTCAGGATAAATCACATCACGGTATGACGAACATGCGCACAAAAAACTTTTGTAGCCAAGGGCCCGTATCGTGCCCCTATTTTCCTATTTTTAATTTCTCTTTTTTCCTGAGGTTGTTACAATAGCCAAGGCGTGCCCGTGTATGGATCCCCCGTGTATATATGGAGCTAGCTGCTCCCAGCCAGCACGCAGCAAACCGACCCAAACTTAAACACCTAAGCCTACTTTGACTAGGACACACACACACAAGTCCTGAACCAAACACAAACTTCCGTGACTATTCCTAACACAACTCCTGCTCTGGCTTGTTGGACTATTGAAGATGGAACAATTAAATTGGGGTATGCATGTGCTACAAAATAATTCTTGTATATAATGACGTGTCATATTTAATGATGTGAAGGATTGCATGTTGAAAGAATTAGACTTTATGAGGATCAACTATTTATATATTATAGATTTCAGTGTCGCTATGCCCACTTCCCAGTTCCCACTGCTCCGCTGTGCACCAACACCACCCTCGAGCTACAACGCGCATGACTTGACTGCTCACAACCCAGGCTGCATAGGACAACCGTCCAAAGACCTTGGCTGACATACCAACTCATCCGGGGATGCCGCCCCGGCCCTCTGGACAATGCATCCGAGATTATTTTTGTGTGAATGAGATTATTTTTATATGTTCTCTTTATTTTACAAGGATTAACGTGGGGCTCAAAAGGCGCGTCGCTCTCGCCCAATCTGCATATAATTATTATTTGGATAAACAACTTTAAACACAGATCATTCACATGTTCTTTTCGTAAACAAATATGCAAAGCTGCATACGGAAGCAAAGGCAATACATAAAACACACTTTATCAGGAAAATTGCATACGAGCCTCTCTGAAACACCACAGTAATTAAGAGGCAGAACATGAAATGTACCTTTTTTTTGACGGGAATAGCAGGAGCTCTGCCTTTGCATTATAGAAGAGAAGACATACAAAAACGGATGGACCAACGAGAGGAGGTCGCATCCCACATTACAACGTGAGGTTTAGGAGACAGAAAAAATTACGGCCCTACAAAGGGAATCCCTCTAGTTGCCTCCCCAAAGCACTTGATGTCATCCTTGATGAGCCCAGCTAGAGCAGTAGCAGTCAGCTCTTTATTCTCGAATACTCGTTGATTTCTCTCCTTCCAGAGGTTCCACACAGTGTAGGCTACCACGGTCATATTCAGCCTGTTTTGCTCCTTCGATCCGCCGGCGAAGCAGAGCCTCTCCCACCACTCACCCACAGTCTGCGCCTCGTCGGCCACAGCGAACATTGCATTTTGAGAGTCTCGGAACTGGAACCAAACCTCTTTGGCAAAAGAGCAGTGCAGAGCGAGGTGGTTCGCAGTTTCAGGTTCCTGATCACATAGCTTGCAGAGATCATTGTGGGGCCAGCCTCTTGCTTGCAAGCGGTCAACAGTCCAGTTTCTGTTTTGGAGCAAGAGCCATAGGTAGAACCGCACTTTCCCCTCCATCTTGCTCGTCCACACCCTGGCCAACCATGGCCTCTCAATCCTAGAGAGAAATTGAGCCTCATATGCCGAACAGGCCGAATATGAGCCATTGGCCGTGAGGTTCCAAATGATGGTGTCTTTCTCTGTCGACAAAGTTGTCCCTTGGACCTTGCTCCAAAGCTGAACAAACTGGCGCAGCTCCTCGGCATTGCTTATCCTGTTAAGCCCCTGCATCCATTTAGCATTATGCATTCCTTGTTTGACCGAAACTTTTTTTGAAGCGGGCCAGTTTGAACACCGCAGGTGCCAAAACCATTGGAGCTTCACCATTCAACCACCCGTCCCTCCAAAAGCTTGCCAAAGATCCATCTCCCAGAGAAATCGTGGTGCAATTGGAGAAGAGCTGCTTGTCAACACCATCGCATGGCGCATCTGTCCCTTTCCATGGTCTATCTCTCTCCTCCCATCTGTACCATTCCCAGCGTAATCTCAGGGCTCGGCTAAAACAATCGATGTTCTTTATGCCCAATCCTCCATATTTCTTTGGGGAGCAAAGTTGCTTCCAGTTTACCAAACTTTTCCCGCCTATTGACGTGTTATCCGCCTCCCAGAGGAAATTCTTTCTAAGCTTGTCCACCTTTTTAATCAGCCACTTGTCCGGCTGAAACGCCGTCAAAAAGAATGTCGCAGTAGCCGTCACCACCGAATTGGTGTAGATCAACCTTCCCATTCTGTTGAGAAGCCGTCCCTTCCTTGGGGCCAACTTTCCCGCGATCTTATCAATCAGAGGCTGCATCTCAATCCTCTTTGGCTTACGCACCCCCAAAGGCAGACCCAAGTACTGACACGGAAGGTGCCCCTGCTGTCCACCAAAAACGGCCATTAAGGGCAATAGGTCAAGGCCGGCGCAGGAGATGGGGTAGGCCACCGACTTCTGTATGTTAGCTTTTAAGCCCGATGCATCCACGAAAATCTTGAGAATGGCCTGAACCGCAATAAAGTCATTCAGCACGGGGTTGAGGAAGAGCGCGGCATCATCCGCATAGAAGCTGGAGCGGAACCTCGCCATCTGCAGTTTGAGCGGTGATAGGATGCCTCTTTCTGTGGCCAAGGCTAGTAAACGTTGGAGCGGTTCCATCGCGATGATAAACAACAGTGGCGATAGAGAGTCTCCTTGCCGCAGCCCACATTGATGCGCAAATGGAGGTCCAGGTGTTCCGTTTAGCAAAACTCTTGAGGATGAGGACGACAAAATGAGAGAAATCATATCTCTCCATCGCTGCCCAAAACCCATCGCCTCCAAAACCTCAAGCAAAAAGCCCCAACCGACTGAATCAAAAGCCTTGGCGATATCTATCTTGAGGAACATCAGCGGGGATCTAGCACTGTGAGCAGCTTTGAGCACATTCCTTACGTACAGGAAGTTATCCTGAATTGATTGTCCTCGGATGAAAGCGCTTTGGCTGTGGGTAACAAGGTGATTTATCTCAGGCGCCAACCGCGTAGCAAGCATCTTACTGACCAGCTTGGGAATGCTATGCATGAGGCTAATAGGCCGGAAATCATTTGCATCTTGTGCTCCTTCTCTCTTCGGCAGCAGCACGATATTGGCTGTGTTGATGATGTTCCAATTCTTTCCTCTCAGGCTGTGCACACAGTTAACAGCAGCCAGCAAGTCCACTTTGATTGTTGCCCAGTATTCCTTAAAGAAGGCCCCGGTGAAACCATCTGGCCCAGGCGCCTTCTCACCATGCGTGTCTTTGACCGCAGACAACAGCTCCTGCTCAGAGAAAACTCCCTCAAGGTGGCTTAGATCTCTTGACGGCAGCCCCAGAAAATCCCAGTTTAGCCTGACCGAGCGGCCGAAAGGAGTCCCCATAAGCCCCAGGAAACTGTCCAAGATGATCTTGGCCTTGCCCTCGTGCTCTGAAACTGGACCGTCAGCCCCATTTAGCGTAGGGATGTAATTCTTCCGTCGCCTTCCGGAGGCTCTTAGATGGAAAAACCTCGTGCTGGCATCCCCCTCCCTAATTTCAGTTATTCTTGATTTTTGGCGCCATCTAGCTTTGTCCACTGCTGCGAGCCCCAACAACTTTGCCTTTAGTCGCGCCCGCAACTGTCTCTCCTCCGTCGAGAGCTCCCTCTCCTCTTGAGCCAAGTCCAGATTGAAAATCACATCATTAGCCAATGCCGATACAAAGACAGCCCATCGGGTCCTTTGCTTATTCCAAGCTTTGAGAGCCTTTGCAGTTCTAGAGAGCTTTGTGTGGAGCACCCGTATGGGATCACCAGATCTGACCTCCTTCGCCCATGTGCGCTGCACGATCTCCAAAAATTCCGGGCACTTCAACCAATGGTTTTCAAAGCGAAATGCTTTGGACCTGGTTATCTCCATCCTTTTCAAAACCAGCGGGCAATGGTCAGAAACACTAGTCGAGGCAGGGGACAACTGAAAGTGAGGAAAGGTGGCCTCCCAGTCACTCGTCACCATGATCCGCTCAATCTTGGTGAGCGTGACATTTTCGCGCTCGTTAGACCAAGTGAAACTTCTTCCCAAAAGTGGAAAATCAATCAATTCCAGATCATCAATCGTAGCCCTGAATCTTCCCATCATCCGCAAGTTTATATTGTTGTTGCTTTTGTCTCTCGCTCTGCAGATCATATTGAAATCTCCGAGCGCCATCCAGCGAGGTAACATGTGCTGCTTGATCCTCTTTAACTCTTCAATAAACTGAACTTTGTCCTCCTCAGATTGAGGTCCATAAACTCCAGTGATCGATCAGCACATCCCATTGGCCCTGCTCCTCACAATTCCTGACACGGAGTGCAGCCCGGCTGCCAGCGGCTCAACTGTGATCTCGTGGTCGTCGCAGCAAGCAATGAGAATCCCTCCTCTGGATCCATTAGCTGGCAGAGAGATGAAATTATCAGCGAAACGCGGCCCCAGGGCTTCAATCACCAGACCTCTAGTCATGTCACCAATTTTTGTTTCTTGCAGACAAACAATCTTGCAATTTTGCTCAGCAACAAACAGCTGCACTGCCCGTCTCTTCGCAGGGTTATTCAATCCCCGCACATTCCAATTCAGGACGGCGAAATCCATAAAGGATCCAAAACACACTTAGCTCTGAATCTGACAGACATACATTCAGTGATGGGCAACACAAAGCCCGACTCCACATCACGGACTTGGGAGACAGGAACCTCCCTTGTCGCGCTATCGCGCCTACGACAGAAAACAGCAACATACACTAACATGGATCGAACACAAACCCACACAGCCGAACACCCCAAGCAGGTCAGACACGGATCGCTTGACCTGCCCCGCGATCTTCCTTGCCTTTGCTCTTCCCAGCGGCTTCAACTAGCGATTCGATCGCCGCAATGAAGCCACCCGGTAGCGGCTCCTTGTACAGCTCCCTGTACCTCTGCAAATCGGCCGCGGATGCAGCCACCTGCGGCGAACCCTCCTCCCAGATGCCACTTTTCTTGAGCAGAACCAGCTTCACTTTGTCCACGGTGGACCAGCCCGCGGTAGGCTTGGCAGCCAGCCTGCCACTGCTTCTTCTGGAGGGTGGTTCCGCCTGGCCTTCTGTGCGGCCGCCGCCCGCCGACGTGGGAAGCAGAGCTGTGGGTGGGGGAGCGGAGCAGGAGATGAGGAAGTTCGTTAGTGGATCAGGCGGCGCCGCGTTTTCATCCTCAGCCTCGTCCGGCCCACCCACAATCCCATCAGCGGCCGACTCTGAAATGGGCTCCGTTCCATCTTGTGACCTGGATCTTCCGGACTCCAGCTGGCGGCCCAGGAGCAGAAGGTCCCCAGGCGGTGCCTCTCAAGGCGAGAGCGCCCCAAAAAAGCCCACTTGCTCCACGCAGCCTTCCCCACCTCCCGCCGCCTCCTCAATCATGAAGCGAGCATCTACCTCCTCCTTTCCATCTAGCCCCACCGAGGTGGGCGCCTCTGCACCACTCTCTGCTGTTGCATGGGAACAACCATGCACGTCGCTCGCCGCGTCGCCTGGCATCGTCCCTCCTTCCTCTTCAGGCTTTCCTCCCTCGTTTCCTCCCATCAGCGGGACAGAGAACTGCTCCGGCTGATCCTCGCTCAGCTCCCGTAGACTTTCACGAAAGGGGGCAAGCAGCTCTTCCTCCACAGCCCGCTGACCATCCTCGCCCATGCCATCTTGAGCTGTGGGCACCCCAGGCGTGGCCAGTGGCCCCTGCTGCAGCAAAACAGAGAGGCCCAGGATGCCATGAGCGCACGCGAACGGGTCCATAGCCGCCGGAGCCCCGTTCGCCTCCACCATGTCAATCAGTGGCGGCACGGCCAAGCCCTCCTCCGGCCATCCGCAGCGTCTCCGGCCTCCGCCTCCAGCTCCTCTACCTGAACCAGCCCGCCCTTGGTGAGATCTTCCACCTTGCTCGGCCTGTTGCATCCCAACACTTGCCTGCCTGAACCCACTGCCGCTGCCATAGGTTCGCCGCCCTCCTCCTCCACCATTGCCACCGGCGTCAGGAAAGCACAGCCTGGAGTGGACGGAGTCCCGCAGTGGCGGCGGCGGGAAGTCTCCATCTTCATAGTTGAGGAACCATCTGTAGCCCCACCTAGCTGGCCAATCCGGCACCATTCCGTCCTCCGATGGCATCCCGCTGATCCCACTGTCGCAGCTCATCCCACTGTCCGGGCTCGACGGGCAGGTGAAGTTGATGACATGATCAAGGTGGATGAGCACCGGATGCCCGAGCATGGCCACCTGTCCCCAGCGCCGCGGCACCTCCTGAGTGATGTTGAGCTCAGGGAAATGCATCCCGGGTGAACCCTCTTCCATCGGCTCTTCCAGCCGAAGCACTCCGCGAGTCTTGAGCTTCTCCACAGCGTCCATCCACACCCAGAGCCGGAAACAGCCCATCTCCTGCTCCCGCCGCACCTCGTGGTCGATGCCGTCGATGAGCATGGAAGGATCGAACAGTGAGGCCACGGACTCAATGTCCCAAGCATGCTCCGGCACCCCCTCCAGACAAACCCGCACCTTGTAGAGCAGCTTGGCCGGCGACGCGCGTTGAAAGCGCGACCATGGCGCCACCAGAAGCGAGATCCTCCAGCACGAGCGGCCCACGGCCAGCAAGTACCCTGTCGCAGACGGCCGCGTCATCAAAGAGAAGCATCTCCCCTAGTGCCCGGAGGGACACCTTGACCGCCTCCTCGTCAATCCGGAACTTCATGGCCACCGCCCTCTTGACGTCGACGATCTCAAACTGCCTTGCCGACCCCACGACCACCGCCACCACCGCGCATCTGGTCAGCCTCCGCTCCACCTCGGCCTGCCCCGCCGACCTCCTCGACGTGGCGATGACGAGCCCACGCCTCACCGCCGCATCTGCCGCAGGTGCCTCCATCGGAGCCCGGACCGCGAAGCTTGGCGGGGGGCCTGGTGGAGGCGGTGGAAGGACGACCACCGGCTCAGCACGCTCCTTGTCTTGCTTTGACCTTGACGGTTGCTTGCCGCCACACCACCTCGCCCTATGCCCCACCGCGCCACAGAGGAGGCAGCGAGCACGATTGGTGCAGCCTGCGACCCGGTGACCAGGCTCGAGACACCTGAAGCACTTCCCCCTTGCCTTGGAGAACAGCAGCTCTTTGAGGTGGGAGAACTGTGGCTTGGGACGCGGCGGAGGTCGCTGATAAAAAGGGGGGCGCCTCCCCCTTCCCACCATCTTCCACCCACCACCATCAATGTGCTCTCGACTGTCGGTGGCCCTTAAAGACGACTGCGCAGGCACGACAGCAGCGGATTGAAGCCGGCCAACAGGCCTCCCCGCCACCCGCAGTGCGCGCATTGAAGGCTCCCCAGATTCCGGCCGGGAAGGCGCATCCGCACGATCCGCCGGGGCAAGCAGGGCCTCCAAGAAGGAGACCGGAGATGGGGAGGTTGGACGCGGAACGTTGGCCATCGCGGTAGCCATCGGAAAGGACATCAGGGGGGAGGGAGCACTGAGCGGGCGACGCGGCGCAGGGGGAGCGGAGCGGAGCGCAGAGGTAGCGGAGGCCGTGCCAAAATGGTTATTATGAAATGTACCTTCACCTTAGAGAAGATCAACTGCAATATGGAAACTGGACGAGCAGCAAATCTAATACATATGATCCATAGTAAGTCGTAAGTCCAAAAATCCCTGCCAACAGGATATGTATCAGTTCTCCCACATCTTTGATGTTGAAATATGCCCTAGAGGCAATAATAAAAGCATTCATTATTATATTTCTTGTTCATAATAATTGTCTTTATTCATGCTATAATTGTGTTATCCGGAAATCATAATACATGTGTGAATAACAGACACCAACATGTCCCTAGTAAGCCTCTAGTTGACTAGCTCGTTGATCAACAGATAGTCATGGTTTCCTGACTATGGACATTGGATGTCATTGATAACGAGATCACATCATTAGGAGAATGATGTGATGGACAAGACCCAATCCTAAACATAGCACAAGATCGTATAGTTCGTTTGCTAGAGTTTTTCCAATGTCAAGTATCCTTTCCTTAGACCATGAGATCGTGTAACTCCCGGATACCGTAGGAGTGCTTTGGGTGTACCAAACGTCACAACGTAACTGGGTGACTATAAAGGTATACTACGGGTATCTCCGAAAGTGTCTGTTGGGTTGACACGGATCAAGACTGGGATTTGTCACTCCGTATGACGGAGAGGTATCACTGGGCCCACTCGTGAATGCATCATCATTATGAGCTCAAAGTGACCAAGTGTCTGGTCACGGGATCATGCATTATGGTACGAGTAAAGTGACTTGCCGGTAACGAGATTGAACAAGGTATTGGGATACCGACGATCGAATCTCGGGCAAGTAGCATACCGATTGACAAAGGGAATTGTATACGGGGTTGCTTGAATCCTCGACATCGTGGTTCATCCGATGAGATCATCGAGGAGCATGTGGGAGCCAACATGGGTATCCAGATCCCGCTGTTGGTTATTGACCGGAGAGCAATCTCGGTCATGTCTACATGTCTCCCAAACCCGTAGGGTCTACACACTTAAGGTTCGGTGACGCTAGGGTTGTAGGGATATGTATATGCAGTAACCCGAATGTTGTTCGGAGTCCCGGATGAGATCCCGGACGTCATGAGGAGTTCCGGAATGGTCCGGAGGTAAAGAATTATATATAGGAAGTGCTATTTCGGCCATCGGGACAAGTTTCGGGGTCACCGGTATTGTACCGGGACCACCGGAAGGGTCCCAGGGGTCCACCGGGTGGGGCCACCTATCCCGGAGGGCCCCATGGGCTGAAGTGGGAAGGGATCCAGCCCAAAGTGGGCTGGGGCGCCACGTCCCCTAGGGCCCATGCGCCTAGGGTGGGGGAAACCCCAAAGGGGGGGCGCCCCCTTGCTTGGGGGGCAAGCCCCCCACCCCTTGGCCGCCGCCCCCCCCTAGGAGATTGCATCTCCTAGGGCCGGCGCCCCCCCTAGGCCCCCTATATATAGTGGGGGGGGGGATGGAGGACCTCTTACCTTTACCTTTGGTGCCTCCCTCTCCCTCTCCAACACATCCTCCTCCATAGAGCTTGGCGAAGCCCTGCCGGAGTACTGCAGCTCCATCACCACCACGCCGTCGTGCTGCTGCTGGAGCCATCTTCCTCAACCTCTCCTTCCCCCTTGCTGGATCAAGAAGAAGGAGACGTCACGCTGACAGTACGTGTGTTGAACGCGGAGGTGCCGTCCGTTCGGCGCTAGGATCTCCGGTGATTTGGATCACGTCGAGTATGACTCCCTCATCCCCGTTCTTTGAACGCTTCCGCTCGCGATCTACAAAGGTATGTAGATGCATCCGATCACTCGTTGCTAGATGAACTCATAGATGGATCTTGGTGAAACCGTAGGAAATTTTTTGTTTTCTGCAATGTTCCCCAACAGTGGTATCAGAGCCAGGTTTATGCGTAGTTCTCTTTGCACGAGTAGAACACAATTTGTTGTGGGCGTAGATGTTGTCAACTTTCTTCCGCTACTAGTCTTATCTTGCTTCAGCGGTATTGTGGGATGAAGCGGCCCGGACCAACCTTACACGTACGCTTACGTGAGACCGGTTCCACCGACTAACATGCACAAGTTGCATAAGGTGGCTGGCGGGTGTCTGTCTCTCCCACTTTAGTTGGAGCGGATTCGATGAAAAGGGTCCTTATGAAGGGTAAATAGAAGTTGACAAATCACGTTGTGGCTTTCACGTAGGTAAGAAAACGTTCTTGCTAGAACCCTATTGCAGCCACGTAAAACTTGCAACAACAATTAGAGGACGTCTAACTTGTTTTTGCAGCAAGTGTTCTGTGATGTGATGTGGCCAAAGTTGTGATGAATGATGAATGATATATATGTGATGTATGAGATGTTCATGCTATTGTAATAGAAATCACGACTTGCATGTCGATGAGTATGACAACCGGCAGGAGCCATAGGAGTTGTCTTTATTTTTTGTATGACCTGCGTGTCATTGAGAAACGCCATGTAAATTACTTTACTTTATTGCTAAACGCGTTAGCCATAGTAGTAGAAGTAATAGTTGGCGAGCAACTTCATGGAGACACGATGATGGAGATCATGATGATGGAGATCATGGTGTCATGCCGGTGACAAGATGATCATGGAGCCCCAAGATGGAGATCAAAGGAGCTATGTAATATTGGCCATATCATGTCACTATTATTATTTGATTGCATGTGATGTTTATCATGTTTTGTACATCTTGTTTGCTTAGAACGATGGTAGTAAATAAGATGATCCCTCATAATAATTTCAAGAAAGTGTTCCCCCTAACAGTGCACCGTTGCGACAGTTCGTTGTTTCGAAGCACCACGTGATGATCGGGTGTGATAGATTCCAACGTTCACATACAACAGGTGTAAGACAAATTTACACATGCAAACACTTAGGTTGACTTGACGAGCCTAGCATGTACAGACATGGCCTCGGAATACAGAAGACCGAAAGGTCGAGCATGAGTCGTATAGAAGATACGATCAACATGAAGATGTTCACCGATGTTGACTAGTTCGTCTCACGTGATGATCGGACACGGCCTAGTTAACTCGGATCATGTTATACTTAGATGACTGGAGGGATGTCTATCTGAGTGGGAGTTCATTGAATAATTTGATTAGATGAACTTAATTATCATGAACTTAGTCTAAAATCTTTACAATATGTCTTGTAGATCAAATGGCCAACGTTGTCCTCAACTTAAACGCGTTCCTAGAGAAAACCAAGCTGAAAGACGATGGCAGCAACTATACGGACTGGGTCCGGAACCCGAGGATCATCCTCATAGCTGCCAAGAAAGATTATGTCCTACAAGCACCGCTAGGTGACGCACCCGTCCCACAGAACCAAGACGTTATGAATGCTTGGCAGACACGTGCTGATGATTACTCCCTCGTTCAGTGCGGCATGCTTTACAGCTTAGAACCGGGGCTCCAAAAACGTTTTGAGAGACACGGAGCATATGAGATGTTCGAAGAGCTGAAAATGGTTTTCCAAGCTCATGCCCGGGTCGAGAGATATGAAGTCTCCAACAAGTTTTTCAGCTGTAAGATGGAGGAAAATAGTTCTGTTAGTGAGCACATACTCACAATGTTTGGGTTACATAACCGCTTGACTCAGCTAGGAGTTAATATCCCGGATGACGCAGTCATTGACAGAATCCTTCAGTCGCTTCCACCAAGCTACAAGAGCTTTGTGATGAACTTCAATATGCAGGGGATGGAAAAGACCATTCCCGAATTATTTGCAATGCTGAAATCAGCAGAGGTAGAAGTCAAAAAGGAACATCAAGTGTTGATGGTGAATAAAACCACTAAGTTCAAGAAAGGCAAGGGTAAGAAGAACTTCAAGAAGGACGGCAAGGGAGTTGCCGCGCCCGGTAAGCAAGCTACCGGGAAGAAGCCAAAGAATGGACCCAAGCCCGAGACTGAGTGCTTTTATTGCAAGGGAAGTGGTCACTGGAAGCGGAACTGCCCCAAATACTTAGCAGACAAGAAGGCCGGCAAAACAAAAGGTAGATGTGATATACATGTAATTGATGTGTACCTTACCAGTACTCGTAGTAGCTCCTGGGTATTTGATACCGGTGCAGTTGCTCACATTTGTAACTCAAAGCAGGAGCTGCGCAATAAGCGGAGACTGGCGAAGGACGAGGTGACGATGCGCGTCGGGAATGGTTCCAGGGTCGATGTGATCGCCGTCGGCACGCTACCTCTGCATTTACCTACGGGATTAGTTTTAAACCTCAATAATTGTTATTTAGTGCCAGCTTTGAGCATGAACATTGTATCGGGATCTCGTTTAATTCGAGATGGCTACTCATTTAAATCCGAGAATAATGGTTGTTCTATTTATATGAGAGATATGTTTTATGGTCATGCTCCGATGGTGAATGGTTTATTCTTAATGAATCTCGAGCGTAATGCTACACATGTTCATAGTGTGAATACCAAAAGATGTAAGGTTGATAATGATAGTCCCACATACTTGTGGCACTGCCGCCTTGGTCACATAGGTATCAAACGCATGAAGAAGCTCCATGCAGATGGACTTTTAGAGTCTCTTGATTATGAATCATTTGACACGTGCGAACCATGCCTCATGGGTAAAATGACCAAGACTCCGTTCTCAAGAACAATGGAGCGAGCAACCAACTTATTGGAAATCATACATACTGATGTGTGCGGTCCAATGAGCGTTGAGGCTCGCGGTGGCTATCGTTATGTTCTCGCCCTCACTGATGACTTGAGTAGATATGGGTATGTCTACTTAATGAAACACAAGTCTGAAACCTTTGAAAAGTTCAAGGAATTTCAGAGTGAGGTTGAGAATCAACGTGACAGAAAAATCAAGTTTTTGCGATCAGATCGTGGAGGAGAATACTTGAGTCACGAATTTGGCACACACTTAAGAAAATGTGGAATAGTTTCACAACTCACGCCGCCTGGAACACCTCAGCGTAATGGTGTGTCCGAACGTCGTAATCGCACTCTATTAGATATGGTGCGATCTATGATGTCTCTTACCGGTTTACCGCTATCTTTTTGGGGCTATACTTTAGAGACTGCCGCATTCACTTTAAATAGGGCTCCGTCGAAATCCGTTGAGACGACACCGTATGAATTATGGTTTGGGAAGAAACCTAAGCTGTCGTTTCTAAAAGTTTGGGGATGCGATGCTTATGTCAAGAAACTTCAACCTGAAAAGCTCGAACCCAAGTCGGAAAAATGCGTCTTCATAGGATACCCTAAAGAAACTATTGGGTATACCTTCTACCTCAGATCCGAAGGCAAGATCTTTGTTGCCAAGAATGGATCCTTTCTAGAGAAAGAGTTTCTCTCGAAAGAAGTAAGTGGGAGGAAAGTAGAACTTGATGAAGTATTACCTCTTGAACCGGAAAATGGCGCAACTCAAGAAAATGTTCCTGAGGTGCCTGCACCGACTAGAGAGGAAGTTAATGATGATGATAATGAAACTTCAGATCAAGTTGCTACTGAACTTCGTAGGTCCACAAGGACACGTTCCGCACCAGAGTGGTACGGCAACCCTGTCTTGGAAATCATGTTGTTAGACAACGGTGAACCTTCGAATATGAAGAAGCGATGGCGGGCCCGGATTCCGACAAATGGCTAGAAGCCATGAAATCTGAGATAGGATCCATGTATGAAAACGAAGTATGGACTTTGACTGACTTGCCTGTTGAGCGGCGAGCCATAGAAAATAAATGGATCTTTAAGAAGAAGACATACGCGGATGGTAATGTGACCATCTATAAAGCTCGGCTTGTCGCTAAGGGTTATCGACAAGTTCAAGGAGTTGACTACGATGAGACTTTCTCACCGGTAGCGAAGCTAAAGTCCGTCCGAATCATGTTAGCAATTGCCGCATTCTATGATTATGAGATATGGAAAATGGACGTCAAAACGGCATTCCTTAATGGTTTCCTGAAGGAAGAATGGTATATGATGCAGCCGAAAGGTTTTGTCGATCCTAAGAATGCTGATAAGGTGTGCAAGCTCCAACGCTCGATTTATGGGCTGGTGCAAGCATCTCGGAGTTGGAACATTCGCTTTGATGAGATGATCAAAGCGTTTGGGTTTACGCAGACTTATGGAGAAGCCTGTGTTTACAAGAAAGTGAGTGGGAGCTCTGTAGCATTTCTCATATTATATGTAGATGACATACTTTTGATGGGAAATGATATAGAACTCTTGGACAGCATTAAGGCCTACTTGAATAAGAGTTTTTCAATGAAGGACCTTGGAGAAGCTACATATATATTAGGCATCAAGATCTATAGAGATAGATCAAGACGCCTCATAGGTCTTTAACAAAGCACATACCTTGATAAGATATTGAAGAAATTCAATATGGATCAGTCTAAGAAGGGGTTCTTGCCTGTGTTACAAGGTGTGAAATTGAGCTCAGCTCAATGTCCGACCACGGCAGAAGATATAGAAGAGATGAGTGTCATCCCCCATGCCTCAGCCATAGGTTCTATTATGTATGCCATGCTGTGTACCAGACCTGATGTAAACCTTGCCGTAAGTTTGGTAGGAAGGTACCAAAGTAATCCCGGCAAGGAACACTGGACAGCGGTCAAGAATATCCTGAAGTACCTGAAAAGGACTAAGGAAATGTTTCTCGTTTATGGAGGTGACGAAGAGCTCGTCGTAAAAGGTTACGTCGACGCTAGCTTCGACACAAATCTAGATGACTCCAAGTCACAAACCGGATACGTGTATATTTTGAATGGTGGGGCAGTAAGCTGGTGCAGTTGCAAGCAGAGCATCGTGGCGGGATCTACATGTGAAGCGGAGTACATGGTAGCCTCGGAGGCAGCGCATGAAGCAATTTGGGTGAAGGAGTTCATCACCGACCTAGGAGTCATACCCAATGCATCGGGGCCAATCAAACTCTTCTGTGACAACACTGGAGCTATTGCACTTGCCAAGGAGCCCAGGTTTCACAAGAAGACCAGGCACATCAAGCGTCGCTTCAACTCCATTCGTGAAAATGTTTAAGATAGAGACATAGATATTTGTAAAGTACATACAAAACTGAATGTAGCAGATCCGTTGACTAAACCTCTCCCTAGAGCAAAACATGATCAACACCAGAATTCCATGGGTGTTCGATTCATCACAATGTAACTAGATTATTGACTCTAGTGCAAGTGGGAGACTGTTGGAAATATGCCCTAGAGGCAATAATAAAAGCATTATTATTATATTTCCTTGTTCATGATAATTGTCTTTATTCATGCTATAATTGTGTTATCCGGAAATCATAATACATGTGTGAATAATAGACACCAACATGTCCCTAGTAAGCCTCTAGTTGACTAGCTCGTTGATCAACAGATAGTCATGGTTTCCTGACTATGGACATTGGATGTCATTGATAACGAGATCACATCATTAGGAGAATGATGTGATGGACAAGACCCAATCCTAAACATAGCATAAGATCTTATAGTTCATTTGCTAGAGTTTTTCCAATGTCAAGTATCCTTTCCTTAGACCATGAGATCGTGTAACTCCCGGATACCGTAGGAGTGCTTTGGGTGTACCAAACGTCACAACGTAACTGGGTGACTATAAAGGTATACTACGGGTATCTCCGAAAGTGTCTGTTGGGTTGACACGGATCAAGACTGGGATTTGTCACTCCGTATGACGGAGAGGTATCACTGGGCCCACTCGTGAATGCATCATCATTATGAGCTCAAAGTGACCAAGTGTCTGGTCACGGGATCATGCATTATGGTACGAGTAAAGTGACTTGCCGGTAACGAGATTGAACAAGGTATTGGGATACCGACGATCGAATCTCGGGCAAGTAGCATACCGATTGACAAAGGGAATTGTATACGGGGTTGCTTGAATCCTCGACATTCGTGGTTTATAGTCGGGAAGTATTTTTGTTCTGGATAACATAAATAGATTATTGAATAGTTTGCATTAGAAATCACCTGACAAATATGCATGTATGCAATATTTTTGGTCGTATCCAAGGTAGTCATGTCCTCATCATCCTCCCCTTTTTGAAAATAAAGCCGTCCTCGGCGTTGCTTAATCTGAAATGTGGCTAACAAAAGAGACAAGGTGTACATGTTGTATATGTATATGTCATCCAGTTTAACTTCCCTTGATTTTCGCACGTATGACACATGTATACATGAGTAACTTTCATAGTTCATAAAAACTAAAGCCAAAAAATTGTCACAGGAAGTAGAAGGCATGAAAATATTGGAACTCAGTTTGCACATATAAGTGAAGCTCTTATTCTCTTCAAAAGATTGGCAATGTTCATCATTAAACCATCCTAACTTCGATGAATAAACCTTATTTGCATCAAATTTACATGCTACAACATGCTTAAATAAGCAAACATGCAATAAGTCATTGGACACAGAATCATCATCAAGATTAGAGGTCATATCAAAATGATTAAACATTGGTTCTTTTGCATCAACAGTTAATTCAATGGGTGCACTCAAAATTGTTGATATTTCAGTTGTTTGATCACATGACGCATTCATGACAGTAACAAGAGTCTCTAAAATAGGTGGTGTGCCGGCGCCCCCCCCTAGGCCCCCCTATATATAGTGGGGGGGATGGAGGACCTCTTACCTTTGCCTTTGGTGCCTCCCTCTCCCTCTCCAACACATCCTCCTCCTCCATAGAGCTTGGCGAAGCCCTGCCGGAGTACTGCAGCTCCATCACCACCACGCCGTCGTGCTGCTGCTGGAGCCATCTTCCTCAACCTCTCCTTCCCCCTTGCTGGATCAAGAAGAAGGAGACGTCACGCTGACCGTACGTGTGTTGAACGCGGAGGTGCCGTCCGTTCGGCGCTAGGATCTCCGGTGATTTGGATCACGTCGAGTACGACTCCCTCATCCCCGTTCTTTGAACGCTTCCGCTCGCGATCTACAAAGGTATGTAGATGCATCCGATCACTCGTTGCTAGATGAACTCATAGATGGATCTTGGTGAAACCGTAGGAAATTTTTTGTTTTCTGCAACGTTCCCCAACATTTGATAAATATGACGACCGAGAGGCTAATGAAACGTTTGTCGTACCTTAGTGATAAGTAGTCCAGCAACCAGCTAGAAGCAGAGAGAATTTCCAGGAGACTACCTGATATAAAACGCAGTGGTAACGGAGCACAGAGGATGATGACAGGAGAGGTTTTCACATGAAGGTGGTCTCTTTCTCCGTATGGCCCACCCCTATGCTTTTGCTTCTTTTTTTGCATCAGAAACTTCCAATCTATTCATCTTCAGTCATGGCATTACAAAGAAAACCAGAGAAAGATCAAACTTGTAACACCGAAACGAAGACAAACGAACACCGGATCCAAACAGATCCATCGAAGACCAGCACTGACCGAATCACGCGAGATCCGATGAAGACACACCTCCACATGTCGTTCAACGACGTTGGACGCACCATCGGGACGGGAATGGAACGTAGGAGACATTATTTCTATTGAGGGATATCGATGTCACCACACAGCCCCAACAAAGATGCTCAATCTAACAAGAACAAGCACAGGGTCCCTCCCGCAGGTGAGGGGCCGAGGTCCTCCGCACCTCCATGGCCCTAAGGCCATCAGAGATGGGGCAGACCGACGGCGGCGCCGACAGAAGGAGGAAGAAACCCTAGGTTATTTTCTTGTGGAGGAGGAAACAGGGCTAGAGTTTGCTTTTGCTTTCCTTTATAAAAGCTGATATGAATCATATTGTTTGCTTGCGTCTGGAGGAAGATGGAAACTAAAAGGACAAGACAAGATGATGCCTGTGTGACAAAAGGTTACAACTATGCACCAAGTAAAGAAGGTATTTGACGTGTTACTCGGAAGATAGTGTCCAGCCCAACCCACACGTTAAGTTTTAGCTGGACATTAAATGCATGCATCGGATGCAAGATGATATATTAATGACATACACAGACGATTCGCTCAGAAAAAGTGATATGCATACTAAAGGCAACTCTGTTGCACTGAAAATGATCAAAATACAGTTGCCAAACACCTAGGTTTTCATTCAAAGACAAGTTTCTAATAAAGAGAAGCCCAATATGTAGAAAGAAAAGGCTAGCAGATAACCAAAAGCGCAAAGCAGCTCTTACTGGCTGCTTTTGCTTTACCATTCTTTCCTGGTTACTTATCGTTCTTTATGCTTTGGTCTGATTTGTCATGCATGTGAACCATATCTATTGTGAGCGCCCCACTACTAATTCACTCAATCAACATGGTTCCGGTTACAACTCTTGAATTACAGAGGGACCTCAAGGAGGAAGAGGGATCATAGAGCACTTCTCAGGAACTGATTTCAGCTACAGCAGCAGCTATCGCGTACATACCATGCATGTTGATCAATCATGCAAAAGACGAACAACTTAACAAGATTGAAGTAGCAAAATATCTAAAGGAAAAGCAGTTATCTGTGCAGAAGCGAATATCTAAAAGAAGAGCAATTGAGTAGCATGTAATTCATACCATGGAAAGCAAGGAGGCGGCGGAAAGAGAGATTTTACAGTGCATCATACTACACATGAAACTGTGTAGTACATGACCTAACAGCTAAAACGGATTGGGCCGGTTTGAGGGCCAATGACAAAAAGGACTTTACGCTGTGACGGTTCTAAGTATAGAATTGACCATTCAACTGTGATTAATCTTACTTCTGCTGCTTGGTGAGACGCACGCCCTACCGACGAGCGTCGGCACCCCGACTTGCCACCGCATGCCCTCCTGTCACTTTGCGGCCTGTGCACGTGCACGGATGTGCAGGTGCTCGCATTCCCACCACCATCCAGTAAACTCTAACCATATTGCACGGCGCCACGCAACGGGTTCCGCCGGCTCAAGTTGCGCCGCCGCCATGTACTGCACTACGGGCCTCCCGAACGTGTTCCTAGTGCGCATGGTGTTCTACATCGTGGCACAACAACTGGCTAGAATCAGCATCGTGCGACGTGGTGAGGGCTTCCGGACCGCTATCACCATGACGCGATTTCACTCCCTAGTACACAAAGGACACTAGTATCGCCGCCGCCATCATCGTCATCTTCATGCCTGTCTACCCTATTGCATCGCTTTCTCACCTATAACTGACCACCTCTGCCTCCTCATGAATTCTCATTTGTGCATCTTATACTAGTGATATTTTGACAGTAGTCACAAGTCCATAGGTAGGTAGTTTCGTCAGATTTACAGAAAATATGATATCAGAAAGTTTCATAATTGGGCATGCATTATCGATCACTCCAAGTGGTTTAAGATTAGGTGATCAGTCCATCAGAAAATATGATATCAAAAAGTTTACGGAAGAGTTGGATTGAAAGTAAGTTGGTGGAACATTGGATTAACCTATTATGAGTGGTTCCGCAAGAAATATGTTGGTGGTAGATGAATCATGACTTAGAGTTAGTTCAGCCAGACATTCAAATTTTAGATGACGCCGGTCCTTGAACATGTCATGCTGTATTTGGGTTGCCCCATGACGTGATCACCAGCGATCCATGAAGGGAAGATGATACCGAATGTTTGTGGAGCATTATGGATTTAGTAAAGAGATATGTGATTTATCTAAGGGTACACTTATAGATTTTCAAGGACTGGTGGGTGATTGAATTATCCCTGATTGGAGTAATTAAGGAAAACAAATATGGATTTAGTTAGAAGATATGTGATTTATCTAAGGTTATACTTAGTTAGAGATTTTCAAGGGCTGGTGGATGACTAATTATCCCTGATTGGAGTAATTAAGGGGAAGTATTGATTTAATTAGTAGATATGTGATTTATCCAAGGGTATACTAGTTAGAGCTTTTCAAGGACTAGTGGCTGATTGGATTGTCCGCGATTGGAGTAACTAAGGAAACAAATCTTTGGAGATCAAGAATTAAGTGATATCCGTACCCGGGAGAAAGAAGCAGGAATGGATTTGGGTAGATGAAACCGAGCTGAAAAACAATTTAAATTAGTTAAGCAGATAGTACATAATTATTTTGTATGACTTGCATTTGTAACATGGTATGTGTTTTGATTGGTAGCATAACGACATGGATGATTAAGCATGGACATAAATGCTAAAGACATATACATGGATGAGTACATGGATTGCTTGGCGAGAGGGAGTACAAGGCTGGGCTCTAGTTGCCAAATGAGTTGATGAACTGATCCCTTCTACGGTTGCACCTCGCCCTCTTCTTATACTGCCTCCGGTCCTCTTCCCGCGAAAACACATGGCAGGAAGGGTTGCGACAATGGCCAGTTTGAAGAGGCGGGGGGGGGGGGGGGGGGGGGGGGGCGCAAGGTTGCAACTTATTCTGACTAAAGGTGGTCTTCGTCTGCAAAAGCCTTCTACCGTGACGCGCCGGTGGACTCGGTGGTGACCTCCGTCCTGGCGCGCCCGTCGTTCTGGTCTTCTTGCACTGGCTAGGCAACCTTTGGGGATTGCTTTGGGAACCGACGCGCTGACCTTGCTCTCTTAGAACAAAAGAGAAAAGCCTCCTCATTCGCGCCGGCTGGCGCGCCCTGCTGTCCTTCGTTGTCGCGCACATCATCCACGTGAAGGCGTAGGCCCGCACGACCGGGCTGAAGATCCCTCGAGCCATCTGCCTCGGGAGGCAGACTCAGGGGGTCGCCTCGTCAAGGGGCCTCGCGAGGCTCCTGGTGGCACCCGCTTGACTGGCTCGGGACGGCCGCTGACGTGGGCCTCGCGGGAGGCTTGCTCGTGAGGGGCGTTGATGAAGCCCTCATGAGAGGGGCTCTGCTGGCGCAGTTCTTTGGTGGGCCACCCGACGGCTCTTGGCACGCGCCGCGTCCTGGGCCACAGTCAGATGGGTCTGAGTACCCGAGTCCCACGGGCCCGACAACCGTCTATGTTGACACAGACCCTACTGCCTAAGCCAGTGGCGATAGCCTGTTATAGCCTATCGCCGGATCGGGTGACGGCAGGAAAATGGTCAGATCTAAAAAGAAATTCACAGATGGGGTCACATCGTGCTAAACTATGCCAAAAAGGTCAAACAATGAATTTGGCCAACGAACGAATATGGTAGAGAAGCACCTAACTTATGATTGGATCGGCCGGTCGTTTACCGCACCGTTGCTGGCTCCAGCTCACACAAACAAAACAGGAAAAAAAGACTTCCTTCAATTGCTGGTTGGCTGGCGCTACCTGTCAGTCAGCCGTAGCGTCCCTCCAGCAGCTTAACCCTCCCGCCGCCGCGCCGCCGTCCGTCCGCCATGAACAACCTGCTAACCGTAACTTCCCTCTCCATCCCCTCTCTCTCAACCCTTTCATCTCCCTACGACGGACCAGCTAATCTCCAGATCTGGCCTTCAAACTCCTCTTTTCGCAGCTCCCTCCCTCCCTCCCTCCCTCCCTCCTAGCCAAGCAACCCTTTTTCTTGTTTAATTTGTCCCTCCTAGCTTTGTGCTAATTAGCAAGCACTTGAGTCGAGTCTCAGAATGTCATTCACTCTTTGCTAGGTTGAAAACACATGATGATGATGATGTTCACACTAGTTAGTTCAACGGCCCAATTAGCTGCAGGTTGGGAATTTCTCTTCTGTGCCGCAACACTTGAGAATTAATCTTCTTTCTTTTGCCATCACATTACATACCCTGCCTGCTGTAATGGATGGTCGCTGCCAACACGCGCCGCGTTATCAATTGGAGTACTTGCAAACGATTACCAACTCTTTGATTCACAAAGTGACAGCTACCTATAATACTCTGTTTGATACCCACTAGTCTGCTAACAACACAAATAAGCTGCTTAATAGTGCTCTTTATTGGGCAACAATCCTATTACTTTTGACTGTGATGTCAGATCGGAGGATTCATAACATTTTCCAAGTTTGAAAGTTTTCACATGTACGTACATACATACGGACATAACAGTTACAAACGATCCGCCTGTCATAATTTATCTACATTCATAATTTTGAATTCATAACTTCAGAGGCTTAGTTTGGCCTTACATACCCTGATGATGGAAGTAGCACAATTGGCTATAATGTCAGATTGAAGAAGAATTCATAACAATGAAGCCAGACATCACCTAAACATTCGATTTTGCAGGATTCCTTTGAGCTTCCCCGGCGGGATTCCTCGAGAGATGAGGGGGATCTTGAAATGGGAATGCATCAGCCCGATGCTTCTGATAATTTACAAGCCTTCTTGAAGAAGGTGCTCTTCTTCTGTTTACCTTGGAAACTCTCTACTAGTCTCTCATGTTATTTCTCCATTAGTTTGTCCACTTCAGATTAATGATAGACATGATGCTTTCATACACACAACAGGTTGATGGAATCGACAGCCTGATAGCTAAGCTCACGAGCCTCTTGAAACGGAAATGTGCATCCTAGCTTGTTCCTGAATGATTCTAAAAAAAACTTATTCCTGAATCCATTTATTGCATTTTTTTTCACCATACTACTAAACTTTTTGCTGTTAGTTGCCAGGTCTAAAGCTCATTCATCATGCCTCAAATATCATCCTTTAATTTGTCAGCTTGTTCTTGTACTGCACTATATTTGATCTCATATTGATCGATACTCTGTTCCTGTACAACAGAGCAGTAAGAGGGTAAGGTTTTTTTTTTGGAACTTCACCTACCAAAGAATAAGCTGAATCAACCGAGTTTTTGGCTGTAGCGCTCGTCATCATCCATCTCAGAGAATAAGAGCATGTCCTTCCTTTAGCAATAAACCATCTCTTCTAATTTGATGAGATGGAGGTAACAAATCATCTAAATACAAACTTTTCGCTCTCAGCTTTCACACTGTCTGAGTATCTGCATTGTGTGAGAAAACCATTCAATCAGGACATGACAAGGAACTAATCTTCAAAGTAAACATGCCGTGCGTATATTTAGCTCCATCAGTCGACGGTCGATTTTTTCGCACTCATTCTCAAGAAGTCCTAGTAACCTGATCCTTCGCGAACCATTTGTAATATCACCATACATAAGAGGTAAAAATTAGAAATCTATGGAAAAAAGGAAGATGGTGATGCCGTGAATTTAAATGCTGAACTATTTGCTCCTGGTCAAGCAGTAACTGCTACAGCACGAATAAACCTATTTACATGGCAAACAAGGACCCCTCTGCTGCAAATCTTTCAGCATCTCAAACAAGTTAATTTTCAGCGCTGAAACTTGAGATGCATAATTTTGAGTACAGGGTACATCTATACAAGTTGTCGGTCTACTGAATTTAACTAAATCACACACCGATGATAAGAAAGGGAATATGTTCATCTTGTCAATTTTCCTACACCAAATTCTCTTTCATTCCCCAACATCAACCTCGGAGACATCAATCTGGAGAGTAATATGGACACTGGCTTTCAACAGGGGTAGAACAAGCATGAACATGCATGGGCAGCAAATGTCGGTCAAAATAAACACAACTGTTGTGTATATGGTTGTGCCTCCATACTGAGTGTTCCAGAACATGCAAGCAGATGTTAATGGGTGATGGTTTCCTGTAAACTAACATTAATGTTCATAAACCTGGAGTTAATACCCAGGACAGGTTTTGACTGACATTTGTTTATAAACTGGAATTATTACACAACAAGAAAATATGTGTTCGCAAACCTGGAATAAATAAATAAACAACGCTGAACTTTGCAGAATCTTCAAGCTGTGATGGAGGGCGCCCGCCCCAGGAGAAGAGCAATCGCCCAAAGAGAAGGCTCCTAGGTACTGGACCAACAGTTCACACTATCACTGTTCCAGGATCATAAGATGCCTTTCTAGAAACATCATTGTTCTTCTTTAGAATAGCTAGAATAAGGTTTTTGTAATACCGAAAAAGGCTTTCGCCCCGTTTTATATATAAAGCACCGATCACAACAAGCATCCAGTACAAACACATGACACCGCAACACACGCACACACCCAGGATAGGATACATAGGCGCTGAACGCAGCCACACCACCCCTAGCACTACCATCACGAAGAGATGAAGCTACATATGACGGACCATGTGCTCCAAGGCGGCGCCTTCAGGAAGGGTACGACACCGGAGCGCCGCCACCGCCCGATCCAAGGATCAGAGTTTTCCCTGGAGCCGCATGATGGGCAATGAGAGCCGCGACGACGCCTTCAAGAAGGGAACGATCTCCGCCGTCGCCGGTCCGTCCGAAGATAGAGCAGGTTTTCACCTCGGCCAACACTCACCTGTTGGCGCCACCTCTCATCGCAGCGCCGCACTTCTTCCACAAGCTGACTCACACAACTCTCTCTCTTGTCTCACACAAGAACACACACAAACACCATGTGAAAGACTCAACGCAGACGCACACACACGCCAAGAAAGAAAGCCAATTAACTTTGCCAAGAGGCCTTTCTCCTTGGTCACACGAGAGACTACATCTTTTCCTCAGCCCTCACGGCCTCATCATTTCATTACTCCAATACAGTACATATATATATACCAGGGGTAGGACACACCCACTAACCCGACCACCACGTTGGCCACTAACCAACTAACGCTACGTACTTCATGCAGACCCATGCACTAGCCAGCCACTACCTTCGGCAACTAATCCTATTGAAAAAGAATTCTATAAGACCAGGTCTCACGCAAGACCCATCCTGATGGATGACACGTGACATTCATAAATCACAAAGTATTTCCAACCCCCACTTAAAATCAGGGGGAGAGAGATTAGATGCTTTGTGATTTGTAAATGCCACGTGTCATCCATCAAGACGGATCTCATCTACTAACCGTGAGATCTGGTCTCATATAATTTTTTTCCAATACCACTAGCCCATGGCCTTATCTTTATCCCTGGAATCGCTCCAACAAACAGACGACTCAGCCATACAACTAGCTACTCATGCATGCTAACAAACTCATCCATGCACTCTACGACTCGGCCGTTTCACCGCACACCACGGCCAGCTCTCCGGACGACGTACACGTCAAGATTAGTGCTAAGATCACCGCCACCAAACGCCACACCCTGGCAACCACGACGCCCACACGGCCATGATGACCGGGCAGCACCAAGGCACGAGCTTTGCCCAAGAGCACCGCGCTACCACCACCAGGGCCGCCGCCCCGGCATCCAAGACCTTGACACCACCTCACCCGAGACCCGCCGCAACCCCAACTAAAGAGACGAGCGGAAAGGTCCCACCTTTCGTGCCCCTAGGCGACCCCCAGTGTCGAGACCCGATAGGTCGGCCAGAACTGGCATCCACCAGCCCGTCCTGCTGCCCCGTGCGCGAGACGAGCTTGGTCCTACAACACCGAAAAGGGGACGAGTTCAGTCCTGCTGCACCGTGCACGAGACGAGCTCAGTCCTGCTGCATCGTGCGCGAGACGAGCTCGGTCCTGCAGCACCGGGCGCGAGACGAGCGATAGACCGCAGCTAGGAGAGGACCAGCCCTTTGATGGGAGTAACGCCCGGGCAAAGAGGAGATGGGGTGAAGGCCGAGACGGCCCGAACACAGATGAGCCGACGCCGGAGAAGCCGGCCGCCGCCGCGGGCAGATCCGTCAACCACCGTGAAGCTACCACGACACCGGGAGAGCACCACCGTCGGACCTCCCCACGCCGGAGCCCACGGCCGAAGCAGCGGCCACGCCCAGCCGCTACCCTACCCGCGTCGCCCGGCGAGCTCCAAGCGCCGGAGCCGCCAGGCACACACCACCGGTTCCACGCGCCGCCGGCCGACCCCCAACGCCAGATTCGCCCGGATCCAGCAAGAGACCGGCCGTGCGCACACACCCCCCGCGTCTCCATGCCCTGGCCAGGTCCAGCCGGTGCCCGGCCACCCCACCGGAGAGGAAGAGCCCCGGCTGCAGCACCACCACCTTAGAGGGGCCGCCGGTCACCCCTGCAGCAGCCAACCGCCAGCACCCGCCGGATCTGGGCAGGGGGCGCCAGATCCGCCGCCAGCACTCCCCCGAGCCTCCAGAGCCCCACGAGCCGAGGTGAAGGGGGGAGGAGGAGAGGAGGCGACGCCGGCAGGTCGCCAGGGAGCGAGGCGAAGGAGGGAAGCCGGAGCAGAGGCAAGCCGGCGCCCGACGCCACCGAGCAGGGGAGGCCGCCCCGCGACGTCCGCCACCCGCGCGAGGGAGAGAGCCGCCCCGCCGCCGCCTGCGCCACGCGGCCTTTGGCCGGCGACGCCACCGGCGGCGGCGAGGGAGTGGGGAAGGGGCGGAGGGACGGGGGCGGCGGCGCTGGGGTTCCCTCCCAGGGGCGCCCGCGGGAGCGCCTCGAGAGGGGAGGGGGGCTTCCCGACCTTTTCTCTCAACTCGACACCTGTCACTTCAGGTTATAACAGGAACAATGTATAACGATTATATAGGGAACTTCCATACTGCTACATCCTCACAAGCAGTAATCTGGAGAGTAATGTGGACAATATGGGCTTGTCAACTGAGGCAGAACAAGCATGAACATGCATTGGCAGCAAATGTCGGTCAAAATAAACACAACTACTGTGTATATGTTTGTACCTCCATACTGAGTGTTCCAGAACATGCAAGCAGATAGGGTGACGAATCATATCCTCTGGTTTCCTGTAAACAAACATGATGTTCATAAACCTGGAATTAATACCCAGGTTCTGACTGACATTTGTTCATAAACTGGAACTAATACACAGCAAGGAAATATGTGTTCAGAAACCTAGTACAGGGCACAGCTACAACACTGAACTTTGCAGAATCTTCAAGTTCTGACCTTCCTCTTGAGAACATCAACATTCTGGAATTAATACCCGCCCCAAGAGAAGGCTCTTAGGTACTGAATTTATTGTAACCGGAATTCTTGGTAACCTGTTTTGTTTGCCAAATTCTTGGTCATGGTAACCAGAATTCTATTCAGGATCATAAAATGCCTTTCGAGAAACATCAACATTGTTCTTCTTGAGAACAGCTAGAAAAAAAAGGTTTTAATGATAGGGAAGGCACAAAGCAATGATGTACAACGCAACTAATGCACAGATAAATCTGAGGATAAAACGATTAGATAGGGAACTTGCACTCTGCTGCATTGCTGCATTGCCAGATCATTACACCTGAATTTACAGACCAACCACTCCATTAAGATACAATTTGCCCATCTATTGGATTTTTCTGATTCAGCAAATAGGAAAATTATACAGATGACAAGATAAAAGCAAGACACACAGGCTACAATCTCTTTAGAGGATCCCTTATCTGCATAAGAGTGCCACATCAGGTCTAACCGATGAGCATGCATACCATGTGTAGAGTGTTACTTCTGCTGGTTCAAAGCATTAACCTTGGCAAAGAGCTCCTTCAAAACCGAGGGATAGGTCGAAACTACATAATCCTAGCCATCAGTTGCCATTACTGCTTGCAAACACGAGGGGGGCTGGACTTGGATAAACTTGAAGCACGCCTCCTTCAATCCTTGGCAGTGGTGCTGCTCGGCTAGAGCAAGAGTGGACATCACCATCCTGACAGATATGTGCTCAGATAACTGCTCCTCGCAGATGCATTTGAGACGTTGGACATCATATCTGTCAGCTGCTACCAGCAAGTTTTGAAGCCACTGCAGCCATATTTCATTCTCTATTACTTCTTCGTCTTCTTGTCCCTGTTCCACAACACGTGACATTTCATCCTCTGATGCTTCCACCTCTTGTCTGTTGTCCTCCTCCATGTTGTCCTCCTCCATAGAAGGAAGCGAGTCTGTGTAGATAAAGCTAAGCAAAGCCCTGAACACGCTTGCTTCCATGTCTTTGATGTGTATGACACCGGTTTGAGCAGTTGCCTCCTTCATGGGGCCAAAGAGCTGTGCCATGAAGACTTTAGACCGGGCTGCAAGCACGCATCGGTGTGTAGCCAACTTGTTGCCGCCGACCTCGAATGTCACATCAGCACCCGCCTCGGTTTTGAAGAGGATGTTAAAATCACGGCAAATGTCAGGCAAGCGCGCCTTGGTAATGGTGGCAGCGGCATCATCATCATCATCCCTGGGGTTGGTGTTGCAGACCATGACGTCGCACCGGACGGTCAAATAATCATCCTTTAGCTTCACTGATGATCGCTCAAGGGCATCTCTTCTAAAATCCTGCTCGATGCTCTGAGAACAAGGATCGAAGCTGCATGCTTCACTTTGAGCAATGTAGACTGGATTCTGCAGCTCAACCTGACCGATGAGGCTAAAAACGACCTTGGCTTCCACAGGCTGCTTCTCAGAATCGTCTTGGATACAGGAAAGACGGACAGAGACGACGTCGGCACAAGTGTGGTTTTCACCGTGGGGGCAGTAGAAGAGGAGCCAACAATGGCCTCCCACCATGAAAGGACGGGAGCTGATGCTCTTTTTGGCTCGCGAGTAGTCCTGGACCACAAGCAGATGGTACCCGCAGTCTGCGCTGGTTCGGACGGTCGACTGGGTGTCGGGGCACAGCTCGTCGTTGGCCACGACGGACACGCCGGCGAACGAAGACATGACCTGCGAGTCCACCGGAAATCTATCTACTCAGCCGCCGTCGACACTTGAAACCTTCAGAAATGGGATCGATGTGCTCGGGGGCTAACCTGGTCACCTCCCCTCGCTGCGTCGCGCACGGCGTTTCTCCCTGGGAACAGAGTTCGCGCCGCCGCCCGCGTCGCTCCTCGCCAGAAACAGAGGGAGTTTGCGCCGCCGCACGCTCCCCGCCGCCGCCCGCGTCGCTCCTCGCCGGAAAACAGAGGGAGTTTGCGCCGCCGGCTCTTCGGTGACTGCGGCCTGGGCCTGCTCGGCGGGGAGCGTGCGGCGGCGCAAACTCCCTCTGTTTCCGGCGAGGAGCGACGCGGGCGGCGGCGCGAACATGCAGCGCGCGCTCCGATAGAAGGGCCTGCGCTTCAGCTTCCTCAGCGGACATGCAGCGCGCGCTCTGCTCGAACAGCGAGAAGAGGACAAAACCCCTGTGGTCCCGCGCGATTGCTCCAGCGTGGGAGGCGCCGCTGTCAGCTAGGAATGATGCGTCCGTGTTCAGTTTGACAGATCCCGCCACTGGGGGGCTCCAATGATTGGCCATAGGTATCTCAGTGGTTTCCCCTGACTGTCCTCCGTCCATCGCTGCGGGCAAAGGAAACAATGGAGTCCGGCCAGCCAATGCATACCCGGCTTGCAGCTCCGCTTGTTTACCCTTTGTATCAGACTCTCCCCTCGAGACGCCGTTGATTAGCCCCTCCTCGTATTGTTTTAAGAAGAGGACGGATCGGCTGATTAGCTCCTTTCCTGCATAATTATGGGTGCAATCGTCTCGTAGGAACCAACACCGCCATATCAGCAGTAAGATTTTTGTTCTAGTCTCTGGGTTGCATGGGCTGAGGAGATTCTGGAGCCAATCAACGCCTGTGTTTCTGAATTGTTCCTCGCTAGGAAGCTTCCAGGCTGTTCCCATTTCATGTCTCAGTGCCTTGCTTTTCGTGCAAGAAATGACTGCATGAAATTCATCTTCCTCTCCGTTACTGCATATATTGCATGTGCTATTCACTTCCAGGGTCCGCTTCCATTTGTTCTTTTTTGTGGTCAAGGTGCTAGTGGCCACTCTCCACCCAAATATCTTAATCTTTTGTGGAACCTTTGCCTTCCAAATGACGTCCCAGATAGTACGATCATCAGCCACATTTACATAGCTAGAGGCTGGGGTACTAGCTTGGTTTTGGATAGATACCGCCAGCCTATAGGCACTCCTGACCGAGAACACTTCGCAGGCCATGGAACAAAGGTGGCCGCTGACTGCTTGGCTGGTCGCTGGGCTGGCGCTGCTTTCAGCCCAGTCTAGCTATAAAAAAATAGGTATATATTTATGTATTTACAGAAAACGTATTTGGGACAATTATTTGACCCAATGAAATTCTAAATTATCAGAAAATTTGGAAAATCAAAATACTTATATATAGCCTACGAAAATTATTTCCAGCTCCAAATATTTTATTACTCCTTTTTGTTACAAAGAAATTTGGCCATAATGATTCTAGAAATTAAGCCTTAGGGTTTATTAAATATCCAAAATATTAATTATTTTTCTGAAAATTCCAAATGAATATTCCAATTGTTTTCCAACCATTTTATAATTGAATAAGTCAAATTATCTTCTCTCACTGATTATCTTTTTGAATTGGAAAGTGCTCGAATGTTTCAAAATCCAAATAAAATTTCAAATATAGCCAAAATCCAAATGGAAATTTTTGGAAAAAGTAATTATTTAACCTCTCTATTAAAACTCAAATAAACTCTCAGAAAGTTTTCAAATTATTCCCGAATTCAAATAATGGAAAACATTCATTATTATCTAATTATATAACATTACATCAATGTTCAACATGAGTTAGATTGAATGATTTTCTCTTCTTTCGTAAACACTTGGGTGACTGCTTGAGAAAAAAGGAATCATTGAAATACTTCTGAAACTTAAAGTGGCATGCCTGCGTTTTACTCCCGTTTTCTCTATATTAAAATGAGAGGATACATTACATCCCATATTTCCTTTCTAGGTAAATGTACCTTATGCCTTTGCTAAAATTTCAGATTCAGCTGGCTATCGGATGCATGACCTTACTTGTGAGATTTCTTTACAGACGTGTGTGGCTACTCTTGCATATAGAATATTACATGTTACTCATTCGGGCTCTAAATATAGGTCTTTTTAGAGATTCCAATGCGGTCTACAACGAAGAAAAATGAGTGAATCTATACTCTGAAATATGCCTATATACATCCATATGTAGTCTTTATTGAAATCTCTACAAAGACTTATATTTAGGAACGCAGTGAGTAACCATCCGTTGGTTGTTCCCTCCCATATACTAACAAAAACTAGATCCTTTTAATCACTAGATGGTCTTATAATCAAATATTGGGTACCTCATTCACATACTATATTTATGCTAAAACATGAAAAATAATTCACATGATTAGTTTACTTCGGTCTTCAGGACTACTAGAAAGAGAGAGAAATAACAAAGAGGGAGACACTAGGTTCCAACGCCCACTATCACTACTAGAAAAAGGGTCAAATATGAAGCACATTAGTGCTGGTTTGAATTTGAGCCGGCACTAAAGTGTCCATTAGTTCCGGTTCCAACGGCTAGGCGGGCGGGCGGACATCATTAGTACCGGTTCATGGGCAACCTTTAGTACCGGTTCAAGCCACGAACCAGTACTAATGAGGCTGTGTCGGGCTGTGGTTAGGCTGGGGCCCCATGAACACCTTTAGTACCGGTTCATGGCATGAACCGGTACTAGAGTTTCTTAGTAAGCTGATTTTTAGTCCCACCTCGCCAAGAGAGAGGCAGTAGGAGCGGTTTATAAGCCGTGAGTGCAGAGACGATGAAGGAGAGGCGCAATGCTCACATGCATGTTGCTTAGCTTCTAGCCTTTCGGAATAGCATAGATTGCACGGAGCTATGTGTAGTGCGGTCTACACTATTCCGAAAGGCTTGAAGCTAATTAACCAGCATTGCACCTCTTTTTTATTTTTAATAACTTATTTGAAATCCCGACTTCTTTTGCGTTCATTATGCAACATTCAAAGCGACGTCATCAATTTCCAACACGTTCTGACATCATTTGCTGTTTTTCAGTCATTTACCGATTTGTTTAGAGAGCTAAATGACCGTGAAATTGAAAATCACTACAAAATGAACTCTGAAAATGTTGAAACTTGGCATGGTATCATCATTTCACCCGCATAGCATGTGCGAAAGAGTAGAGAGGGTCACGGCAAAAACTGGATGCACTTCGTGTACAAACTAGACAATCTCTTTCGGAGTATCAGGGTTTCGGACGAGAACTCATCTGTTACACGGGCACTTCAATGTTTTGTAAACTTATTTGAACTCCAGATTTTTTTGCATTCAGTATGCATCATTCAAAGCGACGTCATCAATTTCCAACACGTTCTGACATCATTTGCTGTATTTCAGTCATTTACCGATTTGTTTAGAGAGCTAAACGACCGTGAAATTGAAATTCACTATAAAATGAACTCTGAAAATGTTGAAACTTGGCATGGTATCATCATTTCACCCGCATAGCATGTGCGAAAGAGTAGAGAGGGTCATGGCAAAAACTGGACGCACTTCGTGTACAAACTGGACAATCTCTTTCGGAGTATCAGGGTTTCAGACGAGAACTCATCTGTTACACGGGCACTTCAATGTTTTGTAAACTTATTTGAAATCCATAATTTTTTTGCATTCAATATGCAGCATTCAAAGCGACGTCATCAATTTCCAACACGTTCTGACATCATTTGCTGTTTTTCAGTCATTTACCTATTTGTTTAGAGAGCCAAATGACCGTGAAATTGAAAATCACTACAAAATGAACTCTGAAAATGTTGAAACTTGGCATGGTATCATCATTTCACCTGCATAGCATGTGTGAAAGAGTAGAGAGGGTCACGGCAAAAACTGGACGCACTTCGTGTACAAACTGGTCACTCTCTTTCGGAGTATCAGGGTTTCGGATGAGAACTCATCTGTTACACGGGCACTTCAATGTTTTTAAACTTATTTGAAATCCCGACTTCTTTTGCGTTTAGTATGCAGCATTCAAAGCGATGTCATCAATTTCTGACACATTCTGACATCATTTGCTATTTTTCAGTCATTTACCGATTTGTTTAGAGAGCTAAATGACCGTGAAATTGAAAATCACTACAAAATGAACTCTGAAAATGTTGAAACTTGGCATGGTATCATCATTTCACCCGCATAGCATGTGCGAAAGAGTAGAGAGGGTCACGGCAAAAACTGGATGCACTTCGTGTACAAACTAGACAATCTCTCTTTCGGAGTATCAGGGTTTCGGACGAGAACTCATCTGTTACACGGGCACTTCAATGTTTTGTAAACTTATTTGAACTCCAGATTTTTTTGCATTCAGTATGCATCATTCAAAGCGACGTCATCAATTTCCAACACGTTCTGACATCATTTGCTGTATTTCAGTCATTTACCGATTTGTTTAGAGAGCTAAACGACCGTGAAATTGAAATTCACTATAAAATGAACTCTGAAAATGTTGAAACTTGGCATGGTATCATCATTTCACCCGCATAGCATGTGCGAAAGAGTAGAGAGGGTCATGGCAAAAACTGGACGCACTTCGTGTACAAACTGGACAATCTCTTTCGGAGTATCAGGGTTTCAGACGAGAACTCATCTGTTACACAGGCACTTCAATGTTTTGTAAACTTATTTGAAATCCATAATTTTTTTGCATTCAATATGCAGCATTCAAAGCGATGTCAATTTCCAACACGTTCTGACATCATTTGCTGTTTTTCAGTCATTTACCTATTTGTTTAGAGAGCCAAATGACCGTGAAATTGAAAATCACTACAAAATGAACTCTGAAAACGTTGAAACTTGGCATGGTATCATCATTTCACCTGCATAGCATGTGCGAAAGAGTAGAGAGGGTCACGGCAAAAACTGGACGCACTTCGTGTACAAACTGGTCACTCTCTTTCGGAGTATCAGGGTTTCGGATGAGAACTCATCGGTTACACGGGCACTTCAATGTTTTTAAACTTATTTGAAATCCCGACTTCTTTTGCGTTTAGTATGCAGCATTCAAAGCGACGCCATCAATTTCCGACACATTCTGACATCATTTGCTATTTTTCAGTCATTTACCGATTTGTTTAGAGAGCTAAATGACGGTGAAATTGAAAATCACTACAAAATGAACTCTGAAAATGTTGAAACTTGGCATGGTATCATCATTTCACCCACATAGCATGTGCAAAAGAGTAGAGAGGGTCACGGCAAAAACTGGACGCACTTCGTGTACAAACTGGACACTCTCTTTCGGAGTATCAGGGTTTCGGACGAGAACTCATCTGTTACACGAGCACTTCAATGTTTTTTAAACTTATTTGAAATCCCGACTTATTTTGCGTTCAGTATGCAACATTCAAAGTGACGTCATCAATTTCCAACATGTTCTGACATCATTTGCTGTTTTTTAGTCATTTACCGAATTGTTTAGATCACTACAAAATGAACTCTGAAAATGTTGAAACTTGCCATGGTATCATCATTTCACCCGCATAGCATGTCCGAAAGAGTAGAGAGGGTCACAAAGAAACTAAATACAGAAAAAAACTACTCAGAACTAAATAGATGAAAATAAATAAAGCAGAAAAGAAAAAAATTATATAAAAAATTACTCAAAAATAATTATAAGAAAATAAATAATGTAGAAAAAACTAATTAGAAATAAATAGAAGAAAATAAATAAAGCAGAAAAAACTACTCAGAAATAAATAGAAAAAAATAATAAAGCTGAAAAGAAAAAACTATGTAAATAATTACTTGAAAATAAATAATGCAGAAAAGAAAAAAACTATATAGAAAAATTACTCAAAAATAAATGGAAGAAAATAAATAATGCAGAAAAGAAAAAACTATAAAAAAATTGTTGGGGCGCTGCCCAGTGGGCCTGCCAAACCTAGGGTGTGCAAATTCAGGCCCAGAAGGTCCGGAAGGCTCACAGGGCACCGCGCCATAGTTAGGCCCAGAAGCCTGCTATATAGAGGAGTTTGAAGGAGCAGCCGCGGCTGGGTTTATAAATCAGTGCGGCTACCCTTCGCTCGGCGAGGTGGGACTAAAATTGTGCACCGCGGGGGGCAGCGCAACCCCTTTAGTACCGGTTCGTGGCTCGAACCGGTACTAATGGGGGGCCTTTAATACCAGTTTGAGCCATAAACCGGTACTAAAGGGGTCCGCTTCCCGCCGCTTGACCTGGCCAAAATTGGCCTTTAGTACCGGTTGGTGGCTCCAACCGGTACTAAAGGTCCCACCTATATATATGGCACTTACGAAAAATTCAGTTTTAATCCGTCGCCCGTCTTCTATCCAACTTCATCGCCCGATATCATTGCCGCCGCCGCGCCGCCGCCCATCGCGCGCCGCCCTCGCCGCCCCCGCCGCGCGCTGTCACCCCCGCCGCCCGTCGTCGCCGTCCCCGCCGCGCACCGTCGTCCCCGCCGCGAGCCGTCATCCCCGTCGCCCCCGCCGCCGCCCCGTACTACGTCGCCGTCTCGATCGCGCCGTCGCCCCCGCCGCCCGTCGTCGTCGTCCCCGTCGGCGTCGCCGTCTCGCGTCGCCGCCTGTAGGCCGTCGCCCAACGCTCGTACACATACACACACATACACACACACATACACACACAAACACACATATTTTTTTTTACTTATTTTTTGTTTTCTGTTGCTTAGATTAATGTTAGATGAATTACTTAGATAAGAATGTTAGAATGTTAATTAATGTTAGATGAATTAGATAGAAAAGTTGTTAAATATTCATGTCAATTGTTAGATGAATTAGCTAAATATTAATTAGGTATATATATATGAGATTTGAACTAGTTGAATTAATAGAACTAGTTTATTTTTAGTAAGAAAATTTAGGTATATGAGATTATTTGAACTAGTTGAATTAATATAACTAGTTTATTTTTAGTAAATGCTTAGCTAAACTAGTTCAATTAATAGAACTAGTTTATTTTTAGTAAGAAAATTTAGGTATATGAGATTTAATGATTTAATTAAAATATTACTATATATAGCTACTTTATATATTTTAGTAAGAAAATTAATAGAACTAGTTTATTTTTTAGTAAATTCTTAGTTGAATTAGTTGAATTAATAGGACTAGTTTATTTTTAGTAAGAAAATTTAGGTATATGAGATTTGATGATCTAATCAAAATATTATTATATAGAGCTACCTACTTTATTATATAGAGATTTGATCATCTAATTAACATTTTACTATATAGAATAGCTACCTTATATTTTTAGTAAACTCTTAGTTAAATTAGTTGAATTAATAGAACTAGTTTATTTTTATTAAGAAAATTTAGGTATATGAGATTTGATGATCTAATCAAAATATTAGTATGTAGAACTACCTATTTTATTATATATAGAATTGATCATCTAATTAACATTTTACTATATAGAACTAGCTACCTTATTTTTAGTAAGAAAGCTAATAGAACTAGTTTGGTTGAATTAGTTGAACTAGTTGGTTGAATTAGTTGAACTAGTTAGTTGAATTAGTTGAGCTACTTTATTTAGGTATATTTTTCGTAAGTGCTTAATTGAATTAGTTGAATTAATAGAACTAATAAGTGTTTAATGTTTCACTGATACGTCTCCAACGTATCTATAATTTTTGATTGCTCCATGCTATATTATCTACTGTTTTGGACTATATTGGGCTTTATTTTCCACTTTTATATTATTTATGGGACTAACCTATTAACCGGAGGCCCAGCCCAGAATTGCTGTTTTTTTTGCCTATTTCAGTGTTTCGAAGAAACGGAATATCAAACGGAGTCCAAACGGAATGAAACCTTCGGGAACGTGATTTTCTCACCGAACGTGATCCAGGAGACTTGGACCCTACGCCAAGGCATTAGAGAGGCGGTCACGAGAGTGGGGGGCGCCCCCCTAGGGCGCGCCCCCTGCCTCGTGGGCCCCTTGGAGCTCCACCGACGTACTCCTTCCTCCTATATATACCTACGTACCCCCAAACGAATAGAACAGGAGCCAAAAACCTAATTCCACCGCCACAACTTTCTGTATCCATGAGATCCCATCTTGGGGCCTGTTCCGGAGCTCAGCCGGAGAGGGCCGTCATCACGGAGGGCTTCTACATCATCATAGCCCCTCCGATGAAGTGTGAGTAGTTTACCTCAGACCTTCGGGTCCATAGTTAGTAGCTAGATGGCTTCTTCTCCCTTTTTGGATCTCAATACAAAGTTCTCCCCCTCTCTTGTGGAGATCTATTCGATGTGATCTTATTTTTGCGGTGTGTTTGTTGAGACCGATGAATTGTGGGTTTATGATCAAGTCTATCTATGAATAATATTTGAATCTTCTCTGAATTCTTTTATGTATGATTGGTTATCTTTGCAAGTCTCTTCGAATTATCCGTTTGGTTTGGCCAACTAGATTGGTAGTTCTTGCCATGGGAGAAGTGCTTAGCTTTGGGTTCGATCTTGCGGTGTCATTTCCCAGTGATAGAAGGGGCAGCAAGGCACGTTTTGCATCGTTGCCATCAAGGATAACAAGATGGGGTTTATTTCATATTGCATGAATTTATCTCTCTACATCATGTCATCTTGCTTAAGGCGTTACTCTGTTTTTAACTTAATACTCTAGATGCATGCTGGATAGCGGTCGATGAGTGGAGTAATAGTAGTAGATGCAGAATCGTTTCGGTCTACTTGTCATGGACGTGATGCCTATATACATGATCATGCCTAGATATTCTCATAACTATGCTCAATTCTGTCAATTGCTCAAGTAATTTGTTCACCCACCGTAGAATACTTATTCTCTTGAGAGAAGCCACTAGTGAAACCTATGGCCCCCGGGTCTATTCTCATCATATCAATCTCCATCACTTTAATCTTGCTTTGCTTTTTTACTTTGCTTTTACTTTTTACTTTGCATCTATATACCAAAAATACCAAAAATATTATATCTATCAGATCTCACTCTCGTAAGTGACCGTGAAGGGATTGGCAACCCCTAATCGCGTTGGTTGCGAGTAGCTATCGTTTTGTGCAGGTACGAGGGACTTGAGCGTGGCCTCCTACTGGATTGATACCTTGGTTCTCAAAAACTGAGGGAAATACTTACGCTACTCTGCTGCATCATCCCTTCCTCTTCGGGGAAAACCAACGCAAGCTCAAGACGTAACATTCACCTACATAGGAATGTCGTCTGACGATGAACATGATTTCATTATGTGCGAATACTGCGAAGACCAGCGCGGCCTGTGCGGCAGAAATTTTCTAGTTGATGATATGCGCTTCAGCATCAAGCTGGATGAGAACTTCGAAGTGGATACAGTAAGTCACAACGACAAGTCTTTTTTCGTAATTAAGCATGACTTATGCTTCATTTGCTTCAACTTTTAATTTTAATTTTTCACTATTCTACTAGCGTATCCCCTGCCATGCAAGAATTTTTGTCTTGGATAAGATAGGTTTCAGTCCTAACAAAACTATGGAGGTAAAAAAAGTTTACTTGAAGACCGAACATGGTTATACCTTCAATGTCAAATTATACAATGCAGACACATACACCTATTTTGAATGCAAAACTTGGCAAGCACTATGCAAGGCTTATGCATTTGAGCCTGATATGGTTATCACCTTTGACATTCGTCCGGAAGATGATATTGAAGGTAATAGAGACATCTGGGTCGATGTGCAGACGCCTCCAGTTCTACCATTATGTGAGTTTCTCAACCATATTTATGTCTTCGATATTGTTTATTCAGAAATAGTTGACAAGTAATTTTTATTGACAACTTATTTCCAATCAAGCAAACATGTCCGGCGCTTGGTAGATAGGACCGTCCACTATCCCAGGGCTGAACTAAACTGCAAGGAGACAAGTCATTATGTTTCATGGCTTGAGGATCTTGATGATGTCAAGACAAATTTTTTTCTTGCACTTAGAAATGTTAGTACTCAAAACGTGCGACCAATAGTGTTCGTACTGAACTACGGTCACATATATTTAGGAAAGATGGTAAGATTTCTACTATTTCTCTTCAGTGCATCTTTTGCATACATTATTTTTTAAGCTAAACTTCATTGCTAAGTATGTTACTATACGATGTTCTTCAACAGGGACTCCCGATGAATGTTGTGCCTGATTGAATCGAGACTAAAGGTACCATGAATATTGTTAGCTTACGGCCAAGATATCCTACAATGCACTTTAGTGCATTTAGGTTTTCTAATAGCGAGGAATGCTTAATAGTAAAAGACTGGAGCAAAATTGTGAACGATCGTAGAGAAGTACTAGGGGGCAGCAATCAGAAGCGCAACCCACGATTAGGAGACAAGTTTATCTGCATGCTCCAATATGATGAATCAGAAAAGCTATACATGTTCTATGCTATTTTACCTGAGAGAGAGAGAGAGCAGCAGGAGTGATTAGCTAGTTCATGCTCTTAGTACTTGTCCTCTCATGTCCGTGTTCTTCGTCCTAAACTTAATCTTAAAGAGTGATTTTCTTTTGTGGTGTTATGAACGCTTATGATATCATTACCATGTTGAAATCGATGATATCTTTGCTTCTGGTACAAGTGAATGTTTCTTCTTTAAGCTAGTGTTGGTGGTGATTAGATAGCGGTAATGACTATATGATGATTAAGTAGTGGTAATGAGACGACTATATATGATGATTTTTAGCTAGCTAGTATATACTGTTGTTAGTGATGATATATATGATGCAAGAGTTCTTATATTAATATGATGATGATGAGTTATTATATCATTTATGAAAGAAACCGCAGATTAGTTTCAACTAGATGGATTCTAGCTAAGTGATCAAGTATATGCCATATTCATATTACCTCGATCACTTAATTAGGTGATCAAGTATAATATGGATATGGCATATACTTGATGACTTAGCTAGGATCTACATGCATCCAGTCAAACTTATCTGCGGTACTTTCACCTAATGATTTAACAACTCATTATAATGTAAAACAATCACTAAATTAAATTGAAAACACAAAATAAAAGTAAAAATAAAAAATAAAACCAAAACACACCCAAACATTTAGTACCGGTTGGTAACACCAACCGGTACTAATATCCTACGCGCACCCGGGCCTGGCTCGTGCCACGTGGTGGCACTTTAGCACCGGTTCGTGATGAACCGGTACTAAAGGGGGGGACCTTTAGTCCCCACTCTTTAGTGCCGGTCGTGGAACTGACACTAAAGCCCCTTACGAACCAGCGCTAAAGCCCGGTTCTGCACTAGTGTATTCTGATCATGTGGAGAAAAAAGAGAGATAGTTGGGGAAGTGAGAGGGCACAGATAGAGAGGTGTCGATTGCTACACATTAGATACTTTATAATTGCTCCATGTTTGATTGAACTCCATGCTAATTGCACCTACGTAGAATCATATTGTGTGATGTTTAACTTCAAGTTTTCTTGTCATTTGTAGAAAATAGATTTATACACTAACTTGACCACAGTTGAGGATTTTGATTACCGAGCTTAAAAAGCAAAATGTATTAAATACAGTTTTTCAGAGCCATCACCTACTTCACCAATCATATCAACATTATCTACCATTTTTTAACATTTTGAATCGGTGGTTTCAGAATCAAATAGTCAAATAAATACGGATCCATTGCCATCACCTCCGTCAGCAATCAGCTCAACATTATCTGCGAGTTCCAAATTACCCATGAATGAAGTAAATATTAAACTAGATGATGATAATCAAACATAGAATTCTGAATTGCCGCTAAATGAAGGAAATATATCATTATGACAACCAAATAGAGGAACGTAAGCAGATGAAAGTAGATGAAACATATTATGACTATCTCCCACAAGGTAATTGCTGGATATATATAATTTTTACTTTTGTATCTATCATCTTCAGTCCTTTTTATGGAATAATATTATTTGTGTATGGGCACGGCTAATCCACATTAACACATATATTTATTCAATATTTCTTAAATTGTTTCACTTCTTGCAGATTATGCATTGCCCGACGGTGATCTATGTGCTCATACAACAATAGGAACATCTTGTGAAAATAAAAATTACTAGTGAAGATAGATGAAATATCTATGAAAAAGAGTACCCTTACAATGAAAGAGTCCCTGATTATTGATATCCATTAGTAATGCCTTCTAAAAAAATCACTATAGGTAATCAATGCAAATATATGTTGTCTAAAGTACCAAGTACATGACCATAATGATAGTAAAGTATACTTTGAGAATCCTTTTGTTATTGCACTTTTAAAACGGGATGGAAAGCTTGGAATAGATAAAGTGGTACCTTTATGACAGAGATTGTCAAAAACTATGTGATCATGGTTACATTCATATCCATAATTTTCTTCTTCTACATTTCATACATTTTGATTGGTATTTTTACTAATTATCTTGCTTAGAACTTCCAATAAATATGAACAACACACACTGGCATTTAACTGTCGTGAATGCAAAAAACGTGTGATTCAAGTACTTGATTCATTGTGCTACCAATTCAACCGAGATGATCTCACTGCAATGGTTAGTTACTACATCATTTATATGTAAAATTTCATAAATTGATCTTTCACTTATATATATATATATATATATTATTTTTTATGACTAATTACGTTTCAGTTATAAGGACTACAATATCATTTGGACATTCTTAAAAGTCAAAAGTTGATCAGCCATAATGTGGAAGTTTTTTATGTTAGTGAATGGAAGATTATGGAACAACTACATGAGCACCTGTCGGGCATTTGCTCGGCGGGCCAAGCGCTTAGGCCTTGGACCAACTAGGCGATGGCATTGCTCCCGTCGGGCACCTGCTTGGCCGGCCAAGCGTTTGCGGCTTTCAAGAAAGTTCATTGATTTGAAAATTTCCCATTTTTAAAAGTTTGTTCACAAACTCATAAGATGTTCCCTTTTTCATATTATATTCAAAAAATTCAAAAAAAATCAAGAAGTTTCAAATAATGTTCACTTTCAAAATTGCTTTGTAATTTAAGCAATGTTCATGTTTTCAAATCTTTTCCACGCAAATACAAAAAAAAGTTCGGTGAAGTTCAATTTCTGATTTTTTTTAAGTTTCATATTTGTTAGTGTTTTTCAAAAAATGTTGGTGATTAAAATTTTGTTCACTCGTTTAAACAAATGTTTGCATTTTGTCATTTTGTGCAATCTTTAAAGACACAAATATTTTCTTTGGATTTTATGTACAATTTATTCAAATACAAAATATTTGGAACAGATTTCGATAAAGCAATTTTTTTTGAAATTTGAACAAAATTTTAAAAGTGGCGGAAATTATTTTTGCAAAATGAAACAAAAAAAAATAAAAAAAATAAAAATTCAACAAACAAAAGAAAAAGATGCAGGTTTTCTTTAAAAAAGTTGATACTCTCAAGAAATATTCACGAATTTGAAAAAAAATTGAATTTGAAAAATGTATATGTATACGGGTTTTGAAAAAAAGTTGCAAATAAACGGTAAAGAATGTTAGCGAAAAACTGAAAGAAATTTTATGGATTTGAAAAAAGTTTGTGAAATTCAGATGAAAGGTTCATGAAGTAGAAAAAGATTCATAAATTTGTTTTTTTTGGATTTTAAAAGATTTTTGAATTTAAAAAATCATATAAAAGGAAAGGTAAAAGAAACAGGAAAAGGAAAAAAGAAAATAAAATAAAAACCCAAGTAAAACCGAGAGAAAAAACCGGCCAAATCAGCTAGATAGGAAAAGTAAATCGGCCAGTCCCGCCTGAGAGCAGGTGAGGTTTCCCAGGTGGTTAATGCGTGTGGTTCTAAACCATGAGGTTTTCAGTTAGAGTCTGACATAATGTGCTTATTTATTTGAAGTTGGTAAAAAGATAAAAGAACAAAAAAATGGGCCGCGTGCTTATTTTTTGAATGTTGCTAAAAAGGAAATAGGATTAGAAAATTGGGCCCAGCCCAGGTCAGATGGGGTGTGTACAACGTATACGTTCCGATGGGCATACGGAAGTGGATACAATTTGAGAAAGGTCCATATTGCCCGTTATACGTTAATTAGTAGGGTGTGTATCGAAGCGGGGCTCAATGATTTATGATATTTTCCACGCAAGAATTTTGGTATGTAACTCTATTTTGCCGAAATACCTTCTGTAGTCTTTTTTCTTTTCATGGAGCTTTGAGATTCCAAAAAGGGCAAGGTTAAAGAGCACGCTTCGGAACTTTCGAGACGAATTCAACAAGCTCAATTGGATCCACCCCCGCCCTCCCACCGACCGTCCAATCGACCTTAATCTTTTGCTTACAGACTTGTTTTGACCTAAAACTACCTATATATACTCTCTGGTATTTCATTTTGCGACGTACAGAGGTGGAGATCACAAACCAAAGAGAGGATGTGCAATCCACCACTGGAGGAATATTGGAGGGGTGGACCACTACCGGAATCGCCTTCGCCCGCCTCTCCTCCTTCACCAATGCCTCCACGTCGCTCTCCGCCATGAGAGGGTAGTAGTCCAACTCCTAGATTGTGGGTTTGTGGTGTTAACTTGATCGAATGTCCCCATCGATTATGATTGTAGTAATCCGTATGAGCTGCCCTGCAAGATTACGATGCTATTGATGTAATTCCTATGGTGGATGTTGTGTATGAGATGATACATGTTATACACTTACCGTTGTGTTGGGACGTTTATAGCTTATCATTCTCTAGAAACATATTATTGATGCCTAATGCATAGGTTTGCTTATTGTAAGTCATGAGATTATCATGGTAATTCCTTGTTTGCCCACGTCATGAGGTGCTTCACATTCACAACGCCAAGTGTAGGGTAGATGAGAGGGATGGGAGATGCATGACAAATAAAACCTTTGCATTAGTGTTGTAGTGTGTTTTTACATAAGGAGTATGATGTATGTAGATGTGTGTGGTATTGGAGGGTGTAGCGAAATGGTACTGCTATGTGACGACAACCACCACCATGTCGATCTACTGTAGAGTTGATGTGTGCCTATAGAGTGGCGGCGTGGAGCTTTATTGCGCTCGATGGCAGTACGCCGACTTCCCGTCTGTCTACTACAACAAGTTTTGCCTGGGTCCGACGAGGGAGGGGTGGGCGCGCCTTCGGCTTGCTTAAGTGCTTGTAGTCGTCGCTAGGTGGTCTACGGATCTGGATGTAGTTTTTATTATTTCTGGTGTTAATTGTATTGCCATGATTGAATATGAATAGATCGAAATTTTCCCCACAAAAAAAAACTAAAGAGGGTAAAGAGTACCCTAATGTTGGCTCACTCACGTCTCTACTCTCTAGCGGCGGGGCTAGTTGAGGTCTTGAGGAGGAGCAGAGCAGTGGTGGTGGAAGCGAAAACGATCAACGGCGACGCGGAGGAAGCCGCGGTTGGGAGACAAGAATAAATGTCATTTTGGTACTTGCATGTGTGCCAAATTGACCTGTTTGCAAATGTATTCAGTTGTCTAAGGTTAACTCCTGTGCAAAATAGACCTGCCTGCAAATGTATTCAGTTTTCTAAGGTTGAATAATCATAGGATAAGACAAAACATTTTGGTAGTCCTAGCTAGGTAGGATCAGTGTTCAGCTATCAGAAATCTTCACCAGCAAAACAAATTTTGAAGCTAATAATGTTGGAGAGCCACGCAACCTTCAACCATTCCATGAGTAACAGAAAGAAAGAAAGAAAGAAAGAAAGAAAGAAAGAAAGAAAGGGGTAGTCTATTTAGGCAGCATGACTATGCTTAAAATTGGTCAGAAACAAATTAACAAGAAGGGCAAAACAAATATGATCTTCACAAGCACAGCTAGATTGATAATGTGAGACGGAACATTTATTTCAGTCTATCTGGTATCGCAGTACCAGTACAGCAGCGATGGCCTTTATTTCAGTCTAACAGACAGAGCTAGCTACTGCCACTCGGTACATCTGGGCAACTACCACTCACTCACTACATCATGCAATGGCCATTCTCAGGCACATACCTCACGATTAAATGAGATCTCCATGTTTGCTAAATCATACCCAACATTGGTATTACGTTGAGCAATCATGCCTAACACTGATTTCCTGTCATCGATAGAAATTCCCAGACAAATGTAATCACCTGCGTACCCTTCGTAGAAGAGTGTGTCGCCAAACAACTCCAGCTCCGCCCCTCCTTGGAAGCCCAGGGTCACCGACACACCCTCCACATCCGACATCTCACCATCGTAACAGTTGATGGCGGGGTTATTAGTGGGATCGTACACCCTTGTGAGTGTGAGTTCATCGTCGATCCTCTTCAGCAGAGGGTCGAAGATGAGTCCAGGAAGGTAGACCAGGGCGGACCCTGAATCCACCAGAATGGGCAGGAACTCCGCCGCCTCTTGCCGAGTAAATATGGGCACTGGCTGATTTTGATCTAGACGGCTTCCTCGCTGGTACGTCACGCTCTTGAGGGAGATGATGAAGTGGGCGCCGTCCTGCTTGAACGGGACAATCTTGCCCGACGTGACAGCATGGCTGCCGAATCGGAGGTAGCTTGTTGTTTTCCTCCACTGATCCCGGAGGTCTCTTCTCTCCGGCGATAGAGCGCAGTAGGAAAATTTGTCGACGCCGGCCTGAGCGACGAAGGAGAACGTACCCATGCCGAGGCCGAGAATGCCGGAGCTGTATTCCCGGACGGCGGTGGTACGTTCCTCCTGCGCGCAGCCAAAGACGATGTCTTGCTCGAAGTTGTAGCCGCCGTCGTCCCCCGCCATGCCGTTCCCAAAGCGGAAGACGTCAGATCCCAGGTAGCCTGACACCTTGCTACCATCGCCGTACCGCTTGTCGAACTTGCACAAACTGTTGTCCGCAGTGGGGTAGGTGTGGCTGGACTGGCACCATGTGATCCTCCCGTGCTCGCACATCGGGTCTTCGCAGGGAAGGTGATGGTAGGTGCTTGACTTGACTGGGTTGAACGGAAGGTAGTAGCTCCTGGTGCAGTTTTTGCACGGAACGCACTGCGTCCATGACAGGTCGTCGCCGGTGTCGAACAATACATATCTGGAACGCGCTTCATCTGGTGGTCCGCCGCCAATGCGGAGCTGCACCAGATACATGGAAAACTTCCGGCGGTGCCGAAACGGCACCACAAACTTCTCCTCCTCCATGGCGGCCGCGGCCGCGGTGGCAGTGGCCGCCAACTCCATCTCCTCCTCCACGACCTCTGCCATGCTCTTCCAGTGAATGACGGGGAAAGAGAATCCAGCCTCCTCCCCGTCACAGGAAGGAGCCACAGCGGCCGCGTCTGGCTCGTGGATGCCCGCAGCGTCGCCGGAGAAGAGAATGGCGATGCTGACTACCAGGATGAGGTAACGGGAAGCCATTTGCAGAAGAGTTGAGCTAGAGGTGGAAGGAGGTGTGTGTGAGTGCGATGCTTTTTGGCCTTCTCACTACAAGTGAATGCAGGTGTGTGTGATCAGTCAACCTCCAAACAACCCGGCGGCAGTTCGCTCATGCATTTCTTCATTCGCATTCTTTCATTTTGTGCCCCTCAAGTTATTCCGTCTCCGATTGATTGATTTTATTTTTTGTACGTTCAGAATACACAGATGATGTATTCATCTACAGAAACTGTCAGAGTGTTCAACTATGTATATTTAACTTTATTGAAAACTCAAACTATTCCAAACTTTGACCAAGTTTACACAAAATATTATATTACAATAATTATGAACCCAAATATCTACATAATTAAAATATATTTCATCATGAATCTAACGATTCTAATTTGGTTGACATAAATTTTGGTGTGTTTTTACTAGGACAAACGCCCGTGTGTTGCAACGGGGGAATTTTTTATAGCAAAAATGCTCAAGTGTGGCACCGGAGATTTTTTTACATGCTCCTAACCCAATAATCATGACTCAAGGCTCTCCACATCTTTAGGCCCTCTATTTCAACACGCCGCCTCACCTATATTATCGGCTATCTGCCTTCTCGCTCTTTCCAACAATGCTTGCTATGTCAACCTAATCGCAATGTGTCACAATATTGGACATCCCTATCTTCATCACCGCATGACACACATCTCATTGATCCGCGCAAGCACAAGGAATTTTTAAAACTTATAAAATTAACCCATACGTGAGGGCCGCCCTCCGCCTATGCACCCTCTCGTATACTCACACTCACTTTTAAATTGCATAACTTATGTTCAATATGTGTGAGCATTATTTTTAAAACACATGAGTACTTTTTAACGGCACGGACTTCTTTAAAAATATGGAATGATTTTTAAATTATGACCATTTTTTAAACATGCAAAAACATTTTGAAATTACATGAACACTTACTAAAAAGAGCGTGGACATTTTTCAAAGTTTATCAATATTATCTTATTACGTGAGAAACAAATCATCGCATGGCTCTAGCACAGTAGTGCCCCATACATGTTACCAAAAAGGAGCTCCTGGTGCATCCTCACATTTGAGTGGCTAGCTTTCCAGTAAGTAATTATATGTACTGGCATTCAGTACATGGTCATAGTATATCACAGCAATACCCAATGTTGTACCAATCAAATCCACAGTTGTAACAATCTAAACCAAAATCCTTATAAGTTTTTCTATAGTAGTTTATGTAGTTTTGATTTAACATCCTTAGTTTTTTTTGGAACCTCTATTAGGTTCATAGAACACTTTACATTTTTTTAGGGGTATAGAACATTTTACATTGTTTTGTATGTAAGACACATCCACCGCCAAAAAAGATAATTCCTTTGTGTGCTTTACGATATTTCATTTGCCCATGAATGTGTGCAACCATCTTTTTTTTTCTCACTTATTTCTCCACTATATGACTTATATCCATCGTGTGATTATTTACTAAGATGGTGCATTTGGAGTGGAGCGCTTGTTTTTTGTACAGTTTTTATTTAAAAAGTGGAGGGTATAATGTTACTTGAATTGCCATTAATATTCCTATTTTATTTGTATTTTGACTGTCACCCCTTAATAGCTATTATTTGTACCTTCATTTGTTAATGTGAATTTTTAGACATTTTCTTATCGCATCATAGTATTAGTAAAGTTTGCATTATGTCAGTTTTAATCCATCTTTCAATAGAAAAAAAAGTCCATTTTACTGCCCTAAAGAAACTTGATGGTTCAAATTATCCCCAGATGTTTATTTCTGTTCCCTCACCCTCCTCAACAATCCCAAACCGGTCAAAAATCATCCCTGGCTGGTTTGGCCTGGCTGGTTGCTGGCATGGACATGTTCAATGGCGGTATTTGATCAGTGGGGCCCAAGGCCCACACACCACCAGGCCCATCCTCTTCCTCAACTCGTTTCCTATGTCGGTGCCGCCAGGAGGAACAGGACTGCGCCCATCCGCCAGATCCCACGGCAACACCCAATCACGCCAGCCTCGGCCACCGCCATCGAAGGGGCATCGCCCCTGCGTCCCGGTTCCCCGCTCCTTCCTCCTTTTCCCACGGGATGCTGACTACGTAGCCAGCACGTGACTCGGCTTGCACCCCGCCGCTGGAGCGCCAACCCGCTCCTCTGGCCCACTGTTGGAGCGCTGGCCTGCTCCAATGCCCCGTCGTCCCTGCCGTCCAGCTATCTCCCCATCCCCCCCCCCTTAGCCTTTGCTGCCATCGCCATGCCCATCATCTGCCGACGCCGCCGACCGCCCTGCCTGATGCCGTTGTGGCCCCTGTTGTTCGGGGATCCCTTCGATGGTCGTAGCTCCACCCGGGGTCGGCCTGTGTCGCCGAGATGAGCGCCTGAGCTCCTCTCTTTCCAGCGGGTGAGCGACGGGGGAAGGAGACAGACCTGCCAAGCGGACCTCGCCTCTTTTATGCCCACCCGTCAATCTCAACCGCACCTGACAAGGGAGGCCCACCCGCAGATCAAAACCACCGTTGACCCATGCCACATCAGCAGCAAGTGGAGACAAACCACCCAAGGGTTCTTTCATCCGGTATGGGTTTGTTTAGGGGGTGAAAGGAATAGAAAAATAGATGAGGGGGTAATGTGAACCACCAACTTTATTCATGGTAGTAAAATAGACTTTTTTTCCTTTCAATATCAAATTCTTACAAGGTTTCAATCAACTTTTCCAATATAAAATTTTGTAGTTCTTCGATTGAAAAAACACTATACTTTATTGTACCCTTGAAAGTGCTATCTATCTCTTCGTTTCTTATTCTGGAGAAAGAGTTAAATATACTGTGGGTGCCTAAGCTTGTCCTGTGTGGTCAGTTTGATGTCTAAACTCATAAAATACACGGAAGTGGTGCTCGAACTTGTCCGGCCGTGCAATAGGTACGCCATGCCCGTGTGGCACCCCATTGTAGTGGCGGCCCGCATGTAAGTGGCTGGAATCACTTTTTTGCAATAAAGCCCCATGGATTTTTTTAATTACACATAATTGTATCGTATACGAATGCAGACTGATGGGTCCAAATTGTCAGGTGTGGGTCCTGCGTGTCAGCAGATAAAATAGTAATAAGAAGGAAAAAAGAGCGAGGCATGAGGGGGATTCAAACCCAGAACCTCGCGTGCACAAGAACTACATATATGCACTTGATAACCACTACACAAAGAACAGAGGTATGTGTAAATAGCAGATACCATATTATTTATAATAATGACCGTGTGAAACAATAAAGAAACTAAGAAAGAAAAAAAAGAGATCCGAATTTCAAACCCAGGAGCTCAGACAAGCCAGGCTTGTAAGCTAGATAGTAGATCAATCATGTTTTATGTTCAATTTAGAGAAACCCTATCTTGTATAAAATATAAATTACCATATTTATTTTTGGTCTTGTATCAATCATTTTTTAAACCTGTTGTATCAATCATTTGTAGTATTCTATTCTTTTTCTTAATACTAGATCTCGTGTGTGCTGTATGGATCCATGCACAGGTCAATGCCAATTTTTTTTGGTGCATCTAAGAGGGTGTTTGGATCCAAGGGACTTATTTTAGTCTAACTAAAAATAGCCTATTTAAGAGGCTAAAGTTCCAAGCACCCCTGACTAAAGAGGGGCTAAAACTAGTCTTGAGACTATTTTTTTTTAGTCAGGGGTACCCCTACTAAAATGTGGATTAGTCCTCTCTCTCCTCATTTAACTCCTCTCCTTTAACACAGGCGAGTTCTGTATTGGAGGGTTTGGAGGATAATAAATGTTCATTAATTTGATTTTAGTCTCTTTAGTATTGGATCCAAGCATGAGCGAGGCTAGCAAGTTTTAGTCCCACTACTTTTAGTCATGAGACTAAAACGTATCCAAGCACCCTCTTAATTTTTCACTTGTTACCGCACTTAAAAATCTCATTAAAGTATAAACTATATTTATCCCTTTCGCAAATAAAGGAGAGAGTCAAATTGGAAACTTGGAATTTCCTTGTCGATTTATTTGTCTCGGCTACTAAAAGATGTAAACAATATTATTTCTCTCTTTTAGGCATCACACGTGGTGTCCAGCTTGGTGGTTACCTTAGGTTTGTCATACATTCACAAAATTGACACCATGGATTTTAAAAGAAATTCAACATGCATTGAAAAAATTATTTTGTAAAATTATTCATACATTCACCTGCAAAAAAATGTCTAAGAAAATTGCCCGCAAAAAATATTCTTACATTTCTACAAACAACTTTAAGATGTTTTAATACATTTATAAAATTACTATTCTTATGCAATAATTTTTAATACATGTTGAACAGTTACATTGCCATTTTTTCATAATTGTGTATTGTGAAATTTCAATGAAGATAGGCAATAGTTGTCCGTGATGGTGGTCCTGCAAGAAGATACATAAATTGAAACTAGATTTTTTAACATATGTTGCACTATCTAAATCCACATAATTTGTAGGAAAAACATAAATTATACAATAATGGAAATAGAACAAATAATTAAAGTACACAATAATTGTTTAGTGATAATTATTGTAATTTTTATATGGTAAAATTTACATATCATGAAAACAAAACAGGAAATCAAAACAAACATGCAGAAAAGTTGTGAAGGAATTGCAGAGCGATACGTCGGATTGATATACATCCCAGCTATTCTGCAACCCACATTCCTGAATAAGCTATTCAGGAACCCTTCCTAACTGCGCGAGAACAGACAACTAACTGTGCGACCTATACTAGTTAACTGCCGGGCAGACTTTTTCTGACACTATTTTTTCGCATTGTTTTTTGGTCGTAATTATTGAACCGTTCATAGGAATGATGCAAACGATATACTGTTGGATAGCTATTGAAAAGGAGCAAAAAAACTCATGTTGATCATTTTTCCCAAAATCAATTCGGTTTTTAAACAAAATTCAAAAAACTAGAAATCCATCAAACAAGTTTTCAATGCTTTTGTGAAACAAATTTCCAAACCATTTGTGGGAATGTTGCATATGATATACCGTTGGAAAGCTATGGATTAGCCCGAACTTCGGTATATAGAACTCGTTTCAGATTCACTACGGTTTAAGAGCAATTTTCAGAAAACAAACATCATTTTCGTCATTTTTGCCCGAACTACTACAGTACACGCTAACTGCCCGACTGGAATAGCTAACTGACATATGATGATCATGCTAACTGCCGGTACCGAAGAAACTTTTTTTCCTGGTTTTTCCCGGATCAAGCTAACTGCCGGTATTAAAATAGCTAACTGTCGGGGATTGTGGTTAACTGCCGGACTGAAGATACTAATTGTTTTTTTTACATTTTGTCCCGGGTCGAGCTAACTGACAAACACCCTAACTGCTCGACGTAATAGCTAACTGCCCTATCCAGAGCAAGGTAACTGCCGGACTGAAGAAACTAATTTTTTCCTTTGTTCTTTTTTTTCGGGGTCAAGTTAACTACCGGGACTGAAATAGCTAACTGTCGGATTGTGGTAGTTAACTTGGTGTTAACTATCAGGACTGCAGATACTAATTTATTTTCTTTTGTTCTTTTTGTCAGGGTCACGCTAACTGCCATGAATGTTGAGGTTAACTACCATGTCAGCCGATATTAACTGCCACTATGGACGTTTTCCCCATATTTGTTATCTTCTTGGGGAAATTGTTTCATAGCTAATTGTGGCTAACTCGCAGAAAGAACTGCTTCATCTCAAAAAGTTAACTCCTTTGTCTTAGTACAGATAACTACACATAACAGTAAACGCCACAGCAATCCAAAAACGGGAGTTGCTTATTTTTCCTAGCACGAGCTAACTGTAGCCGCATCCGGTACCAAACTGTTCTTTGACGAACACCATTGGTGCGCTCCCCTGTAGCTTTTTGCAAAGGAGTTAGCTTGGAGAGGGGTGGCCCTGGAGTGGTGGTGCTAGTGGAGAAGCAGGTCGGTGGAGGATGGCACTGGAGGCAAGGGTGGAGGTGGCTGGCGATTGGGAGCACGAGGTCTCCGTCAGTGACGACCATGAGGCATGAGCATCCTTTGCATTGTTGGAGTTAACTTTTCCTTTTTTAAAGATGAATTTTCCGCCCGGTCAAATAGAACTAGTTTTTTTAGTAGTGAAACTTCTTCTTTGAACTGTTTTAATTTCTTTAGGAACTTCTGCAAGTCCCAAAGTTAACTGTCATATTTGCTTAGTTAATTTTGTGCATCTTGTCATATGTACTACTGCTACGTGAAGTTAATGGACTGAAAGTAAACCAATGTTAATTGAACGGAAGTTAACCGCTCCTTTTTTATAGCATATCTTCACGAAGTACTAGTAGTTAACTGAACCGAAGCTACTACGTACCTTGCAAGCCAAGTACCAATTTTTGTTTAGCAAGTGGATTGCAAGTGTTTCCGGCCATCGAACTACTTGGCTGGCGCAAGTAATTGTACCTTTTTTTATACATACAATGCTCTTTTTGATACATGTGCACTTTCAAACCAAAGTTCTGTAAGATGTTTCTAGACATGATTTTTTAGGAGAGCTGAATTGAACCTGAAGGCACAAGCTAACTGCTGGACTCTAGCTAACTGATGGTTTCTCCGAGTAAAAAGAGTTTTTTAAAAAACTAACTGTTGTTTTTGCTAACTGCTACACATCCCCCCAAGTGAACCACCACAACATCTAAAAGCTAACAGTTGTTTTTGCTTATATAATCAGACTTTTTGTGCTAAACAAACCATAGAAAAACTGCTCCAAATTTCTAAGTAAACCGCCATTTTATTTTATTCAATAATGAACTGTACTCTTTATGGTTTTTATAGCTAACTGCAGAAATTCCAAAGTTAATTTCCTCGGGTTTTTCTATGTTTTTATACATAACTGCTGAAACCCCAGGAGTTAATCGAGCCAGCAACAAAATGTGGACTTAAAAAAGAGGGAGTCACGGATAGTGACATGATACATTTTCATAAAATTATCTAGTTTTACTTATGGTGCAAAAAGGAACAAGTATTGCAGTGCACTTAGAAAAAAATGAAGGAACTTCTCTCTACCACATGTAATCTTATTCTTTCACATTGCTTGTCTTTTCCTTTTTTAACTCAATAACTGTAAGCACTAATACTCTTAACCGCACTATAGAAACTGAACCAAATGAACTCCATGGGTGCTGCCATCTCACACGTCATTGACGGCGCAATGAAACAATTTTTTATAACTGGTGTTTGTTCTTCTCAAAGTATATTCCTTAACCGCAATGGCTAATTGCTGAAACTATACGTAACGGTCAAAACACAAACAGAAAGAACCGATTTGAGAACTTCAAAAACTATAAACTGTGTAACTGCTGAACTATACACAACCGCTGCCAATGCCTACTAGTATTTTTCAAAGAGAACAACCATGTACAGTTAAAAAATGCTAACTGCGTTGGGGGGAAGTTGATGCTGCTCGACGCCTGAAGTGAAGCCGGCTGGTTTAGGGAAATTAAATTCACCATTTTTCAGGTAAAGCTACCTGCATAGGCCGACTTGGTTAACTTCTATTTTTCAGTTAAGCTAACTGCACAAGGCCGTCGAAGCAGAGATATGGAAGCCATGGATCTAGAGGCAGGGGAGGAGCCACGTCGGAGTCGTGTGCCAGACCAGGAGGTAGAGGGAAGCAGCAGCCGGCAATTTGGGGAGCAAGGGAAGAGGGTCGGCGTCCTTGGTCGCCATGGCCATGGCCAACCGAATATGAGGTCGAGGGAGTGGTGGCACTGGAGGCAAGGGTGGAGGGGGTTGGCTGGGTGGTGATGGGGAGAATGAGGCCTCCGTGGGAGGAGCATGGCGGAGGCCACCGCTTGGCGACGGCGAGTCCATCGGTCGGATCTCGTGGATGGGAGCCAGGCCGGAGAGAGGATGCTGGTGAAGAGGGGCGCCGACCGGTGGCTGTAGGTGCACGGCTGTGGCAGGCAGGTCCACTTACTAGGGAGCATGGTCAGGCTCGTGATGGTCATCGCCGAGCAGCAGGGGTAGCTGCCATACAGTCATCATGGCGCCCGTGCTACCGCGTGGCTCCACGAAGTCAAGGCGGAGCCGATGCAGACAGCGAGGGCAAGCCCGGCTTGCGTGGCCCGGCAGCGAGGGGGCGAGCGCACCGGGGGCTATGAACCGAGGAAGGTGGGCGGTCGGGATGAGGCGTGGCGCACAGAGGCAGAGAGGTGGGGCACGAACCAGCGCTGGGAGGGAGAGAGGTGGGGCACGGGGAGGTGCAGGGATGCGATAAGCTCGAGGCGGGCGAGGCAGGCACCCGGAGTAGGAGGGGAACGGGCTCAGGCGGCGGGGCAAGATCCCGATCCAGATCGGGTCGACAGAGGAAAGTGAAGAGGTGGTCGCTGGTGGTGCCTTTTTCCACTTGCTCTGCTCGTTGTCGCTCGATGTGCGCCTGAGGAAGGAACAGGTAAGAGGTGGTGGCGCTGCAGCCGGCGGTAGACCGGAGCTCGCTCGCTCGCTCGCCCCCTTCGGGAAAAGAACAAGGTAGTCGGGGGAGGTGGTTTCTGAATAAGCTTATTTAGGAACTCTACAATATATATATATATATATATATGAGGAATAGTTATTCTTCACCTCCTTTATTTTACAACTAATGCATCGTAATTTTACGTTTTGTAAGTTTTGTCTTATTTCCGATGTAAAAAGAGACTGTCAGAAAATATATAATCGCCGTAAAAAATATTTTATGTTATGTAAAATTAAAAACAAAAAAACATAGTGTAAAATACACATAAACTGTAAAAAAAATTCTTATGACCTATATTTTTTTTTCTTATGTCAAATTTTACGTAGTGAATCAACTATTTAAATTCCAAACATAATTTAATTATAAAATGATCATAAGGTTACCTCACGTGAAGAATATATATATATATATATATATATATATATATATATATTACTTTCTTTGTAAACTAATACGGGAGCATCTAGATCGATCTAAACGCTTTTATAGTAGTTTACGGAGGGAGTACTAGCTAATAAATACCAGAGCACATAATTTAGTTCGGCCCGGTAGCTTTCTCGTGCCTGCACCAAGTAGTAGGTCTCACGTTCCTCCTTGCAATTTGTTAGTGATTTCTTTCTACCTTATTCAATAAAACACGAGGTGTTCTCTGCCAAAAAAGCACGCATCCCCTGACATGTGGGCCGGCCGCCAGATGGCATGCCACGCCGCAGTCCATGCGGTCGCATACAGGCGGAGGCACCATATATGCACTGGAAAACAAGTTACTGCATCATGCTTGTATATTTTACAAATTTAGATACCAAACTGATAATGACAGACAAGTTAAAGCGAGACGGCCCACCAGGCGCTAGGCCACTTCTCCATCCTCCTCCACTACTATTAAACAAATGAACAAGAACTTTCTTAAATGCATATTATATAAAACATACACGGATACATTACCATCGTGTGATTAGGTCCACTAAATTTAATTTAACAGATAGCGTTACTCTAATTTATTCTTCCGTGTGTATATAATAATTTAGATTGACTGACCATACTCCACGCTCCGTAGAGGGAACTTCACACCTGGCTTCCGCAAACGCATCACCCGTAATAGCACGAAAATAGGAATCGTGAAAATTACCCACCCTCATATAGTCACGCAATGCATCCCTGTAATCACGCACCCTCAGATAAGCACCATCCCCACCCTGGCTCCCCGCCCGCCGCCGCACCCCGACCTCGTGTTGTGCCGCGCGCAGCATGCCGCGCACTGTGCCGCCGCCGCCCCTGACTCGCCCCGCGCTCCCGCTGAGGCCCCCTCCCGCCATGTCACGCTTCTCGGGCCTGCCGCGCCGTGCCCCGGCGCCTCTTCTCCCTGCTGTGCTCCCTCAACAGCAAGATCTCTAGCACCATGCGTACGTGAGGAGGGCTTTGGAGAGAATTCCTTCATCTGAATCCTCCATGTAAAAGGTAGACACGTTCTTTGATGGTCGTGTATAAGCTCTGGATGGACCAATTTAATCTTTCTTTGATTTGATAAAGCGAACATATAAATGTATGTAGATACGTGAAAGATCTTGCTTGACGATGTGTTTCTGCCTTTAATAGACTGCCACATGCAAATGGTTGATTCCTGTAGATGGATTCAACTGTGAAACTAACTGGACGGAGAGAATGACTCCATTTTCCAAAAATTAAATGACTTCCATTTGGCACTGTGTTAAAGTCCAATTATGCTAGCCATGAGGATGGGGAAGACTGAGATGGCTGAACACCTGAGCCCAGGTCACTTGCAGGTCAATGCTCCACTATTCTATGCATGTGACAGATTTCAAGAATACTGAGGTTTGATGTACATGTTTCATTAGATAGGAGACTCTTGCTTCTTTATTTTAGGTTTCAGTTGAGTCAATATTGGTTGATCTTGCTTCTTTATTTCAGTGAAATTATTTCCATTTGCAATTGAAGATGCCAGTGTGACTTTTCTGCCCTTTACCAACATAGCTTGTGTCATCTTTGAAACCATTTTCCTATTCAATTGCCAAAATTACTGCAGTCGTTGAAATAATTGCAGCATGCTCAAGGTTTCATGGTGAAGCAAATGTGAATTACTGGTTCTCCTATCATTTCCTTTTTATTGGAAACGGTGAGGATGATAGTTCCTAATTTGAGCTGATGCATCTTACAATCCCAAAAGAGCTCTTTTTGTGGAAGTCATGAACCTTGCATCTTAGACCAGTTTGATTGTTTAATTTCTTAAAAATCTGGAGCTTTATTGTCTCATTGACTCATTTGAAACAGTGACGCGCCGCTCCTCTCCCACCGGGAACCCCGACGCCGGCAGCACCTCCAACCTCTATATGCTGATTTCTCAATTGATTCCATTAATATTGGATGGAGGTGGCTTTCTTTTTGTTGATTGAAGAACTGGTGGATTCTCCTGACGCTTGTGCATGCTAATTATGCCTATTCTTGGTGTGTGACCTACACACGTATGTTGAGATGCTCTTCTAATTTTCTCTCATTCTTATACAGATTTTTTTATTTATTTGCCACTAATATGTACTGGAGGCCGAATATTTGCCTCATGCATGCTTATACATAATTATTATTGATTTACCACTATTTTGTATCGCAAGTTTGCAACCTCGTGTTATAACACTATTATGCACTGTAACAGTATTCACCCACGAAGATTGTGCTTGATGATTTTATTGTAAAATTGTCAATTAACTCTACTCTTTGCAGCTCATTTGCTTGGTCAGAAACCGGAGTCATGGAGGCTTACTTGTCACACTATCATAGGAAACAAGGAAAATTCCGGCAAGGCATGATTTCACTAACCTTTGGTACCATTAATAGTTGTATTATAAGTATGTTTCAGGAAAAAAATGTCAGGTTGTTTTTCAATGTGGAAGAAATAATTGTACAGTTAACCGGCACATTTGATGTACTACCAGAATATGATCCAATTGTACACACATGTCCTGCCTTGTTGCCATAGGCACCAGTTCCTGACAGTTTCCAAGTTTTCTTTGTGTCTTCACTTGCATTGCTAGACTTACTCGCTCAAAAGATGAACACATCAAAGAACATGTATACTACTGATACCAGTATCCTTACTGATGGATAATCTCTTCATCGCATCCCTATTATTACCCTGTATGATTGGACTTTATAGTATAATTATTTGTGTGTAAGTTTGTATATTTAAGACCGTTCCTGGGCATCCATGGTAAGTTGTGCCTTGGTTGGGGCCTCCGGCTTCAGATGTTAGTCATTTGTGCGATGTCTGTTTGGTATTAGGCTTGGACTATCGGCACACCTTCATTAAGTGGATAGAAATAGCGACAGATGTTGTTAGGATGATTGCTTCAGACTATCTGATGTACTACTTTGTAAGGTCTTTATGAATAATTAATAAAATGGCTGTATGCATCGCTCAGATGCAGAGTCCGGGGATAATCCTCCTTTTCTAAAAAAAATCCATGATAAGTTGTAAATTGTTCTGAACTGTTGGCATAGAATAAATCCAAGCAAAACGGTCACCATCATTTGTAATTATTTGGATAAAAAGACACAAGTTTTCTTCTTTAATGTTTTTAAATATCTGAAACAAAATTAATACTAGAGTATAAAGCAAGACGTGCGTTGCACGTGCAAGTTTACTAGTGCTATTCAAAGCGAGACGTAAAAATCCTGAAAAAAAGGAGAGAGTTGGAACAAGGAATCCAATACACAGAACCTGGCCCTCCAGACCACATGGCTTGCCACTGCACTACGCTGCCAATTTAGTAATGAAATAGCACAAAATGTATAAGAACAAACTAGACCGGTGCCTAAAAATAATTAAGCTTGTAAGAAACTTGGGGCGACCAGCTAGACACCAGAAGTTTTATGGTAAGAGGAAGGGAAATAGCCTTTATGACTTCAACTTTCTATAAATATATAAATTATCAATTGTAGGCTTCCTGCCCATTTGTGGAGATATTTTCTAAAATGCCAGAACGTCTCCATTCACTTGAGGCGTGTGAGGAAACACCTTTGCTTTTTCTAGGCGTATCATCAAAATGCCAAAAAGCATCTATATTAAGGCAATCAAAAAGAATGCCTCAAAATACTTCTTATGCACGCCGCCTGCCATAGACTACAACTTGATCCAGTCGGACGCTTTTCTCTAACAAGCTAGGGCTATCTTAGATTTTGACACAGGGACCTTGATTTTAATGGACCGGCCCTGGAACACGCGAACACCCCCGGCTCCAAGGAGGAGAAACATTCGCAAAACTGGAAACTGTTCATCGATTTGAAAACAAGTTAACGAATTTGAAAAATCACATATTAAATACTTTATTCGCAGGAGGCCGCCCAATTGGGCCGGTTCACTGTCGCGCGCGGAAACAGGTAGAAAAACAGCTTTTAAGTTATGGTTTTAATTTTTTTTCCTTCAAACACATGGATGCCTACCATGGGTATGCCCACCTGGCATAAGTTGGGGCCATTTCATGAATGTCCAAAAAGACACCATGTTCAACGGAGGGTGTTCGGCCAGAAGGCTCCGTGTGAGACCATGTTGTTTTCTGACATCCTTGAAATGGCGTCATTTTTTTCCATGACCTTGTATGACCAATTCAAAGGAACACTGGCAAGTTGTTTTGGGTTTCGACAAATTTTGCATTTTCTGAAGATTTCTCGGTAAAAAAAGACCGACAAATGGCCAAACATGTCGCAACCTGCATACGATGTCAAAAATCGTTCAAACCTATCGTGGATGCCTACCATGGGCATGCCCACCTATTTTTCAAAAACTGGAGTCATTTGAAGGATTTCCAAAAATAGATCATGTTCAGCAAAGGTTGTTCAGATGGGCCAGAAACCCAGAAGTCTGATTTAAGAGCACGTTGTTTTTTGACATCCTTGAAATGGCACTAATTTTTTCCATGGCCTTGTACGACTAATTCAAGGCAAAATGCCAACCTATTTTGGTTTTCGAATCTTTTTGTATGTGTCAAAAATCATTCAATCCTGACATGAATGCCTGACATGGATATTCCCACATACTTGCAAAAGTTGGGGTTATTTGAAAGATGTCCAAACATAGACCATAATGAACGGAGGGTGTTCAGGTAAGTGAGAAGGCTCCGTGTGAGAGTATGTTGTTTTCCGACATCCTTAAAATGACCCTAATTTTTCTCATGCCCTGGTATGACTAATTCACGGCAACATGCCAAGTTGTTTTGGTTTTCAACGAATTTTGCATTTTTTAAAGTTTTCTTTATCAAAAAGTCTGATAAATGGGCATGTGTGTCGCAACTTGCATACAGTGTCAAAAATCATTCAAACTTGGTATGGATAACTACCATGATCGTGCCACTTGCTTGAAAAAGTTGGGGTCATTTCAGAAATGTCCAAAAGTAGACTATGTTTAATGGAGGGTGTTAGGGTTGGCCAAAAGGCGCCCGAGGGTACGTTGTTTCTCGACACCCTTAAAATAACCTCAATTTTTTCATCGGTTTCTAAGATCAAATCAAGACACAATTCCAAGTTGTGTGATTTTTCGATAATTCTTGCATTTTTTTGGAGTTTTCTCGGTGAAAACTGGCCGATAAATGGTCAGGCGCGTTGAGCCCATGGGGAGGGGTGTGCGCACCGGGAATTGTACGCACCTATGGCTTATACTTTCTACATACACTAGTAGAAAAAGGGTCAAATGTGAAGCACATTAGTGCCGGTTTGAATTTGAGCCGACACTAATGTGACCATTAGTGCCGGTTCCAACGGCTAGGCGGGCGGGCATCATTAGTACCGGTTCGTGGGTAACCTTTAGTACCGGTTCATGCCACGAACCGGTACTAATGAGGCTGTGTCAGGCTATGGTCAGTCTGGGGCCCCCACGAAGACCTTTAGTACCGATTCATGCCATGAACCGGTACTAGAGTTTCTTTGTAAGCTGATTTTTAGTCCCACCTCGCCAAGAGAGAGGCAGTATGAGCGTTTTGTAAACCGTGAGTGCACAAACAATGACGAAGAGTTGCAATGCTCACCTACATGTTGATTAGCTTCAAGCCTTGCGGAATAGCATAGATTGCACTGAGCTATGTGCAGTGCAGTCTACACTATTCCGAATGGCTTGAAGCAAATTAACCAGCATTGCACCTCTTTTTTATTTTTAATAACTTATTTGAACTCTGGACTTCTTTTGTGTTCAGTATGCAGCATTCAAAGCGACGTCATCAATTTCCAACATGTTCTGACATCATTTGTTGTTTTTCGGTCATTTACCTAATTGTTTAGAGAGCTAAATGACCGTGAAATTGAAAATCACTACAAAATGAATCCTGAAAATGTTGAAACTTGGCATGGTATCATCATATCACCCGCATAGCATGCGCGAAAGAGTAGAGGGTCACGGCAAAAACTGGACGCACTTCGTGTACAAACTGGACAAACTCTTTCAGAGTATCAGGGTTTCGGACGAGAACTCATCTGTTACATGGCCACTTCAATGTTTTTTAAACTTATTTGAACTCTGGACTTCTTTTGTGTTTAGTATGCAGCATTCAAAGCGACGTCATCAATTTCCAACATGTTCTGACATCATTTATTGTTTTTCGGTCATTTACCTAATTGTTTAGAGAGCTAAATGACCGTGAAATTGAAAATCACTACAAAATGAATCCTGGAAATGTTGAAACTTGGCATGGTATCATCATATCACCCGCATACTGAAGGAAATATGCTCTAGAGGCAATAATAAAGTTATTATTTATTTCCTTATATCATGATAAATGTTTATTATTCATGCTAGAATTGTATTAACCGGAAACATAATACATGTGTGAATACATAGACAAACAGAGTGTCACTAGTATGCCTCTACTTGACTAGCTCGTTAATCAAAGATGGTTATGTTTCCTAACCATGGACAAAGAGTTGTTATTTGATTAACGGGATCACATCATTAGGTGAATGATCTGATTGACATGACCCATTCCATTAGCTTAGCACCCGATCGTTTAGTATGTTTCTATTGCTTTCTTCATGACTTATACATGTTCCTATGACTATGAGATTATGCAACTCCCGTTTGCCGGAGGAACACTTTGTGTGCTACCAAACGTCACAACGTAACTCGGTGATTATAAAGGTGCTCTACAGGTGTCTCCAAAGGTACATGTTGGGTTGGCGTATTTCGAGATTAGGATTTGTCACTCCGATTGTCGGAGAGGTATCTCTGGGCCCTCTCGGTAATGCACATCACATAAGCCTTGCAAGCATTGCAACTAATGAGTTAGTTGTGAGATGATGTATTACGGAACGAGTAAAGAGACTTGCCGGTAACGAGATTGAACTAGGTATTGAGATACCGACGATCGAATCTCGGGCAAGTAACATACCGATGACAAAGGGAACAACGTGTGTTGTCATGCGGTCTGACTGATAAAAGATCTTCGTAGAATATGTAGGAGCCAATATGAGCATCCAGGTTCCGCTATTGGTTATTGACCGGAGACGTGTCTCGGTCATGTCTACATTGTTCTCGAACCCGTAGGGTCCGCACGCTTAAGGTTTCGATGACAGTTATATTATGAGTTTATGCATTTTGATGTACCGAAGTTTGTTCGGAGTCCCGGATGTAATCACGGACATGACGAGGAGTCTCGAAATGGTCGAGACATAAAGATTGATATATTGGAAGCCTATATTTGGATATTTGAAGTGTTCCGGGTGAAATCGGGATTTTACCGGAGTACCGAAAGGTTACCGGAACCCCCCGGGAGGTATATGGGCCTTAGTGGGCTTTAGTGGAAGAGAGGAGTGGTGGCCAGGGCTGGGCCGCGCACCCCTCCCCCCCTAGTCCGAATAGGACAAGGAGAGGGGGGCGGCGCCCCCCCTTCCTTCTCTCTCTCCTCTTTCCCCCTCCCGAATCCTATTCCAACTAGGAAAGGGAGGGAATCCTACTCCCGGTGGGAGTAGGACTCCTCCTGGCGCGCCCTCCTCCTGGCCGGCCGCACCCCCCCTTGATCCTTTATATACGGGGGCAAGGGGCACCCCTAGACACACAAGTTGATCCACGTGATCATATTCTTAACCGTGTGCGGTGCCCCCTTCCACCATAGTCCTCGATAATATTGTAGCGGTGCTTAGGCGAATCCCTGCGACGGTAGTACATCAAGATCGTCACCACGCCGTCGTGCTGACGGAACTCTTCCCCGACACTTTGCTGGATCGGAGTCCGGGGATTGTCATCGAGCTGAACATGTGCTAAAACTCGGAGGTGCCGTAGTTTCGGTGCTTGATCGGTCGGGCCGTGAAGACATACGACTACATCAACCGCGTTGTGCTAACGCTTCCGCTGTCGGTCTACAAGGGTACGTAGATCACACTCTCCCCTCTCGTTGCTATGCATCACCATAATCTTGCTTGTGCGTAGGAATTTTTTTGAAATTACTACGTTCCCCAACAATAGCATGCGTGAAAGAGTAGAGAGGGTCACGGCAAAAACTGGACGCACTTCGTGTACAAACTGGACAAACTCTTTCAGAGTATCAGGGTTTCGGACGAGAACTCATCTGTTACATGGCCACTTCAATGTTTTTTAAATTTATTTGAACTCCGGACTTCTTTTGTGTTTAGTATGCAGCATTCAAAGCGACGTCATCAATTTCCAACATGTTCTGACATCATTTATTGTTTTTCGGTCATTTACCTAATTGTTTAGAGGGCTAAATGACCGTGAAATTGAAAATCACTACAAAATGAATCCTGAAAATGTTGAAACTTGGCATGGTATCATCATATCACCCGCATAGCATGCGCAAAAGAGTAGAGAGGGTCACGGCAAAAATTGGACGCACTTCGTGTACAAACTGGACAAACTCTTTCAGAGTATCAGGGTTTCAGACAAGAACTCATCTGTTACATGGCCACTTCAATGTTTTTTAAACTTATTTGAACTCCGGACTTCTTTTGTGTTTAATATGCAGCATTCAAAGCGACGTCATCAATTTCCAACATGTTCTGACATCATTTGTTGTTTTCGGTCATTTACCTAATTGTTTAGAGAGCTAAATGACCGTGAAATTGAAAATCACTACAAAATGAATCCTGAAAATGTTGAAACTTGGCATGGTATCATCATATCACCCGCATAGCATGCGCGAAAGAGTAGAGAGGGTCACGGCAAAAACTGGACGCACTTCGTGTACAAACTGGACAAACTCTTTCAGAGTATCAGGGTTTCGGACGAGAACTTATCTGTTACATGGCCACTTCAATGTTTTTTAAACTTATTTGAACTCTGGACTTCTTTTGTGTTCAGTATGCAGCATTCAAAGCGACGTCATCAATTTCCAACATGTTCTGACATCATTTGTTGTTTTTCGGTCATTTACCTAATTGTTTAGAGAGCTAAATGACCGTGAAATTGAAAATCACTAGAAAATGAATCCTGAAAATGTTGAAACTTGGCATGGTATCATCATATCACCCGCCTAGCATGCGCGAAAGAGTAGAGAGGGTCACGGCAAAAACTGGACGCACTTCGTGTACAAACTGGACATACTCTTTCGGAGTATCGGGATTTCGGACGAGAACTCATCTGTTACACGGCCACTTGAATGTTTTTTAAACTTATGTGAACTCCGGACTTCTTTTCTGTTCAGCATGCAGCATTCAAAGCGACATCATCATTTTCCAACATGTTGTGACACCATTTGTTGTTTTTTGGTCATTTACCTAATTGTTCAGTATGCGGCATTCAATTTCCAGAAGAAAATAAATAGAAGAAAAGAAATAATGCAGAAAATAAAAAAAAACTATTCAAAAAAATTACTCAAACATAAATAGAAGAAAATAAATAATGCAGAAAAGACAAAACTATATAAAAAACTACTCAAAAATAAATAGAAGAAAATAAATAATGCAGAAAAGAAAAGACTATATAAAAAATTTGTTGGTGCGCTGCCCAGTGGTCCTGCCAGACCTAGGGTGTGCAAATGCAGGCCCAGAAGGGCCGGCAGGCTCACAGGGCAGCGCGCCCTAATTAATTAGACCCAGAAGCCTGCTATATAGAGGAGTTCGAAGAGGTAGCCGCGGCTGGGTTTATAAACCAGTGCGGCTGCCCTTCGCCCCGCGAGGTGGGACTAAACTTTGGGGTGGCAGCGCGAGGCCTTTAGTACCGGTTGGTGGCTCCAACCGGTACTAAAGACCACCCTTTAGTACCGGTTGGAACCACCAACCGGTACTAAAGGCCTGCTCTTCCCGCCTCTTGGCCTGGCCAAAGTTGGCCTTTAGTACCGATTGGTGGCTTCAACCGGTACTAAAGGCCTCTCCTATATATACAACACTTACGAAAATTCAGTTAGATCTCCCACTTCTTTCGTCTCCAACCTCTCGCGCGCCGCTCGAACCCGTCCTCGCCGCCCGTCGCCCGTCGTCCGTCGTCGTCGTCGCTGTCCCCACCGCCGCCCGTCATCGTCGCCGTCTCGCGCCGCCGCCTCAAACGCCGCGCGCCGCCGTCCGTCGTCGTCTCGCCGCGGTCCCGTACGTCTCTCGCTCTCGCGTATACCCGCCACGCCGCCGTCTGTCGTCGTCGCACCCGGCCCGTATGGCGGCGCCCCCGCCCGTACGTACGCCGGCGCCCCCGCTCGTACGTACGTGGCGGCGGCGTATGGGGCCGCACACATACACACATACACACACATGCATATATACGTACACACTACACACACACACATACACACACACACATTTTTTTACTTATTTTCTGTTTTTTAGAAAAGTTAATTAGATGATCGAATGTTTGATTAATGTCGAATGTTAGATGAATTAGCTAGATAGAAAAAATTGTCGAACTAGAGATTTGAACTAGTTGAATAATTAATATAACTAGTTTATTTTTAGTAAGAAAATTATCGAACTAGTTTATTTAGGTATATAAGATTTGAACTAGTTCAATAATTAATATAACTAGTTTATTTTTAGTAAGAAAATTGTCGAACTAGTTTATTTAGGTATATGAGATTTGAACTAGTTCAATAATTAATATAACTAGTTTATTTAGGTATATAAGATTTGAACTAGTTCAATAATTAATATAACTAGTTTATTTTTAGTAAGAAAATTGTCGAACTAGTTTATTTAGGTATATGAGATTTGAACTAGTTCAATAATTAATATAACTAGTTTATTTAGGTATATGAGATTTGAACTAGTTCAATAATTAATATAACTAGTTTATTTTTAGTAAGAAAATTTAGGTATCTGAGATTTGATGATCTAATTAAAATATTATTTGTTAATGAGTTTTTCTGTTTATTTAATTTTTTATATATTTTGAGTTTATATAAATGTTAGATTAATGTCGAATACTAGATGAATTAGATAGAAAAGTTAAATATATAGTAATGTCAATTGTTAGAGATGAATATAGTTAGATATATTAATGTCAAATGTTAGATGAATATATATTTGGCTAGATATTAATTAATGTTAGATAGTAATATGTGTTTAATGTTTCACCTATATGAACATAGGAAATGTCATCTGACGACGAAAAAGATTTCATTATGTGCGAACACTGTGAAGACCAGCGCGGCATGTGCGACAGAAATTTCTATGTTGATGGTAGGCGCTTCGGCATCAAGCTGGATGAGACATTCGAAGTTGATACAGTAAGTCACTTTGTCAATTGTTATTTGAATGCAAAACTTATGCTTCATTTGCTTCAACTTATAATTTTAAATTTTCACTATTCTACTAGCGCATCCCCTGCCATGCAAGAATTTTTGTCTTGGATAAGATAGGTTTTAGTGCTATAGATGATATGGAGGTAAAGAGAGTTTACTTGAAGACGGAGCATGGGTATACTTTCAACGTCAAATTATATAATAGAGACACATACACCCATTTTGAATGCAAAACTTGGCAAGCACTATGCAAGGCTTATGCATTTGAGCCTGGTATGGTTGTCACCTTTGATATTCGTCCGGAAGATGATATTGAAGGTAATATAGACATCTGGGTCGATGTACAAACGCCGCCAGTTCTACCATTATGTGAGTTTTTCTCAACCATGCATGCATATGTTTATGTCTTTGATACAGTTTATTCAAAAATAGTTGACAACTAATTTGTATTGTCAGCTTATTTCGGTTCAAGCAAACATGTCCGGCGCTTGGTAGACAGGACCTACTACTGCCCGGGGCTCAACTAAACTGCGAGGAGATAAGTCATTATGTTTCATGGCTTGAGGATCTTAATACTGTTAAGACAATTTTTTTTCCTGAACTTAGAAATGTTAGTACTCAAAACGTGCGACCAATGGTGATCGTATTGAACTACGGTCACATCTATAATCGAAAGATGGTAAGATTTTAACTATTTGTCCTTAATTAGTGCATCTTTTGCATACATTATTTTTGAAGCTAAACTTTCATTGCTTAGTATATTAATTACTATACGATGTTCTTCAACAGGGACTTCCGATGACAGTTGTGCCTCAGTGGATCGAGACTAAAGGTGACATGTCAATGGTTAGCTTACGGCCAAGATATCCTACATTGCACATGAGTGCATTCAGGATTTCTGAAAGCGAAGAATGCTTAATAGTGAAAGATTGGAGCAAAATTGTTAACGACCGCAGAGAAGTACTAGGCGGCAGCAAGGAGAAGCGCAACCCAAGATTAGGAGACAGATTCATCTGCATGCTCCAGTATGATGAATCAGGGGAGCTATACATGTTCTATGCTATTCTACCTGAGAGGGAGCAGCACTAGTTCATGCTCTTAATTAGTGTCTCATGTCCGTGTCCTGAACTTCGATGTTGGTGATGATTATGTTGAACTCGATGATATCTTTGCTTCTGTTACAAAGTGAATGTTTCCTCTTTAAGCTAGCAAGTGTTGGTGATGATTAGATAGCTAGCGGTAATGACTATGATGATTAAATAGTGGTAATTAGACGACTACGATGATTTTTAGCTAGCTAGAGTTTATTTATTTATTAATATGCAATGATGATGATGATGATGATGATGATGACGACTACAACTCATTATAACGTAAAACAATCCTAAATTAAATTGATAACACAAATTTAATTGAAAAATACAAAATAAAACAAAAACCCACAAACATTTAGCACCGGTTGGTGTTACCAACCGGTACTAAAGGGCTCCCGGCCCCCGGAGCTGGCTCGTGCCACGTGGTTTCCCTTTAGCACCGGTTCGTGCTGAACCGGTACTAAAGAGGGGGGGCTTTAGTGACCACACTTTAGTGCCGGTTATGGAACCGGCACTAAAGGGTCTTACGAACTGGTGCTATTGCCCGGTTCTGCACTAGTGATACGAAAGTGGGTATAATTTGCAAAATATACATACTACCCTTTATACGTTTTGTAAGGGGTATAATGAAGCAGGACTCATGCACTTGAATGTATTGTCAGCCTTCTATGTTTTTTAAGAAGACTCTATAGGTCATGTGGCACTAGTATATAGCCAATAGCGGTGAAAGTACCACTCTATATCCAGGAGCATGCTCCTGATGTGAACGGTAAAAAATGAAAAAAAAATCTGAATTTGTTTTGTAGCATACTTTCGCAAATGTTTGTTGTGCATGCAAAATTTCATCACGAAATCACATTGATGAAAGTAGTGCCAAAAAAACAAAATCAGAGCTCTAAAATGCTTTCGTAAGTAATTTTTTAGAACATCGATACAGACTATATATGGAGCAAAATGAATAAATCTACACTAAAAAATACATGTATATTCATGCAAATATAGTCTGTATTAAAATCTCTAAAAATGTTTATATTTAGAAACGGAGGGAGTAGGTGTGAGCTAGACGCCGCTAGCTGGGTTCGAAGTTGCAACCTCTAGAGCTCTCTCGGCTCCCTAAGCTGCAGCAGCTACCCCTTCCTTGTCTAGATTTCTGTCTAGTGGGCTTCGAGGATTGACCGTGTCAGAAGAGTTTTTTTTTGGAGAATGAAGTGACTAAGCTGCTAAACGGGTTGAGAGCATCTACGGTTGGACTTGGCAAATTCGGCCCCTTAAACGTCTGTGGATGTGACCGGGCACGTCCGCGGGCTCTGGCTGACACGTCTCATACTTGCTACTATGCATCCAAGCACCTCATGCATGTTTCATCGCCAAGGGACGTGTTTGGTTGCCTCCCGTGAATAGTGCCTACATTGCATGTGTTGTTGACTAGAGCATGGTTGAGGGAAAACAAGGGGAAAACCAACATATGCATCTCGTTTGGTTGCCCGCATCGAGGTTGCTAGCATTAGGGAATCGGCTTAGACATGTTGTTTGGTTGTCTACATAGACTCCACACATGCAAGTAGCACTGTGTTTGGTTGTGCATGGGATGTGGTTAAGATTACTAGCTACCTATAACACAAAGTTCCATGACGGCTGGGATGAACGATGGCGAGGACACATATAGTTCGTCGCACTATCGTTAGAGTCGGCGCCAGGCCACCTTCCACCGCCGCGGGCTCGCCCGTGCAGAACGCCGGCCTCTTCGGGACGACGAGCAAGCCTCCCGCTGCCATCGAGTTGCTCTGTATGAGCGACAGTCCCCACAAACTCTGAAGTTACAGAGAGGCGTAAGGAGTAGTGGCTGTGAGATTCAGACCTAAGAGAAAGTCGCTATGACAAAGGACCAACCACCATCATCCCCGGTCGGCCTTAGCCGAATCAATCACTACACCGCCACCAATAGGCCAACCACCATCATCCCCGCATATATATCCCCGCCAATGCAGCATCAGTGTAGTAGGACAAGAGAGAGGAGGCCGAGATTAACGATGCCGGAAACGACTCTAGTGTAGTAGGACCTAGGAAAGGAGGTCAAGAGGGAATGACGCCGGCATCGAAAGGGATGAACATGAGGGCTCTGAGACAAAGGACAGAGGAAAAGAAATATAGTGTGCATGTAAATATGGCGTCGGTGCAGTAGGATTGACAAAACAGAAAATTTGCAACACGAGTGTCATGAGGAACTGCGCGATTAGGTTACTGGTCAAAGAAAATCTCAAACGGTCCATCGTGCATGATGAATCTGACAAGATTCGTCCAGAATAGCTCCTAATACGAACAAAAAATTGAGCATTTATGATCGACGAAACTACGAACCGATCGTCTGAATGGGACCATAACATTGATGTGTATATTGTTTCGTGTAAAGCTTATCTCGAATCTATGTAGATTACATGGGAAAAGGAAGAAAGGAGATTTTGTTTGGCCTTCGGCTTCAGGTGTCAGCTGCCGAGGGTTTGGTTTTCGTCTTGGGTTCTCTCCTCTGAGTGGGAGGAAAGTAGAACTTGACGAGGTAACTGTACCTGCTCCCTTATTGGAAAGTAGTACATCACAGAAAACTGTTTCTGCGACACCTACACCAGTCAGTGAGGAAGCTAATGATGATGATCATGAAACTTCAGAACAAGATACTACTGAACCTCGTAGATCAAACAGAGTAAGATCCGCACCAGAGTGGTACGGTAATCCTGTTCTGGAAGTCATGTTATTAGATCATGATGAACCTACGAACTATGAAGAAGCGATGGTGAGCCCAGATTCCGCAAAGTGGCTTGAAGCCATGAAATCTGAGATGGGATCCATGTATGAGAACAAAGTGTGGACTTTGGTTGACTTGCCCGATGATCGGCAAGCAATTGAGAATAAATGGATCTTCAAGAAGAAGACTGACGCTGACGGTAATATACTGTCTACAAAGCTTCGACTTGTCGCAAAAGGTTTTCGGCAAGTTCAAGGGATTGACTACGATGAGACCTTCTCACCCGTAGCGATGCTTAAGTCTGTCCGAATCATGTTAGCAATTGCCGCATTTTATGATTATGAAATTTGGCAGATGGATGTCAAAACTGCATTCCTGAATGGATTTCTGGAAGAAGAGTTGTATATGATGCAACCAGAAGGTTTTGTCGATCCAAAGGGAGCTAACAAAGTGTGCAAGCTCCAGCGATCCATTTATGGACTGGTGCAAGCCTCTCGGAGTTGGAATAAACGTTTTGATAGTGTGATCAAAGCATTTGGTTTTATACAGACTTTTGGAGAAGCCTGTATTTACAAGAAAGTGAGTGGGAGCTCTGTAGCATTTCTGATATTATATGTGGATGACATATTGTTGATTGGAAATGATATAGAATTTCTGGATAGCATAAAAGGATACTTGAATAAGAGTTTTTCAATGAAAGACCTCGGTGAAGCTGCTTACATATTAGGCATTAAGATCTATAGAGATAGATCAAGACGCTTGATTGGACTTTCACAAACAACATACCTTGACAAAATTTTGAAGAAGTTCAAAATAAATCAAGAAATAAAGGATTCTTGCCTGTGTTACATGGTGTGAAATTGAGTAAGACTCAATGCCCGACCACTGCAGAAGATAGAGAGAATATGAAAGATGTTCCCTATGCATCAGCGATAGGATCTATCATGTATGCAATGCTATTTACCAGACCTGATGTGTGCCTTGCTATAAGTCTAGCAGGGAGGTACCAAAGTAATCCAGGAGTGGATCACTGGACAGCGGTCAAGAACATCCTGAAATACCTGAAAAGGACTATGGATATGCTTCTTGTATATGGAGGTGACAAAGAGCTCGTCGTAAAAGGTTACGTTGATGCAAGCTTTGACACTGATCCGGACGATTCTAAATCGCAAACCGGATACGTGTTTACATTAAACGGTGGAGCTGTCAGTTGGTGCAGTTCTAAACAAAGCGTCGTAGCGGGATCTACATGTGAAGCGGAGTACATAGCTGCTTCGGAAGCAGCAAACGAAGGAGTCTGGATGAAGGAGTTCATATCCAATCTAGGTGTCATACCTAGTGCATCGGGTCCAATGAAAATCTTTTGTGACAATACTGGTGCAATTGCCTTGGCAAAGGAATCCAGATTTCACAAGAGGACCAAGCACATTAAGAGACGCTTCAATTCCATCCGGGATCTAGTCCAGGTGGGAGACATAGAGATTTGCAAGATACATACGGATCTGAATGTTGCAGACCCATTGACTAAGCCTCTTCCACGAGCAAAACATGATCAGCACCAAGGCTCCATGGGTGTTAGAATCATTACGTTGTAATCTAGATTATTGACTCTAGTGCAAGTGGGAGACTGAAGGAAATATGCCCTAGAGGCAATAATAAAGTTATTATTTATTTCCTTATAATCATGATAAATGTTTATTATTCATGCTAGAATTGTATTAACCGGAAACATAATACATGTGTGAATACATAGACAAACAAAGTGTCACTAGTATGCCTCTACTTGACTAGCTCGTTAATCAAAGATGGTTATGTTTCCTAACCATGAACAATGAGTTGTTATTTGATTAACAAGGTCACATCATTAGTTGAATGATCTGATTGACATGACCCATTCCATTAGCTTAGCACCCGATCGTTTAGTATGTTGCTATTGCTTTCTTCATGACTTATACATGTTCCTATGACTATGAGATTATGCAACTCCCGTTTGCCGGAGGAACACTTTGGGTGCTACCAAACGTCACAACGTAACTGGGTGATTATAAAGGAGCATTACAGGTGTCTCCAAAGGTAGATGTTGGGTTGGCGTATTTCGAGATTAGGATTTGTCACTCCGATTGTCGGAGAGGTACCTCTGGGCCCTCTCGGTAATGCACATCAATTAAAAGCCTTGCAGGCATTGCAACTAAATGAGTTAGTTGCGGGATGATGTATTACAGAACGAGTAAAGAGACTTGCCGGTAACGAGATTGAACTAGGTATTGGTATACCGACGATCGAATCTCGGGCAAGTAACATACCGATGACAAAGGGAACAACGTATGTTGTTATGCGGTCTGACCGATAAAGATCTTCGTAGAATGTGTAGGAGCCAATATGGGCATCCAGGTCCCGCTATTGGTTATTGACCGGAGACGTGTCTCGGTCATGTCTACATTGTTCTCGAACCCGTAGGGTCCGCACGCTTAAGGTTACGATGACAGTTATATTATGAGTTTATGCATTTTGATGTACCGAAGGTTGTTCGGAGTCCCGGATGTGATCACGGACATGACGAGGAGTCTCGAAATGGTCGAGACATAAAGATTGATATGTTGGAAGCCTATGTTTGGATATCGGAAGTGTTCCGGGTGAAATCGGGATTTTACCGGAGTACCGGGAAGGTTACCGGAACCCCCCGGGAGCTAAATGGGCCATGATGGGCCTTAGTGGAAAAGAGAAGAGGCAGCCCTACATGGGCTGTGCGCCTCCCCCTTCCCCTAGTCCTATTAGGACTAGGAGAGGTGGCCGGCCCCCTCTCTCTCTCTTTTCCCCCTCCGCGAATCCTATTCCAACTAGGATTGGGGGGGGGGAATCCTACTCCCAGAGGGAGTAGGACTCTCCTGGCGCGCCACACCTTGGCCGGCCAGCCTCCCCCCTCTAGTCCTTTATATACTGAGGCAGAGGCACCCTAGAACACACAAGTTGATCCAAGTGATCTATTCCTTAGCCGTGTGCGGTGCCCCCTGCCACCATAGTCCTCGATAATACTGTAGCGGAGTTTAGGCGAAGCCCTGCTGCTGTAGTGCATCAAGATCGTCACCACGCCGTCGTGCTGACGGAACTCTTCCCCGACACTTTGTTGGATCGGAGTCCGGGGATCGTCATCGAGCTGAACGTGTGCTCGAACTCGGAGGTGCCGTAGTTTCGGTGCTTGATCGGTTGGATCGTGAAGACGCACGACTACTTCCTCTACGTTGTGTCAGCGCTTCCGCAGTCTGTCTGCGTTGGGTACGTAGACAACACTCTCCCCTCTCGTTGCTATGCATCACATGATCTTGCGTGTGCGTAGGAATTTTTTTGAAATTACTACGAAACCCAACAGTCTCCGCGTGCCTCGTTTATCTCTTACCCAAGCCCTTTGCTTATGCACGTAATTTTTTGATAGACTTCGTGTTTCAAGTTATATATCTTGCTATCACATAGTCGTTTATCTTGCGACATAAGTTGTTTGTGCAAATACTTGAGTATGGTATATTTAAGTTTTGAGCTTGTATATTGAACCCTAGTTTTATTCTGCATTTATTCGAGTGAAAGTTGTAATTGTTTTAAAACGCCTACTCACCCCCTCTAGGAGACACCCATGTCTCTTCAACATGGTTGGCACATAGGTCGGGCATACAGAGATTCACGCAGACCCTGAGTGGGGGATGACCCCCAAATTCTGAATTATAGATATATCCATGGCTGTCCAACAAATCAGGCATACAAGTTGTCAGCTTATTACTGAAATTTGTCAGTTGTTCAATTTATACACTAGAAGTTTCCACAAATATGCTTACCTAATAATGCACTACTAGCCATTATTCAGATAATTATTTTTAGAGATCTTAGAGATCTCTACAACAATATGTAAAGATATCAACATATACACACAAATAAATGAGTATAATATATTTGTTAGACAACTTAGAGATCTCGACCATGATATTCAAAAAATATTTTAAACATAAATTTTGTTACAACATAGAACATCTAATTGAACTTTAGCATATCCTAATCTTTTCTACATTAAAATTATATGACATAGGATTATATAGTTACTATTTAGACGCATTTTATGTGGTTAACCAAGCCAACTTGTTATTATATAATTTACTTGTTAAGGTCATAATGTGTTGAAAATAAGTTCTAAAAGGATAGCCGATTTCGCAGGTTTGATTGTAGTCCGTTATGCAATGCTTTGGAGACAAGATTATCTTGGTGTGTAGAGTGGGACTATAGGCCTGTGTACATGGCAGCAGGAGGACGTGAAGCTAACCAAGTATCTTTCCAAAAAAAGGTGTGGTTTCCATTATTGGTGAGGACAAATGAAATCATAAGTAGCGTGGGCATGTGGGTTTGAATAATCTTATCTAGGAAAGTCGTGTGGGTGGAGTGGTGATGTAGCATGGAGATTTGGTGATGTTTGACGTACCACATTAGCCAAGGAAGGGTGAGATGAGGCATTTGAAAGAAAATTTCATTAGGAGCAATTGTTTTGGATTTCTAGATTTTTGATGCCTAGACCTCTGAATTGTTTCGGTTTGCAAATATATATTTCAAGCCATCAAGCATTTTATGCATGTACACGTGTCCTCAGCAGTTGCTACCTCTTGAGCACCGCGTTGGTTTTCCCTTGAAGGGGAATGGGTGATGCAGTAAAGTAGCGTAAGTATTTCCCTTAGTTTTTGAGAACCAAGGTATCAATCCAGTTGGAGATCACGCTCAAGTCCCACACACCTACACAAACAAATAAGAACCTCGCAACCAACGCGATAAAGGGGTTGTCAATCCCTTCACGGTCACTTACGAGAGTGAGATCTGATAGATATGATAAGATAATATTTTTGGTATTTTTATGATAAAGATAAATAAAGATGCAAAGTAAAATAAATGGCAATGGAAATAACTAAGTATTGGAAGATTAATATGATAGAAGATAGACCCGGGGCCATAGGTTTCACTAGTGCCTTCTCTCAAGAGCATAAGTATTACGGTGGGTAAATGAATTACTGTCAAGCAATTGATAGAATTGAGCATAGTTATGAGAATATCTAGGTATGATCATTTATATAGGCATCACATCCGAGACAGGTAAACCGAAACAATTCTGCATCTACTACTATTACTCTACACATCGACCGCTATCCAGCATGCATCTAGAGTATTAAGTTCATAAGAATAGAGTAATACTTTAAGGAAGATGACATGATGTAGAGGGATAAACTCATGCAATATGATATAAACCCCATCTTTTTTTCCTCGATGGCAACAATACAATACGTGTCGGTTCCCTTTCTGTCACTGGGATCGAGCACTGCAAGATTGAACCCAAAGCTAAGCACTTCTCCCATTGCAAGAAAGATCAATCTAGTAGGCCAAACCAAACTGATAATTCGAAGAGACTTGCAAAGATAAACAAATCATACATAAAATAATTCAGAGGAGAATCGAATATTGTTCATAGATAATCTGGATCATAAACCCACAATTCATCGGATCTCGACAAACACACCGCAAAAGAAGATTACATCGAATAGATCTCCAAGAAGATCGAGGAGAACTTTGTATTGAGATCCAAAGAGAGAGAAGTCATCTAGCTAATAACTATGGACCAGTAGGGCTGAAGTAAACTACTCACACATCACCGGAGAGGCCATGGAGTTGATGTAGAGGCCCTCCGTGATCGATGTCCCCTCTGGTGGAGCTCCGAAAAAGGCCCCAAGATGGGATCTCTCGGGTACAGAAGGTTGCGGCGGTGGAATTAGGTTTTCGTGGTGCTCCTGGATGTTTGGGGGGTACGTGGATATATATAGGAGAAGAAGTACGTCGATGGAGCAATGGAGGGCCCACGAGGGTGGAGGGCGCGCCTCCCTGCCTCGTGCCTTCCTCCGTTGTTTCTTAACGCACACTTCAAGTCTCCTGGATCATGTTTGTTGAGAAAATCACGTTCCCGAAGGTTTCATTCCGTTTGGACTCTGTTTGATATTTCTTTTTTTTGAAACCCTAAAATAGGCAAAAAAATAGCAATTTGGGTTGGGCCTCCGATTGGTAGGTTAGTCCCAAAAATGATTATAAAAGTGTAAAATAAAGCCCATTAATATACAAAAAGATCATATAATAGTATGGAGCAATAAAAAATTATAGATACGTTGGAGACGTATCAGCATCCCCAACCTTAATTCCTGCTCGTCCTCAAGTAGGTAAATGATAAAAGAAGAATTTTTGATGTGGAATGCTTCCTAACATATTTCTCAATGTAATTTTTCTTTAATGTGGCATGAATGTTCTGATCCATAAGATTCAAGATAAAATTTTAATATTGACATAAAAATAATAATAGTTCAAGCATACGAACTAAGCAATCACGTCTTCTCAAAATAACATGGCCAAAGAAAGTTATCCCTACAAAATCATATCTATTCTGGCTATGCTCTATCTTCACCACACAAAATATTTAAATCATGCACAACCCCGATGACAAGCCAAGCAATTGTTTCATACTTTTGATGTTCTCAAAAAATTTCAATCTTCACACAATATATGAGCGTGAGCCATGGATATAGCACTATATGGTGGAATAGAATAGTGATTGTGGAGAAGACAAAAAAGGAGAAGATAGTCTCACATCAAATAGGCGTATTAACGGGCTATGGAGATGCCCATCAATAGATATCGATGTGAGTGAGTAGGGATTGCCATGCAATGGATGCACTAGAGCTATAAGTGTATGAAAGATCAACAAAAGAAACTAAGTGGGTGTGCATCCAACTTGCTTGCTCATGAAGACCTAGGGCAATTTGAGGAAGCCCATCATTGGAATATACAAGCCAAGTTCTATAATGAAAAATTCCCACTAGTATATGAAAGTTATATCATAGGAGACTCTCTATCATGAAGATCATGGTGCTACTTTGAAGCACAAGTATGGAAAAAGGATAGTAACACTGTCCCTTCTCTCTTTTTCTCTCATTTTTTTTTCTGTGGGCCTTCTTTTTTTTGGCTTCTTTTTTCGTCTAGAATCTCATCCCGACTTGTGGGGGAATCATAGTCTCCATCATCCTTTCCTCACTGGGACAATGCTCTAATAATGATCATCACACTTTATTTACTTACAACTCAAAAATTACAACTCGATACTTAGAACAAAATATGACTCTATGTGAATGCCTCCGGCGGTGTACCGAGATGTGCAATGATGCATGAGTGACATGTATGAAAATTATGAACGGCGGCTTTGCCACAAATACGATGTCAACTACATGATCATGCAAGCAATATGACAATGATGAAGCGTGTCATAATAACGGAACGTTGGAAAGTTGCATGGCAATATATCTCGGAATGGCTATGAAAATGCCATAATAGGTAGGTATGGTGGCTGTTTTGAGGAAGGTATATGGTGGGTTTATGGTACCAGCGAAAGTTGCGCGATATTAGAAAGGCTAGAAATGGTGGAAGGGTGAGAGTGCATATAATCCATGGACTCAACATTAGTCATAAAGAACTCACATACTTATTGCAAAAATCTACAAGTTATCAAAGTAAAGTATTACACGCATACTTCTAGGGGGATATATTGGTAGGAAAAGACCATCGCTCGTCCCCGACCGTCACTCATAAGGAAGACAATCAATAAATAAATCATGCTCCGACTTCATCACATAACGGTTCACTATACGTGCATGCTACGGGAATCACAAACCTCAGCACAAGTATTTCTGAAATTCACAACTACTCAACTAGCATGACTCTAATATCACCATGTAACATCCCAAATTTTCAATTTGGAATGTTATACATTAGATCATCATTGCATATCATATTTTATTGCTTTTCTGGTTGATCCTTGAAATTCTACGCAACTCAAGGACCCTCGGAGAGAGTTGGGGATTTCGTTATTTTCATATTTGAGTTTTCTCAAATTTTGAAAATAGGATCATTTGATTTTGTTTATTTTATCTTCAATTATTTCTATTATCAAACTATGAGAGAGGGAATAAAATGATTTTCCAAAAATAAAGAAATATTGAGGATTTAATAAAAAAATCAAATAAGATTTTATTTTGGTTTTATTTGCTATTTTATTTTAATTTAGGAAAAATTGCACGTTTTCAAAAATTGCATTTAGAGCCAAAAAATGTTCATCCTGTTCTAAATATTTCTTTAGACGGAGAAAATTTGTTTTGGCATTTTTAGATTTTTATTTTTTTTTCTAGATTTTTTTAGGTGCAGCGAAATTGTTAAAAAAAAACCTGCGCCCGACTGGGCCAAGGGCCCAGCCGAGCAGGCCGGCCCAGCCAGTCGCCGCCGCCTCCAGTCGGATCGGGAACGGAGTCCCGATCGCCGTCGCCCCGTGTCCGGGGAGGACACGCCTCCCGAGGCCTACCCCTCCCCCAAGTCGACCTCCCCCACCCCCTTTATAACCGCCGCCACCCCCCTGCAACCCCACACCGCCGCCCCGCCGCTTGCGCCGCAACCACCGCCTACCGCCGCCGCGCCGCTTGCCATGCCCCTACCGCCCGGAGCCGCCGCCGCGCCCCGCGCCACCCAGAGCCGCCGCCCAGCAGCCTCGCGCCACCGCCGCCGCCGCCGAGGTAGCCGCCCACCGGTTTTTGAGGAAAAATCGATTCTGTTTTTTTTGAAAACCCTAGTTTCCATTTTTTTTAAATAAATAGATCAGTTTTTTTCTGGTTTATTTATTTAGCGAGCGCCTGTTCGTCCATTCATTTTAACGAACGCGTTTTTCGTTTAGTTTCTGTTAACGAACATTCGTTCGTTAAATGTTCGTCGTTTTCCTTTTTCTCGGATTAAATCTGTGGTTTTTCTGATCGCGATCTCTGATCCGATGTTCGTTCTAATTTATCTTTTCGCTCGTTTATCGGAATCAGGCGATTCAAGCGCCTGGAGTTTCATCTCGAAACCCTCTTTCCGTTTAACCAACTCAAACAAGTTTTTTCCACTGCAAAAATTGCCTTAGATCCAGAATAGTAAACGAAGCTTGTTTCTTTTGCCGTTTGTCTTTCGTTGCTTCGTTCGTTTTGATTCTTTTTGCCAACCGGAGTTCTTAAGTTGAACTTTCTTGTTAGATCTCTTGTTCGAGTTTTACCTGTGCATTAGTTGAGTACTTATTGTGTGCTTGTTTGTTTGCGATAGAGTACCCGGAGTGCGCCGCTTGCTACTTCGAATCGCTAGGTTTCCCGGATCCTCAGCAAGGCAAGTAACACTTTGATCATACCTCCTACTACCCAGTTTTATTGCATTAGATCAATCCTCACACATTGCATGATTAGGACCAAATTAAATTTTGGGTTTGGGAAGTAGTTGAGGTAGAACCTATTACCTGTTTATTATCAAACCTTTGGGAGTTACTCTACATTTGCTTATTATTGCTATGCTATGCTAATAAGTGTGTGATTGCTACTCGATGTAATAAGTTCTCTTTTGAGACACTCGATGTAATAAGTGTGTGATTGCTACTCTGTTATAAATCCTTCAAGTACTGTGTGGTGTCAGCATTACTGATCCAGGGATGACACCGGAGCACAGAGATTGGACCGTTTGAGGTCTGGTCGCTACAAGATGGTATCAGAGCACACGCTGACTGTAGGACACGACCACTAAGCTAAAGCCCTAGATCACTACTTACTCTTCTCCTTCTGACCTCTCATCTTTTCTACTCTTTTAGGATGGCAGATGCAAGGAACAAGTTCATACAACCGGATGAAGATACACCCTTTGGACGTCACTTGAAGGAAGTCACTAGATACCTGAACATAGGAGTACCAAGCTTCACCGGAACCTACAACGCCACATTACCTAAAAAAGAGCGCTGGATGATTCAAGTTCAAGTTCCAGGAATGACGTTCATACCAGTCACTGAGCCCATACAGTTTTCTTTTGATGCACCAATCTGGAGTCTAGGAAAGAGCATGGCAGCTCACATCGCCATGGGACGCATTGGAGAAGTTTACCGCAATGATCTGAAGGATACTATCTACCAGATTTGTGGGCGCCGAGATGAGCACTGGGAGATGATCAGCACCAAGAAGGATAGATCAATTGCAGCTTTTATCCAGGAGTTAAACCAGCACATTCGACGCCAGGAAAACCAGATGTGTGCCGACATGATAGAACTGAAGAAGGCGAAGACAAGAATCAAGGAACTGGAGGAAGAACTCAAGGCTACACATGAAGATTATGAAGAGGAAATCGAATTATTAGTGTAAAAGAATGACGATCTGATCAAGAAGATTGGAATATTCATGGGAGACCCTACACCAGTAGAAGAAGACGAAGAACCCAAGGAGATTCGCCCGGAAGACTACATCATCATCGACGACACCGACTCGGATCCAGATGGTAGCGATGATGACTATGTTGATGAAGCTGGAGCAGATATCATGGAGTCTGCAACCGAAGAGTATTTCTAGTAGACCACCCCAATAATAGTAGTAGTCCACCATGTAAATATAGTAGTCCGAGCACTTTTGCGATAGTTAGATCGATTGTATGCCCTTGTTTCATTGATTGAATGAAGTGAATTGTTTGCTTTTGCCTCATGTGCATATGGGTAGTGTTTTCTCTTTAGACCGCCTCTATTCTTAAATCTCATCTTTTCTAAACCCTCAGATGCCTCCGAGACGTGACCCCGGATTTACCTTCCCACCGGAGCTCACTCAGTTGATCCAGCAGCAGAACACATTGATGCAGTTACTAGTCCAGAATTAGAATCAGGGGAACAACAATAACAACAAACCCACCACCACCACCACCTATTGATTACTTAGCCCGTTTTCTTAGGCTGGATCTGCCGGTGTTTTCCAGTAGCACCGAGCCGATAGTAGCGGATGATTGGCTTCGCAAGACAGCAAGAGAGTTGACCACGGCAGGATGCACAGATGAGGAAAAAGTGAAGTTTGCCGCACATCAGCTGGAAGGACCCGCAGCATCATGGTGGGAGAATTTCACCGCCACCTTCTCTGTGACACTGTCACGTGGGACCAATTTCAGCAAGCTTTTCGTACTGCCCATGTTTCAGCAGGAGCTATGGCCATGAAGAAGCGAGAGTTTCGCAACTTGCGCCAAGGAGGACGGACAGTTGGCCAGTATGTGGAGGACTTTAGTAAGCTAGCACGTTATGCCCCAGATGACGTTGCTACGGATGCAGCTAAGCAGGAGAGGTTTCTGGAAGGACTGAATGATGAGTTGAGCATGCAGTTGATAGTAGCAACCTTCAACAACTACCAGGAGTTGGTAGATCGTGCTCTCATGATTGAAGGGAAGCAGCAGTAGATCAAGAACCGCAAGAGGAAGTATGGACAAGGGAAGTACAATTCTGGAGCTCAGCAGAAGCAACATTTTACCCCTAGACCGAGAGGACATTTCCAGCATACCCATGGAGGAGGTAGCTTGCACAATCACAATGGCGCCAAGACTGGTAATGGGAATGGAGGAAGCAACGGCGAGAACCGCACCAACCCATCAACCCCAGCCAAGAAAGACCTAAGCCAAGTCACTTGTTTTAAGTGCCAGAAGACCGGACATTATGCCAACGAATGTCCTGAATCACAGAATGGAAATGGCAATGGAAGCTCTGGGAAGAAGCCGAACCCTTTCAATAGGGGACAGGTGGACCACGTTAACGTGGAGGAGGTTGAAGAGCAGCCGGATGCAGTAATCGGTAAGTTTTTGGTTAAGTCATTTACTGCACTCGTTCTTTTTGATACTGGTGCATCGCATTCATACATATCAAGGGGATTTGTGGATAAGTATAAACTGCCAACCCAAGCCCTTAGGTCACCCATGTTTGTAACCTCGCCTGGAGCAGAGTATATGGCTAGTCTATGGTGTGATCGGTTACCATTAAGGATTGCTAACTACGTATTTCCCTCAGACCTAATAGTGTTGGAATCTCAAGGATTGGATGTGATATTAGGCATGGATTGCTTGTGAAAGTATGAAGGGAATATTGAATGTGCCAATAAGTCAATTTTGCTTACCACCCCAGAAGGAAGAAGGATCAAGTATGTATCACGGCATGTGCCAAAAAGGACTCAAGTAAATTGCCTAACAGGAGTGGTGCAGGACGAAGTACCAATAGTGAAGGATTTCCCTGATGTATTTCCAGAGGAATTGCCAGGCATGCCACCGGATAGATATATTGAGTTTTTGATTGAACTTTTGCCAGGCACAGGGCCAATATCAAAGAGACCATATAGGATGCCCGCAAAGGATTTGGTGGAGATTAAGAAGCAGATTAAGGAGTTACTGGATAAGGGTTATATTCACCCAAGTTCTTCACCTTGGGGATCGCCAGTACTTCTAGTAGAAAAGAAGGATGGATCGTTAAGGATGGTTGTTGATTATCGAGGATTGAATGAAGTAACCATCAAGAACAAGTACCCACTACCAATGATCAATGATCTGTTTGATCGATTGCAAGGAGCTAAGGTATTTTCCAAGATCGATCTGCGATCAGGATACCACCAGTTGAAGATTCAAGAACAAGATATACCTAAGACGGCTTTTACCACTAGGTATGGGCTGTACGAGTATACCGTTATGTCATATGGTCTGACTAACGCACCAGCATATTTCATGAACATGATGAACAAGGTGTTTATGGAGTTTCTGGATAAATTCGTGGTAGTGTTCATTGATGATATCCTAGTTTACTCAAGGAATGAAGAGGAGCATAAGGAGCATTTGCGTTTGGTGCTTGGTAAACTCAGAGAACATCAATTATATGCCAAGTTTAGCAAATGTGAGTTTTGGTTGAAGGAAGTTGGATTTCTCGGACACGTTATATATGGAGAAGGTATAGCAGTAGATCCCACTAAAGTTGACACCGTGACCAATTGGGAAGCGCCAACAACAGTTGGAGAGATCTGGAGTTTTCTTGGACTCGCAGGATACTACCGGAGATTCATTGAGAATTTCTCAAAGATTGCGAAGCCTATGACAGAGTTGTTGAAAAAGGATACCAAGTTCATATGGACTGAGGAATGTGAGGCCAGTTTCCAGGAATTGAAGAAATGTTTGGTTACATCACCTGTGTTGATTTTGCCAGATTAGACCAAGGATTATGAGGTGTATTGCAACGCTTCACGTCGAGGACTTGGAGCAGTGCTTATGCAGGAAGGAAGGGTTGTTTCCTATGCCTCACGACAGCTTAAGCCTCATGAGTTGAATTACGCTACACATGATTTGGAGTTAGCAGCCGTAGTGCATGCATTGAAAACCTGGAGACACTTTCTCATTGGAAATCATTGTGAGGTGTACACAGATTACAAGAGTTTGAAGTATATCTTCACGCAGAAAGAGTTGAATCTCAGGAAAGAAGATGGTTGGAGCTCATCAAGGATTATGATATGAGATTACATTATCACCCCGGAAAGGCCAACGTAGTAGCTGATGCGTTGAGCCGTAAAAGCCATGTCAACACCTTAATGACGGAAGATTTACCAAGGGAGTGAGCTGAAAATCATCGTGAGCTATATTTGGAGATAGTTCCAAGAGGCTATGTAGCAGCATTGGAGATTCAGTCTACTTTGATGGATAAGATCAGAGAAGCTCAAAGGACTGACAAGGAGATTGCCTCTATAAAGGAGAAAATAAGCAAAGGAAAAGCTAAGGGGTTTCGTGAAGATGAGCACGATACCCTATGGTTTGAAGACTGTGTTTATGTACCAAATGATTCGGAGGTCAGGAAGTTAATTCTGCAAGAGGCACATGATTCACCATATTCGATTCACCCAGGAAATACCAAGATGTATTTGGATTTGAAGGATACTTTCTGGTGGACCGGAATGAAGAAGGATATTGCGGAGTATGTAGCAGTTTGTGATGTATGTCAGAGAGTAAAGGCAGAGCATCAGAAGCCAGCAGGATTGCCACAGCCATTGCCGATACCCGAATGGAAGTGGGATAAGTTACGCATGGATTTTATTACGAGTTTACCCAGAACTCGTTCAGGCTATGACTCAATATGGGTTGTAGTCGATCGTTTGACAAAGGTAGCCCATTTCATTCCAGTGAAGACTACCTATACCAATGCAAAGTTGGCAAAGATATACATGACCAGAATCGTATGTCTGCATGGAGTTCCAAAAGAGCATTGTATCAGATAGAGGAACCCAATTTACCTCAAAGTTCTGGAATCATATGCATGAAACTTTGGGTACCAGACTAGAGTTTAGTACAGCTTTCCATCTGCAGACAGATGGACAAATCGAGAGAGTCAATCAGATTTTGGAGGATATGCTGAGAGCTTGTGCGCTGGATTACAGATCTAGTTGGGACGAGAATTTGCCATATGCAGAGTTCTCTTACAACAACAGTTATCAATCCAGTTTGAAGATGGCCCCTTTCGAAGCCTTGTATGGAAGGAGGTGCAGGACCCCATTGTCTTGGGATGAAGTTGGAGACCGTCAGTTGTTTGGACCGGATCTGATTAAGGAGTCTGAACAGAAAGTGAAATTGATTCGCGACAGGCTCAAGGTAGCCCAGTCCAGGCAGAAGAGCTACGCAGATTCTAAACGCAAGGAGTTAGTTTACGAAGTCGGAGACCGAGTTTATCTTCGAGTATCACCACTTCGAGGAGTTAAGCGCTTTGGAGTTAAGGGAAAGTTAGCGCCACCTTTTGTAGGCCCATACGAAGTTTTGGAATGTATTGGAGAAGTAGCCTACAAGTTGCAATTACCTGAAGGATTATCAGGAGTTCATGACGTGTTCCACGTTTCCCACTTGAAGACGTGCCACGCAGAGATTGCTGATATACCGCTGAGAGATACAGTGCCGCTGGAAGCAATTCAGTTGGACAGTGATTTGACCTATGAGGAGAAACCAATCAAGATTCTATAGTATGCCAGTCGAGTCACCCGCAGCAAGGTTATCAAGTTTTGCAAAGTTCAGTGGAGCCACCACACGGAGGATGAAGCCACCTGGGAGCGAGAGGAAGAATTGCTGAAGGACCACTCTCACCTATTTTCTAGCCAACCCGAATCTCGAGGGCGAGAATCATCTTAAGGGGGGGTAGGTTTGTAACATCCCAAAATTCCAATTTGGAATGTTATACATTAGATCATCATTGCATATCATATTTTATTGCTTTTCTGGTTGATCCTAGAAATTCTACGCAACTGAAGGACCCTCGGAGAGAGTTGGGGATTTCGTTATTTTCATATTTGAGTTTTCTCAAATTTTGAAAATAGGATCATTTGATTTTGTTTATTTTATCTTCAATTATTTCTATTATCAAAATATGAGAGAGGGAATAAAATGAATTTTCCAAAATAAAGAAATATTGAGGATTTAATAAAAAATCAAATAAGATTTTATTTTGGTTTTATTTGCTATTTTATTTGAATTTAGGAAAAATTGCACGTTTCCAAAAATTGCATTTAGAGCCAAAAAAATGTTCATCCTGTTCTAAATATTTTATTTAGACGGAGAAAATTTGTTTTGGCATTTAGATTTTTTTAGGCGTAGCGAGATTGTTAAAAAAACCCGCACCCGACTGGGCCAAGGGCCCAGCCAGCCGCTGCCGCCTCCAGCCGGATCGGGACCGGAGTCCCGATCGCCGCCGCCGTGTCCGGGGAGGACACGCCTCCCGAGGCCGACGCCTCCCCCAAGTCGACCTCCCCCGCCCCCTTTATAACCGCCGCCACCCCCCTTGCAACCCCACACCGCCGCCCCGCCGCCCGTGCCGCTGCCGCCGCCTGCCGCCGCGGCGCCCGTGCCGCCCGGAGCCGCCGCCGCGCCGCCCGGAGCCGCCGCCCCGGCGCCTCGCGCCACCTCTGCCCCGCCACCAGAGAGCCGCCGCCGAGGTAGCCGCCGGCCGGTTTTTGAGGAAAAACCGATTTGGTTTTTTTTGAAAACCCTAGTTTCCGTTTTTTTAATAAATAGATCGGTTTTTTCCGGTATATTTATTTAGCGAGCGCCCATTCGTCCGTTTGTTTTAACGAACGTGTTTTAGTTTAGTGTCTGTTAACGAACGTTCGTTCGTTAACTGTTCGTCGTTTTCCTTTTTCTCGGATTAAATCCGCGGTTTTTCTGATGGCGATCTCTGATCCGATGTTTGTTCTAGTTTATCTTTTCGCTCGTTTATCGGAATCAGGCGATTCAAGCGCCTGGAGTTTCTTATCGAAACCCTCTTTCCATTTAACCAACTCAAACAAGTTTTTGCCACTGTAAAAATTGCCTTAGATCCAGAATAGTAGACGAAGCTTGTTTCTTTTGCCGTTTGTCTTTCGTTGCTTCGTTCGTTTTGATTCTTTTTGCCAATCGGAGTTCTTAAGTTGAACTTTCTTGTTAGATCTCTTGTTCGAGTTTTACCTGTGCATTAGTTGAGTACTTATTGTGTGCTTGTTTGTTTGCGATAGAGTACCCGGAGTGCACCGCTTGCTACTTCAAATCGCTAGGTTTCCCGGATCCTCGGCAAGGCAAGTAACACTTTGATCATACCTCCTACTACCCAGTTTTATTGCATTAGATCAATCCTCACACATTGCATGATTAGGATCAAATTAAATTGTGGGTTTGGGAAGTAGTTGAGGTAGAACCTATTACCTGTTTATTATCAAACCTTTGGGAGTTACTCTACGTTTGCTTATTATTGCTATGCTATGCTAATAGACGTAGATTGGGTGAGTGTATCCATGACAGATGCGAGCTTTGTTAATTAATGGTTTATTTAAGGTGGCAACCTAAACACACATCTGGGTGGATCGAGGCACCTGGGTATTCCAGCGATTGCCTGTTTTCTTTTGGACCGCCACCAAGGCTCAAAGGGATCATGAGATTATTCATACTAGAAACTTCCGTTTGCAGCCACAAGCTACTATGGGCTCTAGCATAGTTGACTAAGTCGTGCGAACTCTTACAGTGGTAGACTAGCAGATGTAGGGGATGTAGGTGAAGGAAATATGCCCTAGAGGCAATAATAAAGTTATTATTTATTTCCTTATAATCATGATAAATGTTTATTATTCATGCTAGAATTGTATTAACCGGAAACATAATACATGTGTGAATACATAGACAAACAAAGTTTCACTAGTATGCCTCTACTTGACTAGCTCGTTAATCAAAGATGGTTATGTTTCCTAACCATGAACAATGAGTTGTTATTTGATTAACGAGGTCACATCATTAGTTGAATGATCTGATTGACATGACCCATTCCATTAGCTTAGCACCCGATCGTTTAGTATGTTGCTATTGCTTTCTTCATGACTTATACATGTTCCTATGACTATGAGATTATGCAACTCCCGTTTGCCGGAGGAACACTTTGGGTGCTACCAAACGTCACAACGTAACTGGGTGATTATAAAGGAGCATTACAGGTGTCTCCAAAGGTAGATGTTGGGTTGGCGTATTTCGAGATTAGGATTTGTCACTCCGATTGTCGGAGAGGTACCTCTGGGCCCGCTCGGTAATGCACATCAATTAAAAGCCTTGCAGGCATTGCAACTAAATGAGTTAGTTGCGGGATGATGTATTACAGAACGAGTAAAGAGACTTGTCGGTAATGAGATTGAACTAGGTATTGGTATACCGACGATCGAATCTCGGGCAAGTAACATACCGATGACAAAGGGAACAACGTATGTTGTTATGCGGTCTGATCGATAAAGATCTTCGTAGAATGTGTAGGAGCCAATATGGGCATCCAGGTCCCGCTATTGGTTATTGACCGGAGACGTGTCTCGGTCATGTCTACATTGTTCTCGAACCCGTAGGGTCCGCACGCTTAAGGTTACGATGACAGTTATATTATGAGTTTATGCATTTTGATGTACCGAAGGTTGTTCGGAGTCCCGGATGTGATCACGACATGACGAGGAGTCTCGAAATGGTCGAGACATAAGATTGATATATTGGAAGCCTATGTTTGGATGTCGGAAGTGTTCCGGGTGAAATCGGGATTTTACCGGAGTACCGGGAAGGTTACCGGAACCCCCCGGGAGCTAAATGGGCCATGATGGGCCTTGGTGGAAAAGAGAAGAGGCAGCCCTACATGGGCTGTGCGCCTCCCCCTTCCCCTAGTCCTATTAGGACTAGGAGAGGTGGCCGGCCCCCTCTCTCTCTTTTCCCCCTCCGCGAATCCTATTCCAACTAGGATTGGGGGGGGGGATCCTACTCCCAGAGGGAGTAGGACTCTCCTGGCGCGCCACACCTTGGCCGGCCAGGCCTCCCCCCTCTAGTCCTTTATATACTGAGGCAGAGGCACCCTAGAACACACAAGTTGATCCACGTGATCTATTCCTTAGCCGTGTGCGGTGCCCCCTGCCACCATAGTCCTCGATAATACTGTAGCGGAGTTTAGGCGAAGCCCTGCTGCTGTAGTGCATCAAGATCGTCACCACGCCGTCGTGCTGACGGAACTCTTCCCCGACACTTTGCTCGATCGGAGTCTGGGGATCGTCATCGAGCTGAACGTGTGCTCGAACTCGGAGGTGCCGTAGTTTCGGTGCTTGATCGGTTGGATCGTGAAGACATACGAATACTTCCTCTACGTTGTGTCAGCGCTTCCGCAGTCGGTCTGCGTTGGGTACGTAGACAACACTCTCCCCTCTCGTTGCTATGCATCACATGATCTTGCGTGTGCGTAGGAATTTTTTTGAAATTACTACGAAACCCAACAGTGGCATCCGAGCCTAGGTTATTTATGTTGATGTTATATGCACGAGTAGAACACAAGTGAGTTGTGGGCGATATAAGTCATACTGCCTACCAGCATGTCATACTTTGGTTCGGCGGCATTGTTGGACGAGATGACCCGGACCAACCTTACGTGTACGCTTACGCGAGACCGGTTCCCCCGACGTGCTTTGCACATAGGTGGCTTGCGGGCGACTGTCTCTCCAACTTTAGTTGAACCGAGTATGGCTACGCCCGGTCCTTGCGAAGGTTAAAACGGAGTCTATTTGACAAACTATCGTTGTGGTTTTGATGCGTAGGTGAGATTGGTTCTTGCTTAAGCCCGTAGCAGCCACGTAAAACTTGCAACAACAAAGTAGAGGACGTCTAACTTGTTTTTTCAGGGCATGTTGTGATGTGATATGGTCAAGACATGATGCTAAATTTTATTGTATGAGATGATCATGTTTTGTAACCGAGTTATCGGCAACTGGCAGGAGCCATATGGTTGTCGCTTTATTGTATGCAATGAAATCGCGATGTAATGCTTTACTTTGTTACTAAACGGTAGTGATAGTCGTGGAAGCATAAGCTTGGCGAGACGACAACGATGCTACGATGGAGATCAAGGTGTCACGCCGGTGACGATGGTGATCACGACGATGCTTCGGAGATGGAGATCACAAGCACAAGATGATGATGGCCATATCATATCACTTATATTGACTGCATGTAATTTTTATCCTTTTATGCATCTTATCTTGCTTTGATTGACGGTAGCATTATAAGATGATCTCTCACTAAATTATCAAGAAGTGTTCTCCCTGAGTATGCACCGTTGCGAAAGTTCTTCGTGCTGAGACACCACGTGATGATCGGGTGTGATAGGTTCTACGTTCAAATACAACGGGTGCAAAACAGTTGCACACGCGAAATACTCAGGTTATACTTGACGAGCCAAGCATATACAGATATGGCCTCGGAACACGGAGACCGAAAGGTCGAGCGTGAATCATATAGTAGATATGATCAACATAACGATGTTCACCATTGAAAACTACTCCATCTCACGTGATGATCGGTTATGGTTTAGTTGATTTGGATCACGTAATCACTTAGAGGATTAGAGGGATGTCTATCTAAGTGGGAGTTCTTTAATTAACTTGATTAACTAAACTTAAATTTATCATGAAACTTAGTACCTGATTAGTATCTTGCTTGTTTATGTTTGATTGTAGATAGATGGCTCGTGCTGTTGTTCCGTTGAATTTTAATGCGTTCCTTGAGAAAGCAAAGTTGAAAGATGATGGTAGCAATTACACGGATTGGGTCTGTAACTTGAGGATTATCCTCATTGCTGCACAGAAGAATTACGTCCTAGAAGCACCGCTGGGTGCCAGGCCTGCTACAGGAGCAACGCCAGATGTTATGAACGTCTGGCAGAGCAAAGCTGAGGACTACTCGATAGTTCAGTGTGCCATGCTTTACGGCTTAGAATCGGGACTTCAGCGACGTTTTGAACGTCATGGAGCATATGAGATGTTTCAGGAGTTGAAGTTAATATTTCAAGCAAATGCCCAGATTGAGAGATATGAAATCTCCAATAAGTTCTATAGCTGCAAGATGGAGGAGAATAGTTCTGTCAGTGAGCATATACTCAAAATGTCTGGGTATAATAATCACTTGATTCAATTGGGAGTTAATCTTCCAGATGATTGCGTCATTGACAGAATTCTCCAATCACTTCCACCAAGCTACAAGAGCTTCGTGATGAACTATAATATGCAAGGGATGAATAAGACTATTCCCGAGCTCTTCGCGATGCTGAAAGATGCGGAGGTAGAAATCAAGAAGGAGCATCAAGTGTTGATGGTCAACAAGACCACTAGTTTCAAGAAAAAGGGCAAAGGGAAGAAGAAGGGGAACTTCAAAAAGAACAGCAAGCAAGTTGCTACTCAAGAGAAGAAACCCAAACCTGGACCTAAGCCTGAAACTGAGTGCTTCTACTGCAAGCAGACTGGTCACTGGAAGCGGAACTGCCGCAAGTATTTGGCGGATAAGAAGGATGGCAAGGTGAACAAAGGTATATGTGATATACATGTTATTGATGTGTACCTTACTAATGCTCGCAGTAGCACCTGGGTATTTGATACTGGTTCTGTTGCTAATATCTGCAACTCGAAACAGGGACTAGGGATTAAGCGAAGATTGTCTAAGGACGAGGTGACGATGCGCGTGGGAAACGGTTCCAAAGTCGATGTGATCGCAGTCGGCACGCTACCTCTACATCTACCTTCGGGATTAGTATTAGACCTAAATAATTGTTATTTGGTGCCAGCGTTAAGCATGAACATTATATCTGGATCTTGTTTGATGCGAGACGGTTATTCATTTAAATCAGAGAATAATGGTTGTTCTATTTACATGAGTAATATCTTTTATGGTCATGCACCCTTAAAGAGTGGTCTATTTTTATTAAATCTCGATAGTAGTGACACACATATTCATAGTGTTGAAGCCAAAAGATGCAGAGTTGATAATGATAGTGCAACTTATTTGTGGCACTGCCATTTGGGTCATATTGGTATAAAGCGCATGAAGAATCTCCATACTGATGGGCTTTTGGAACCACTTGATTATGACTCACTTGGTACTTGCGAACCGTGCCTTATGGGTAAGATGACAAAAACACCGTTCTCCGGTACTATGGAGAGAGCAACAGATTTGTTGGAAATCATACATACAGATGTATGTGGTCCGATGAATGTTGAGGCTCGTGGCGGATATCGTTATTTTCTCACCTTCACAGATGACTTAAGCAGATATGGGTATATCTACTTAATGAAACACAAGTCTGAAACGTTTGAAAAGTTCAAAGAATTTCAGAGTGAAGTTGAAAATCATCGTAACAAGAAAATAAAATTCCTACGACTTGATCGTGGAGGAGAATATTTGAGTTACGAGTTTGGTGTACATTTGAAACAATGTGGAATAGTTTCGCAACTCACGCCACCTGGAACACCACAGCGTAATGGTGTGTCCGAACGTCGTAATCGTACTTTACTAGATATGGTGCGATCTATGATGTCTCTTACTGATTTACCGCTATCGTTTTGGGGTTATGCTTTGGAGACGGCCGCATTCACGTTAAATAGGGCACCATCAAAATCCGTTGAGACGACACCTTATGAACTGTGGTTTGGCAAGAAACCAAAGTTGTCGTTTCTGAAAGTTTGGGGCTGCGATGCTTATGTGAAAAAGCTTCAACCTGATAAGCTCGAACCCAAATCGAAGAAATGTGTCTTCATAGGATATCCAAAGGAAACTATTGGATACACCTTCTATACCAGATCCGAAGGCAAGACTTTTGTTGCTAAATTCGGAAAATTTCTGGAGAAGTAGTTTCTCTCGAAAGAAGTGAGTGGGAGGAAAGTAGAACTTGACGAGGTAACTGTACCTGCTCCCTTATTGGAAAGTAGTACATCACAGAAAACTGTTTCTACGACACCTACACCAGTCAGTGAGGAAGCTAATGATGATGATCATGAAACTTCAGAACAAGATACTACTGAACCTCGTAGATCAAACAGAGTAAGATCCGCACCAGAGTGGTACGGTAATCCTGTTCTGGAAGTCATGTTATTAGATCATGATGAACCTACGAACTATGAAGAAGCGATGGTGAGCCCAGATTCCGCAAAGTGGCTTGAAGCCATGAAATCTGAGATGGGATCCATGTATGAGAACAAAGTGTGGACTTTGGTTGACTTGCCCAATGATCGGCAAGCAATTGAGAATAAATGGATCTTCAAGAAGAAGACTGACGCTGACGGTAATATTACTGTCTACAAAGCTCGACTTGTCGCAAAAGGTTTTCGGCAAGTTCAAGGGATTGACTACGATGAGACCTTCTCACCCGTAGCGATGCTTAAGTCTGTCCGAATCATGTTAGCAATTGCCGCATTTTATGATTATGAAATTTGGCAGATGGATGTCAAAACTGCATTCCTGAATGGATTTCTGGAAGAAGAGTTGTATATGATGCAACCAGAAGGTTTTGTCGATCCAAAGGGAGCTAACAAAGTGTGCAAGCTCCAGCGATCCATTTATGGACTGGTGCAAGCCTCTCGGAGTTGGAATAAACGTTTTGATAGTGTGATCAAAGCATTTGGTTTTATACAGACTTTTGGAGAAGCCTGTATTTACAAGAAAGTGAGTGGGAGCTCTGTAGCATTTCTGATATTATATGTGGATGACATATTGTTGATTGGAAATGATATAGAATTTCTGGATAGCATAAAAGGATACTTGAATAAGAGTTTTTCAATGAAAGACCTCGGTGAAGCTGCTTACATATTAGGCATTAAGATCTATAGAGATAGATCAAGACGCTTAATTGGACTTTCACAAAGCACATACCTTGACAAGTTTTGAAGAAGTTCAAAATGGATCAAGCAAAGAAAGGGTTCTTGCCTGTGTTACAAGGTGTGAAGTTGAGTCAGACTCAATGCACCGACCCACAAGATAGAGAGAAAATGAAAGTCATTCCCTATGCCTCAGCCATAGGCTCATCATGTATGCAATGCTGTGTACCAGACCTGATGTGTGCCTTGCTATTAGTTTAGCAGAGGTACCAAAGTAATCCAGGAGTGGATCACTGGACAGCGGTCAAGAACATCCTGAAATACCTGAAAAGGACTAAGGATATGTTTCTCGTATATGGAGGTGACAAAGAGCTCATCGTAAACGGTTACGTTGATGCAAGCTTTGACACTGATCCGGACGATTCTAAATCGCAAACCGGATACGTGTTTACATTAAATGGTGGAGCTGTCAGTTGGTGCAGTTCTAAACAAAGCGTCGTGGCGGGATCTACGTGTGAAGCGGAATACATAGCTGCTTCGGAAGCAGCAAATGAAGGAGTCTGGATGAAGGAGTTCATATCCGATCTAGGTGTCATACCTAGTGCATCGGGTCCAATGAAAATCTTTTGTGACAATACTGGTGCAATTGCCTTGGCGAAGGAATCCAGATTTCACAAGAGAACCAAGCACATCAAGAGACGCTTCAATTCCATCCGGGATCTAGTCCAGGTGGGAGACATAGAGATTTGCAAGATACATACGGATCTGAATGTTGCAGACCCATTGACTAAGCCTCTTCCACGAGCAAAACATGATCAGCACCAAGGCTCCATGGGTGTTAGAATCATTACGTTGTAATCTAGATTATTGACTCTAGTGCAAGTGGGAGACTGAAGAAATATGCCCTAGAGGCAATAATAAAGTTATTATTTATTTCCTTATAATCATGATAAATGTTTATTATTCATGCTAGAATTGTATTAACCGGAAACATGTGTGAATACATAGACAAACAAAGTGTCACTAGTATGCCTCTACTTGACTAGCTCGTTAATCAAAGATGGTTATGTTTCCTAACCATGAACAATGAGTTGTTATTTGATTAACGAGGTCACATCATTAGTTGAATGATCTGATTGACATGACCCATTCCATTAGCTTAGCACCCGATCGTTTAGTATGTTGCTATTGCTTTCTTCATGACTTATACATGTTCCTATGACTATGAGATTATGCAACTCCCGTTTGCCGGAGGAACACTTTGGGTGCTACCAAACGTCACAACGTAACTGGGTGATTATAAAGGAGCATTACAGGTGTCTCCAAAGGTAGATGTTGGGTTGGCGTATTTCGAGATTAGGATTTGTCACTCCGATTGTCGGAGAGGTACCTCTGGGCCCTCTCGGTAATGCACATCAATTAAAGCCTTGCAAGCATTGCAACTAAATGAGTTAGTTGCGGGATGATGTATTACAGAACGAGTAAAGAGACTTGCCGGTAACGAGATTGAACTAGGTATTGGTATACCGATGATCGAATCTCGGGCAAGTAACATACCGATGACAAAGGGAACAACGTATGTTTTTATGCGGTCTGACCGATAAAGATCTTCGTAGAATATGTAGGAGCCAATATGGGCATCCAGGTCCCGCTATTGGTTATTGACCGGAGACGTGTCTCGGTCATGTCTACATTGTTCTCGAACCCGTAGGGTCCGCACGCTTAAGGTTACGATGACAGTTATATTATGAGTTTATGCATTTTGATGTACCGAAGGTTGTTTGGAGTCCCGGATGTGATCACGGACATGACGAGGAGTCTCGAAATGGTCGAGACATAAAGATTGATATATTGGAAGCCTATGTTTGGATATTGGAAGTGTTCCGGGTGAAATTGGGATTTTACCGGAGTACCGGGAAGGTTACCGGAACCCCCCGGGAGCTAAATGGGCCATGATGGGCCTTAGTGTAAAAGAGAAGAGGCAGCCCTACATGGGCTGTGCGCCTCCCCCTTCCCCTAGTCCTATTAGGACTAGGAGAGGTGGCCGGCCCCCTCTCTCTCTTTTCCCCCTCCGCGAATCCTATTCCAACTAGGATTGGGGGGGGGGATCCTACTCCCAGAGGGAGTAGGACTCTCCTGGCGCGCCACACCTTGGCCGGCCAGCCTCCCCCCTCTAGTCCTTTATATACTGAGGCAGAGGCACCCTAGAACACACAAGTTGATCCACGTGATCTATTCCTTAGCCGTGTGCGGTGCCCCCTGCCACCATAGTCCTCGATAATACTGTAGCGGAGTTTAGGCGAAGCCCTGCTGCTGTAGTGCATCAAGATCGTCACCACGCCGTCATGCTGACAGAACTCTTCCCCGACACTTTGCTGGATCGGAGTCCGGGGATCGTCATCGAGCTGAACGTGTGCTCGAACTCGGAGGTGCCGTAGTTTCGGTGCTTGATCGGTTGGATCGTGAAGACGTACGACTACTTCCTCTACGTTGTGTCAACGCTTCCGCAGTCGGTCTGCGTGGGTACGTAGACAACACTCTCCCCTCTCGTTGCTATGCATCACATGATCTTGCGTGTGCGTAGGAAATTTTTTGAAATTACTACGAATCCCAACAGTGGCATCCGAGCCTAGGTTATTTATGTTGATGTTATATGCACGAGTAGAACACAAGTGAGTTGTGGGCGATATAAGTCATACTGCCTACCAGCATGTCATAGTTTGGTTCGGCGGCATTGTTGGACGAGACGACCCGGACCAACCTTACGCGTACGCTTACGCGAGACCGGTTCCCCCGACGTGCTTTGCACATAGGTGGCTTGCGGGCGACTGTCTCTCCAACTTTAGTTGAACCGAGTATGGCTACGCCCGGTCCTTGCGAAGGTTAAAACGGAGTCTATTTGACAAACTATCGTTGTGGTTTTGATGTGTAGGTGAGATTGGTTCTTGCTTAAGCCCGTAGCAGCCACGTAAAACTTGCAACAACAAAGTAGAGGACGTCTAACTTGTTTTTGCAGGGCATGTTGTGATGTGATATGGTCAAGACATGATGCTGAATTTTATTGTATGAGATGATCATGTTTTGTAACCGAGTTATGGGCAACTGGCAGGAGCCATATGGTTGTCGCTTTATTGTATGCAATGAAATCGCGATGTAATGCTTTACTTTATTACTAAACGGTAGTGATAGTCGTGGAAGCATAAGCTTGGCGAGACGACAACGATGCTACGATGGAGAGCAAGGTGTCACGCCGGTGACGATGGTGATCACGACGTTGCTTCGGAGATGGAGATCACAAGCACAAGATGATGATGGCCATATCATATCACTTATATTGATCGCATGTGATGTTTACCCTTTTATGCATATTATCTTGCTTTGATTGACGGTAGCATTATAAGATGATCTCTCACTAAATTATCAAGAAGTATTCTCCCTGAGTATGCACCGTTGCGAAAGTTCTTCGTGCTGAGACACCACGTGATAATCGGGTGTGATAGGTTCTACGTTCAAATACAACGGGTGCAAAACAGTTGCACACGCGGAATACTCAGGTTATACTTGACGAGCCAAGCATATACAGATATGGCCTCGGAACACGGAGACCGAAAGGTCGAGCGTGAATCATATAGTAGACATGATCAACATAACGATGTTCACCATTGAAAACTACTCCATCTCACGTGATGATCGGTTATGGTTTAGTTGATTTGGATCACGTAATCACTTAGAGGATTAGAGGGATGTCTATCTAAGTGGGAGTTCTTTAATTAACTTGATTAACTGAACTTAAATTTATCATGAAACTTAGTACCTGATTAGTATCTTGCTTGTTTATGTTTGATTGTAGATAGATGGCTCGTGCTGTTGTTCCGTTGAATTTTAATGCGTTCCTTGAGAAAGCAAAGTTGAAAGATGATGGTAGCAATTACACGGACTGGGTCCGTAACTTGAGGATTATCCTCATTGCTGCACAGAAGAATTACGTCCTGGAAGCACCGCTGGGTGCCAGGCCTGCTGCAGGAGCAATGCCAGATGTTATGAACGTCTGGCAGAGCAAAGCTGATGACTACTCGACAGTTCAGTGTGCCATGCTTTACAGCTTAGAATCGGGACTTCAACGACGTTTTGAACGTCATGGAGCATATGAGATGTTCCAGGAGTTGAAGTTAATATTTCATGCAAATGCCCGGATTGAGAGATATGAAGTCTCCAACAAGTTCTATAGCTGCAAGATGGAGGAGAACAGTTCTGTCAGTGAGCATATACTCAAAATGTCTGGGTATAATAATCATTTGATTCAATTGGGAGTTAATCTTCCAGATGATTGCGTTATTGACAGAATTCTCCAATCACTTCCACCAAGCTACAAGAGCTTCGTGATGAACTATAATATGCAAGGGATGAATAAGACTATTCCCGAGCTCTTCGCAATGCTGAAAGCTGCGGAGGTAGAAATCAAGAAGGAGCATCAAGTGTTGATGGTCAACAAGACCACTAGTTTCAAGAAAAAGGGCAAAGGGAAGAAGAAGGGGAACTTCAAAAAGAACAGCAAGCAAGTTGCTACTCAAGAGAAGAAACCCAAACCTGGACCTAAGCCTGAAACTGAGTGCTTCTACTGCAAGCAGACTGGTCACTGGAAGCGGAACTGCCCCAAGTATTTGGCGGATAAGAAGGATGGCAAGGTGAACAAAGGTATATGTGATATACATGTTATTGATGTGTACCTTACTAATGCTCGCAGTAGCACCTGGGTATTTGATACTGGTTCTGTTGCTAATATCTGCAACTCGAAACAGGGACTAGGGATTAAGCGAAGATTGTCTAAGGACGAGGTGACGATGCGCGTGGGAAATGGTTCCAAAGTTGATGTGATCGTAGTCGGCACGCTACCTCTACATCTACCTTCGGGATTAGTATTAGACCTAAATAATTGTTATTTGGTGCCAGCGTTAAGCATGAACATTATATCTGGATCTTGTTTGATGCGAGACGGTTATTCATTTAAATCAGAGAATAATGGTTGTTCTATTTACATGAGTAATATCTTTTATGGTCATGCACCCTTAAAGAGTGGTCTATTTTTATTAAATCTCGATAGTAGTGACACACATATTCATAGTGTTGAAGCCAAAAGATGCAGAGTTGATAATGATAGTGCAACTTATTTGTGGCACTGCCATTTGGGTCATATTGGTATAAAGCGCATGAAGAATCTCCATACTGATGGGCTTTTGGAACCACTTGATTATGACTCACTTGGTACTTGCGAACCGTGCCTTATGGGTAAGATGACAAAAACACCGTTCTCCGGTACTATGGAGAGAGCAACAGATTTGTTGGAAATCATACATACAGATGTATGTGGTCCGATGAATGTTGAGGCTCGTGGCGGATATCGTTATTTTCTCACCTTCACAGATGACTTAAGCAGATATGGGTATATCTACTTAATGAAACACAAGTCTGAAACGTTTGAAAAGTTCAAAGAATTTCAGAGTGAAGTTGAAAATCATCGTAACAAGAAAATAAAATTCCTACGACTTGATCGTGGAGGAGAATATTTGAGTTACGAGTTTGGTGTACATTTGAAACAATGTGGAATAGTTTCGCAACTCACGCCACCTGGAACACCACAGCGTAATGGTGTGTCCGAACGTCGTAATCGTACTTTACTAGATATGGTGCGATCTATGATGTCTCTTACTGATTTACCGCTATCGTTTTGGGGTTATGCTTTGGAGACGGCCGCATTCACGTTAAATAGGGCACCATCAAAATCCGTTGAGACGACACCTTATGAACTGTGGTTTGGCAAGAAACCAAAGTTGTCGTTTCTGAAAGTTTGGGGCTGCGATGCATATGTGAAAAAGCTTCAACCTGATAAGCTCGAACCCAAATCGAAGAAATGTGTCTTCATAGGATATCCAAAGGAAACTATTGGATACACCTTCTATACCAGATCCGAAGGCAAGACTTTTGTTGCTAAATTCGGAAAATTTCTGGAGAAGTAGTTTCTCTCGAAAGAAGTGAGTGGGAGGAAAGTAGAACTTGACGAGGTAACTGTACCTGCTCCCTTATTGGAAAGTAGTACATCACAGAAAACTGTTTCTACGACACCTACACCAGTCAGTGAGGAAGCTAATGATGATGATCATGAAACTTCAGAACAAGATACTACTGAACCTCGTAGATCAAACAGAGTAAGATCCGCACCAGAGTGGTACGGTAATCCTGTTCTGGAAGTCATGTTATTAGATCATGATGAACCTACGAACTATGAAGAAGCGATGGTGAGCCCAGATTCCGCAAAGTGGCTTGAAGCCATGAAATCTGAGATGGGATCCATGTATGAGAACAAAGTGTGGACTTTGGTTGACTTGCCCAATGATCGGCAAGCAATTGAGAATAAATGGATCTTCAAGAAGAAGACTGACGCTGACGGTAATAT